>NC_058406.1:36380691-36485534 GCF_002201575.2 Neomonachus schauinslandi
TAGCTCCTGGTGATCAAGGAAATCTCCATCAAAACACAAGATAAGGGGCACCTGGATGGCTCAGTCGTTAAGCCTCTGCCTTGGGCTAGGGTCATGATCCCAGGGTCCTGGGATCGAGCCCGCATGGAGCCCCGCATTGGGCTCCCTGCTCCGCGGGAAGCCTGCTTCTCCCTCTCCCACTCCCGCTGCTTGTGTTCCCTCTCTCGCTGTGTCTCTCTGTCAAATAAATAAATAAATAAAATCTTAAAATAAATAAATAATAACAGGGCAAACAGAATGCTAAGTTCACAAATTAACTCTCAATATCATAAAATGATATAAACATATAAATTCTTAATATTCTTCAAAGGCTTTAGAACAACATGGGTAAGTTATTCTGTGGAAAAGCTCTGATCCTGTTTTGTTCTGGAGACATGATCTAAAATTTACAAAACAACATTAACCACAAATGAATAAAGTTAATATTCAATAATAATTAAAAACAAAACCTAATAGTTTGAGTTACTACTTTAAGGGGTAAAGACCATTGGGTTTAAACTGCCAACATGCAACCCTAAACAGTCATTAATGTGCTAGGTAATCAAATCACTTACTTTGAAAAGATGTAATGTTTCCTTGCTGGTTAGTAGCTGGAACTGAAGGTCAGATGACCTGCCATCACAGGGGAGGCATTCATAAAATTCAGGATCCTTATGTGTCACAGAATAGAGAACTATAATGAAATTTCCAGATTCTGAAAAAACCCTGAACAAAAAATGCCATTTAATTAAAATTTACTGAGGATAGTAAGAGTATATTCTAACAACTCTACATAAATCTCTCAATCTAGTTAATAAACTACCTAAGCAGTCTAATTTGGGGAATCAAATTGGGGAGCAGGTGCCTGGGTGGCTCAGTCGGTTGAGCATCTGACTTTGGCTCAGGTCGTGATCTCAGGGTCTTGGGATCAGGCCTGCCTGCATCAAGCTCCGTGCTTGGTGGGGGGTTGCTTGTCCCTCTCCTTCTCCCTCTGCTCCCCCACCCAATGCCCTCTGTCTCTCTCTCTCAAAAAAAAATAAAGTCTTAAAAAAAGAAAAAACTAGGGAGCAAATGTGCTTACTTTTCAGTGTTACTGATTTTTAATTTTTAAAATACATTTTATTATGAAATACATATTCCTTATAAAAACTTCAAGCAAAACAGGGATATATAGGGTGCCTGGGTGGCTCAGTTGGTTAAGCAACTGCCTTCAGCTCAGGTTGTGATCCTGGAGTCCCAGGATCAAGTCCCACATCGGGCTCCCCGCTCAGTGGGGAGTCTGCTTCTCCCTATGAGCCTCTCCCCTCTCATGCTCTCTCTCACTCTCTCTCTCTCTCAAATAAATAAATAAAATCTTAAAAAAACAAAACAAAACAGGGATATAGAAAACAAAATGAAAACCACCCCACTCTCTGGTTTAGTATATGTAACTCCATAATTTTCTCCTCGGCATACAAAAACATTTTATACAATCTAATAAAAATGAGGCCATACCATACATAGTACAGTTGACCCTTGAACAACATGGGTTTGAAGTGTGCAGGTCCACTTACACATGAATTTTTGTCAATAAATACAACACAGTACTATATTTATTCTTCTTTATGATTTTACTTAATTTTTTTTAGTTTTTTTTTTTAAGGTTTTATTTAACAGAGAGAGAGACAGCTAGAGAGGGAACACAATCAGGGGGAGAGGGAGAAGCAGGCCTCCCGCCAAGCAGGGAGCCTGATACGGGGCTCCATCCCAGGACCCTGGGACCATGACCTGAGCCAAAGGCAGACGCTTAACAACTGAGCCACTCAGGAGCCCCTCTTCTTTATGATTTTAATAACATTTTTTTCTCCAGCTTGCTTTATTGAAGAATACTTGTAATATTGTGAGAATATTTAAAGTATATAATACATATAACATACAAAATACGTGTTAACTAACCAGGTTATCTATAAGGTTTCTGGTCAACAGTACACTATTAGTGTAAGTTTTTGGGGAATCAAGTTATATGCAGTAGGTTTTTTTTGGTTTTGTTTTAATTTTATTTTATTATGTTACGTTACTCACCATACAGTGTATCACTAGTTTTTGATGTAGCGTTCCATGATTCAGTGTTTGCGTATAACACCCAGTGCTCCATGCAATACGTGCCGTCCTTAATACCCATCACCAGGCTAACCCATCCCCCCATCCCCTCCCCTCAAAAACCCTCAGTTTGTTTCTCAGAGTCCATAGTCTCTCATGTTTTTTTGTTTTTTTTTTTAAATTTATTTGACAGAGACACAGCGAGAGAGGGAACATAAGCAGGGGGAGTGGGAGAGGGAGAAGCAGGCTTCCCGCAGAACAGGGAGCCCGATGCGGGGCTTGATCCCAGGACACTGGGATCATGACCTGAGCTGAAGGCAGACGCTTAACAACTGAGCCACCCAGGCAGCCTCTCATGGTTTTTTTAAGTAAATGCTACACCCAACGTGGGGCTTGAACTTATGACCCAGAGATCAAGAGTCACATGCTCTCCCGACTGAGCCAGCCAGGCGCCCCTATATTTCTGACTGAGCACCTCACCATCTGCATTGTTCAAAGGTCAACTGTATTAGTAATTGCTATTTTTTATTTGACTGTCTTGGATTTCTTCCCATGTCACTATTCTATATTATACCTCAGACCTCTTTATTCTTTTTTAGTGACTACCCAGTATTACAATTTACAGATGTGCCATTATTCACCTAGACTTCTAAAAGTGGGTAATTTAATTATTTACAATATTTCAATATCATAAGCATGGATAAATTCATTTTATTATTCAGTGAGTGGCTCCACAAATATTTGTAAAGTCATCAAGAATCCTTAAAACACATACTAAAACCAACAGATATCCCCTTTTCAAAACTTCACATTAGGCCACTTCACTTTTACAAGACCTATGTTAGAACCTGTTTTCACTAACTGAAAGAAATCCAAAGAAGATTTCTGCTTTTACAAAAAAAGGCAAAACTGAAAATAATGTTCAGCATTTGTGTTGCATGAGCCATTATCGAGGTAGCATGCACCAAAAGCGAGAGTAGCCCTGCCAGGCTCCTTCCTCGGGAACTACACTCAGCATCTCAGCATCAAGCAGCCATAGCTTTGAACTGTGTCTGTGAGTATTGTGTTTTATCTCAATTTATTTTGTGCATCCATTAGCAAGACATGTTCTAAGGTATCAGAAAAGCCTAAGAGAGGTCATTTTCTCAGTTTGGGAACACTCAAAAAATTTTCCATATAAATTAATGGTAGTTGCTTCTGTGCTTTATGTCATTTCAGCTTCTGAAAAGTTTCATAGGAGCGCTCTGCTCTTTCAGATGGGGTTGGGGGGTGGTGGCAGGGAACCTGTATTTAAAAATACTTTAAGAAAAATTTTTTTTAAATAAAGGAGCACCTGGGGGGCTCAGTCGGTTGAGCATCCAACTCTTGATTTTGGTTCAGGTCGTGATCTTGGGGTTGTGAGATGGAGCCCTGTTTTGGGATCAGGGCCCAGCACAGAGCCTTCTTGAGGCTCTCTTTTCTCCCTCTCCCTCTGCTCCTCCCCCAACACATGCACGTGCACATACTCTCTAATAAACAAGTAAAATCTTTAAATAAATAAAAATATTTTTAGTAGTTGTCTCTCCTTTGTAAAACACTGAACGAAAAATAATTTGGGGCTACCTTACAACATTAATAACAACATTAATAAAACAAAGTCCTGTGGAGGCAGAATGTCTATTCTGCTCAATTCCTCTCTCTTGGGTCAGACAAGACCACTGTTCAAAATGTTGTAAAGTATCAACCTAAGCTATGCTAAGCAGTGCTAATTCTCTCTGGTTCATAGGGCTGTAATTAAAGAGTTCAGGTATCAAAGAAATTGCCTAATGATTCAGACTAAACACAGACTAACAGAGAGAGCTTCGAAACTAATTTTACCTAGCATTTACTGTCAATAAGTAGTTAAAAGACCAGTCACTGATAATAAAACTTAGTTGTACTAATATACTAAAATGAGTATTTGTTTTATTGCAAATAAAACTAATTAGATTGACAAGTTGAAACAAAATGTAAAAAGTAGAACTGCAAAAAGCACCTGAAGAAAACACAAGAGATTTTTTATTTCAATAAACACTCCTAGAGTGGGCAATTCCTTTCTAAGATTGAAAAAGAAGATTGACAAATTAGACTTAAAAGTTAAGCCTGAGAAAAATATCATTAACCAAAGTTAAATGAAATGGCAATCTGGGGGAAAAAAATCTTTGCCATATACACATACACACACATTTTTATATTTATATAACCTTTGCCATACACACACACACATTTTTATAAATGTACATTTCTGTGTTTTACATATCATATATATAGAGGGAGTGAGTGAGAAAGAGAAATAAAGATCTTACAAAAGCAATGTGAAAAAGATGCATAATCCAAGAGAAGGGCCAGAGACATGAATGCGAAGATCCCAGAAGAGGTTATAAAACATCACAAAAGACCATTTTTCATCCATCAGATTTGTAAAGATCAAAAGTTACCTCTCTGAAGTTTGCTACTTTCCCCTTCCCTCCTTCCTCTCAGGCATACTGGCCTCCTTTCCGTCTCTTGAAGATGCAAAGTGATCTTTCAACCACAGTCTTTGCACTTAATGTATCCTCTGTCTGGCACGCTGCCCCAGGCGGCCACATGACTTACTTTCTCACCTCAAGACTTTGCCTCCCTGACCACCCTATTTAAAATTTCAACTCTTTTCAGTAGAGCATGCGACTCTTGATCTCGGGGTTGTGAGTTTTAGCCCCACATTGGGTGTAGAGATTACTTTAAAATTTTTTAAAAATCTTAAAAAAGGGGCGCCTAGGTGGCTCAGTCGTTAAGCATCTGCCTTTGGCTCAGGTCATGATCCCAGCGTCCTGGGATCGAGCCCCGCATCAGGCTCCCTGCTCGGTGGGAAGCCTGCTTCTCCCTCTCCCACTCCTCCTGCTTGTGTTCCCTCTCTCTCTGTGTCTCTCTCTGTCAAATAAATAAAGTCTTAAAAAATAAAAATAAATAAAATCTTAAAAATATATAAAATTTCATCTCTACCTATCACTACCATCCAGACACACCAATATCTACCTCCCCTGCTTATTTTTCTCCACAGCACTCATCACCTTATAAAATACTACTTATTTTACTTATTCTGTTTACTGCCTATCTCTGCAGGGTCTTTGTTTACTGCTTATCCTCAATATCATGCACAGTGCTTGGTACACAGTAGGTGCTCAATAAATATTTTGTTCCACAGTGTTAGTGAGGGGATGGAGGAAATAGGCATTCTCAAACAATGTTGGAATGATTATAAACTGGCAGTCTTTGAAGGGCAATATCTACAAAAATTTAAAATTACAAAAGAAAAAAATGTTTAATTACATACTCTTTGACCTAGAAAAGCCACTTTTAGGAATTTATTCTACAAATATACTAGTATATGTACATATGTGTGTGTATACAAAGATGCATACACAAAACTGCAAAGGGAAAAGGACTAGTTTTTAAAATATAATACATATTATTTTCTTTTTTTTTTTTTTTTAAGATTTTATTTATTTCTTTGTCAGAGAGACAGAGAAAGAAAGCACAAGCTGGGGGAGTGGCAGGTAGAGGGAGAAGCAGGCTCTCCGCTGAGAAGGGAGCTCTATGCAGGACTCGATCCCCAGGACCCTGGGATCATGACCTGAGCCCAAGGCAGATGCTTAACCAACTGAGCCACCCAGGCGTCCCAATACCTACTACTTTCTATTCAACTGTCAAATATGTGACTAAATTTGTATGTGCCAAGATGTAATGACCTCTAAGGTAAAATAATACAGAGAAAAAACATGCAGAAAAGAACAGTATGCTCCTATTTGTGATAGGAGAGGATGATACACAGGATGTAGAGGATGTCTATGCAGTGGTATTTTAGGAAAGAAGCACAAGATACTATTTAACATTTAATAGTGATTGTCTCGGGGCACCTGGGTGGCCCAGATGGTTAAGCGTCTGCCTTCAGCTCAGGTCATGATCCCAGAGTCCTGGGATCGAGCCCCACATCGGGCTCCTGGCTCAGCAAGGAGCCTGCTTCTTCCTCTCCCTCTGCCTCTCTCCCTGCTCATGCTTTCTCTCTCTCTCTCTCTCTCTGTATCTCTGTGTCTCAAATGAATAAATAAAATCTTAAAAAAAAAAAGTAGTGATTGTCTCTGAGGATAGGGTCTGGGGATATGGGATAAAAGATAAACTTATTCCTTTATTGTGTATCTTTACATATGTTTGATTTATTGCCATGGACTTGTACTGCCCTTTCAACAAAGTTTTTTTAAAAAGTGTATTACAGGGGCACTTGGGTGGCTCAGTCAGTTGGGCGTCTGCCTTTGGCTTAGGTCATGATCCCACAGTCCTGGGACTGAGCCCCGCATCAGGCTCCCTGCTCAGCAGGGAGTCTGCTTCTCCCTCTCCCTCTGTCTGCCTCTCCCCCAGCTGGTGTGCATGCGCTCTCTTTCTGTGTCAAATAAATAAATAAAATCTTTTAAAAAAAAAGTGTATTATAGCTACCCAAGGTTGACACAAACAGACCTGGAAATTTTAATAGATGAAAAAGCTAAGAGGCAAATGGTGGTATCACATACAAAATAACAAAATTAAATGAGTTGAGGTTATAGTTTCTTTGCTAGTTCCAATGCTTGTGCTTCAGTTCCAGAAAGAAAATTAAATATCTCATCTCAAATATTCCTTACAGTACAGGTAACTGTGTAACTTAATAAAACACACATAAGGCAACAAATTCAAACTCATTTTCAATCACTGCACTGAAAATTAATCCCTTTATTTATAAAATAGGATGCTACAGTAGATGATTTCCAGGTTTTTTCCACCACACCTAAAAAGTGTATCTTCTGTGTTATAGTACTATGGTTAGACAAGTGAATTCCTTCACATTTCCAAGTATACTGCAACTTTACCTTTTTTATCTGGTTTTATTCCTAGTTAATGTAAGATTTGTTTTTCTTAGTGTGCTTATTCTTCTGGTCTGTAAACTATAAAAGCTTAAGGCATTGCATGAATTTTAAACAAGATCAATAAAACATGAACAGGGAGAAGATCAAAATAAAATACAAAATATCACTTGCCTTTCTTGAATAGAAGAACTGAACATGTATCGTAAGCAGCAAGCCCATACCTGAGGACTATAGATATGTATAATTCCAGATAGCCAACTAAAAGAAAAAATACAAATTAAAAGCTATAGTCACTTACAAATTAATACTTAATGTGCTTCAGATTACATTCTTCTCAAGGGAATATACCAGAGATTCTTGGTGTTCACCAGCAATACACTGAACAGCTCATAAATAAGAAATCTATGAACACTAGACCATGCTAATAATTAAAAGGAATATAGATATATTTTTTGTCCTCTTCCACTTGAGAGGACAAGAAAAGGGTGGGAGACAAAATGGTTAACAATAGAGATGAAAGCAGGAATCAATTAGAATCAACTAACCTGGACTAGGAAGAATGGGCTAAATTAGGGGAGAATGCTAACGTAGCCTAAAACTATAGTTATTGAGACAGTAGCCCAAAACACCCAAGGCTCTTAATAGGAATTCACTTGGTATGACCGATAGCCAATACTAGGACCATAGGAAACAGACTGTAAGATTTTGTGGTCTGCAGAACATTTGTGCATTGTTTAACTGCACATACCACCAGTCCCCTCCCTTCTATTATCCAAACTCTTCAAGGTCCAGCGTAAGTTTGCCTTCTTTAAGGAAATGTCCCCTATTATCCCTCTAATGAATACTAATAACGCTCACTGTCTATATTGCTCATTTCATAATAAATCACATACTTCCTTATTATTTTTCTATTTGTGAATATATATATAATTTATAGCCTCACCTTGATTATAAATTCCTTGGAGAGCTTTAGATCCTAACAGTACCAAATACAGTACTATACATAGGGTAAGCACTCAATAAATACTCAAAAAACATAAATTTCTGACTGAATAATCTGTCTAAATGTCATTAACCACGAACTCTAAAGACAAAGCCCTTAACACCAAAGGGAATTTCTGCAAAACTGCCTGGCAGTGTATTTTAAAGTGTTATTCTAAGCCCTATGTTCTACAAGATGCTTTAAGGACAGGGGGTAGTGATGAAGGTTAAAGAAACAGGGCTCTAAGGATTCAACTTTAACCAGAAGAATTCAACTTTGTATGTTTTATTTATTGGAGTTCTTCCTAAGATTGGGCAAAATCTGGTTTTAACTGATTCTACTATGAAAATAAGAAAGCTTAAGGGGCGCCTGGGTGGCTCAGTCGTTAAGCATCTGCCTTCGGCTCAGGTCATGGTCCCAGGGTCCTGGGATCGAGCCATGCATTGGGCTCCCTGCAAGGCGGGAAGCCTGCTTCTCCCTCTCCCACTCCCCCTGCTTGTGTTCCCTCTCTCGCTGTGTCTCTGTCAAATAAATAAATAAAATCTTAAAAAAAAAAAAAAGAAAAGAAGAAAGCTTAAGAATCACTGGCCTTAGACGAACCATGAGAGACGATGGACTCTGAAAAACAAACTGAGGGTTCTAGAGGGGAGGGGGGTGGGAGGATGGGTTAGCCTGGTAATGGGTATTGAGGAGGGCACATTCTGCATGGAGCACTGGGTGTTATGCACAAACAATGAATCATGGAACACTACATCTAAAACTAATGATGTAATGTATGGGGATTAACATAAGAATAAAAAAAAAGAATCACTGGCCTTTGTGGCTTTATAAGGTGATCTAAGTATTAAGTATATATTCATAGTACAACTAATTAACATGCTTATTACATACATTTGAATACTTATGTGGCTGAAAAGGTTTTCATATATAATATAATACTTACATTCCCACTAATGGTAGAGAACAAACCTTGGGATCCGATTCCAGCAAAAGTAACAATTTGCGTGTTTCATCCATGGTAAGATACCTAAACAGAAGACATTCATGTAAAAAACAATTAAGAGTATGTACTTTTGGGCGCCTGGGTGGCTCAGTTGGTTGAGCGACTGCCTTCGGCTTAGGTCATGATCCTGGAGTCCCGGGATCGAGTCCCACATCGGGCTCCTTGCTCGGCAGGGAGTCTGCTTCTCCCTCTGACCCTCCTCCCTCTCATGCTCTCTCTCTCTCATTCTCTCTCTCGCAAATAAATAAAATCTTAAAAAAAAAAACAAAAGAGCTGAACCATTTAAAAAAAAAAAAAAAGAGTATGTACTTTTTACCTAAAAGAGATAATCTGAATGCTTGAAGAAGCATATTTTAGGCAAGGAAGATGATTCAAATGAATGTTTTCTCTCATACACACAAAGAAAGAAAATAGTTCAAAATGTAAAAACAAAAATCCAGTAAGAAGAAGAGACTGAAGAGATTTAATATCTTAAAATTTCTATTAAAATGGTCATTGAAGATCACAAACCTTTTTAAAAAGTTTTGCTCTAAAAGTGTCCACTTATTTTAATCAGGAATATTAAAATCAAGGCTATTTCAGATTCAAAAAGGTTTCCCAGGGAGAAGTGAACTTCCTGTTACTAGAAGTGTTCAAGCATCTGGGCGCCTGGGTGGCTCAGTCGGTTCAGCGACTGCCTTTGGCTCAGGTCATGATCCCGGGGTCCTGGGATCAAGCCCCACATCAGGCTCCCTGCTCAGTGGGAAGCCTGCTTCTCCCTCTCCCACTCCCCCTGCTTGTGTTCCCTCTGTTACTGTGTCTCTCCTCTGTCAAATAAAATAAAATCTTTAAAATAAAATAAAGTCTTTAAAATAAAATAAAATAGGGGCGCCTGGGTGGCTTGGTCATTAAGCGTCTGCCTTTGGCTCAGGTCATGATCCCAGGGTCCTGGGATCGAGTCCCACATCGGGCTCGCTGCTCTGCGTGGAGCCTGCTTCTCCCTCTCCCACTCCCCCTGCTTGTGTGCCCTCTCTCACTGTGTCTCTCCCTGTCAAATAAATAAATAAAATCTTAAAAAAAAAAAAAAAAAAGAAGAAGTGTTCAAGCATCCAGGTGACTTGACAAGACTGCAACAGATGTGACTTCTCACTAACGAAGCTGAATTATGTGAGGTATACTCAATCTTCCATGCACTATATTCTTCCAACCACTATCAAAGAACGTTGGAACCATTATGATAGACCCCAAAATTCACCTTTTCCTAAAAGGACATTATACCACATTTAAACTTTGTTATTACATGTATTATTGACAGTAAGTTTTTTTTTTAAGCTTATTTTTTTAAGTAATCTCTACATCTAGTGTGGGGCTTCAACTCAAGACCCCGAGATCAAGAGTCACATGCTCCATTGACTGAGCCAGCCAGATGCCCCTATCATTGACGGTAAGTTTTAAGAATATGAATAACTATAGAATTGTCAAGAGTTGGGGTGCCTGGATGGCTCAGTCAGTTAAGTGTTGGACTCTTGATATCAGCTCAGGTCATGATCTCAGGGCTGTGAGACTAAGCCCCACATCAGGCTCTGCACTGGGCGTGGAGCCTGTTTAATATTCTCTCCCTCCCTCTCCCTCTGCTCCTCACACTCCCACCTCCCCCAACCCCTGCACTCTCACTCACTCTCTCAAATAAAAAAAAAAAGTTAATTTCATCATTATGGCTTTAAAACACAAAAATAAAAATGATGCTATTAGTGATATAAAGTCTTAATAGTACCAATGAGGATATATTTTATTGCTATGATAACCCTAAAACACAAAGATAATGAATTTATCAGGCCATGTGACAAGATGATTAAGCCTCAGGTGGCAGGGAGATTTATGGATCAATAATACCTAGGGCCACCTGGCTGGCTCAGTTGATAGAGCGTGCAACTCTTGATCTCAGGGTTGTGGGTTCAAGCCCATGTTGGGTATAGAGATTACTTATAAATAATATCTTAGTTGGGCGCATGAGTGGCTCAGTTGGTTAAGCGTCTGCTTTCAGCTCGGGTCATGATCCCAGGGTCCTGGAATCAAGCCCCATGTCGGGCTCCCTGCTCGGTGGGAGCCTGCTTCTCCCTCTCCCTCTGTCTCCCAGCTCATGGTCTCGCTCTCACTCACTCTCTATCTCAAATAAATAAATAAAATCTTTTAAAAAAAAATCTTAGAAAAAAAAATGACATTTGGGGCACCTGCCTGGCTCAGTCGTAAGAGCACTCGACTCTTGATCTCAAGGTTGAGTTAGAGTCCCACGTTGGGTGTGGAGATTACTTAAGATTAAGGAAAAAAAAAAAGAAAACAACTTAAAAAAAAATGACACTTAACACCTGCTCTGAAAGCTCTTCTGCCTTGACCATCTGATAAATTCCTATTCTTTAAAAGAACTAACAGGCTTTCCATGATTTTCCCAGGCAATATGGACACACCTTCCTGCTTTCCCTGCACTGTATAAAAACTCCCATTATATTTATCTGCATCATGTTTACACATTAATATATTTAATGGACAATAAATATGGTTTTTATCTATTTAATTCCAGTGTCTAACACAATACCTATTCTAAAATGGATCCTAACAAGTATCAGGGTAAATAAATGAATGTGGTCAAGGAAAAGGACAAATGTCACAAATTAAATAATTCTAGGTAAGAAGGGGCAAGGAAGATAGGTAATTAGATAGAATACTGAACATCCTAGGTTACTACTAGCATGAAAAGGGGTCATAAAAGGAAAATTCAAAGAAAGATAAATTCACGCTTCACCAGTAGATGGGCATGGGTACTAAGAAAACCTAATTTTTTGGTTAATTTTAACAAAGTTCCCATGTACCAACTGAGAAGCACTTATTACTCCTAGAGAATTAAATGTTTCACTTAATCCAAACACTTGATCACCGTAGACCATACCATGATACTGGAACATACACACTTTTTCCTTTGTACCACTCCAAACAGAAAGTTGCTCTGGTCAGCATGTGGGACTCAAAAATAGGACTTTTCTCGCTATTCCAGGGACCCTCTGAAAAGAAAACCGTCTCTTTTTCTTTTCCTCTTTTGAAGAGGCATTTTTAGAGGACTGGACTTGCAGTTCAGTGTATCTTGGCAAACATTTTCAGCTCTAGAGACCTAACAGGAACCAGGGTGGAGTCAGTGGGAAAGGAAGCCAGAAGTGAATTGCTTAGACTTTAAAGCAGAGGGTGCTTACATAGTCTAACCTAGCTCAGTAGACAATAGATAAAGAAAGTGGTTGAGGAATCAGGGAAGTAGCCCTGCTGAGGGTCAGAAAGCATGCAATTTGGCTTACATTTCCTAAGAAACTAAGAGTGGTGATAGAAAGCTGGAGAGGATGCTGCTCCAGCTATGTGGGGAAACTCCACCCTCAAGTGGTTGACAATCTGATAAGCAAGAGTACTACAAATTTTTATTTAGCTATCTCCTTTCTCTCTCTGCAATGCTCATTATTCACAGTTAAAACTGCAAGTAATAAAAAAATTTTTCAGCCTCTGTTAGGCTCAGTCAGATTACAGTCTAAAAAAAAAAAAAAAAGAGACAAAAAGACAATGACCCAAACCTAGGCAAGATACAAAGTGCAAAATGACATAGAGGATAATGTCTCCTAATTTCAAATCACAAAATACAACCAATTTTTAATATAAATTTTACCATTAATTTTTCTTGGGGTGATAGGCACAACTCTGAACCATATTCAGTAAAATTCAACAACTTCATTTTTTACCTTCCTTGGTTATTTACCTAGCCACCACAGATCTCTGGCATATAAACTGAATGCACAAATATTTCATATGATGTGGATACCATGAAAATATACTAATGTGACCAATATTTAAAATTAATTTATCTCTTACTTACCCATATTTATAGGTACCTTGAACTTGAGAAATACTCAGATTACTACTCAAGTTTCTTGCCAGAGCTGTTGGAATAATGGGGATGGGCTTCACAGGTCTGCACTTAAAGGTATTTGCCAGAGTTACTGCTGCCCAATGCAAATCCAAATCCACAATGTCCAAACTTTCCCTGGAAGTGATATGAGCTCTTAGGGAAAGCAGTTTACCACAGTCCAAGAAATCTTTGCTACACACATGATGCTGCAGAGCCTGCGGAATCAAAATTATACAACTATTTTAACTTTGAAATCTTTATCTCTAAACGTTTTACTTCATACTGGTACATGTATACATATATATACCTTGATCTAACAAAATTAAACAATTTCTGATTCGTAACATTTCAATTCTCTCATTTTTTTCCATGTGACCAAAAAGTTACATGAATAATTAGGTCAAAGCAAGTGAGATTTATTGTACCAAGCTCCACTACATATTGCCAACTTAGATGTCCCAGCAGCATTTCAAATTCTTACTAGAGAATGTCACTTCTATAAACATTTATCACTGAAAAAAACAGATGTAAACTCCAACTCAACTAAGAAAATCTAAAGTCCATTCTTCTTTAATTATTTTCTTATTGCCACAAATTGTCAAATCGGTTCTTCCTGCGTAGTTGCTCAGGCCCACTGCGCCCTTCCTAGACATTCCGCCACCACTCTACTCCAGGCTAATACACCTTCTCTAATACACACCTGACTACAGACTTGGCCTACCTACTCTCTCTGACTTCAGTCAGGCTGCCCTATCAGATTAACTATCCTTAATTTAATAGTATTTCCTCTTTTCAGAAACTTTCAGTGACTCTACATAGCCCGTATGACAAAGTTCAAATTCCTTAGCCTGGCAGACAAGGCTCTCTACAATCTGGCCAAACTAATAGTCCAATCTGATTGCTCACAAATGCAGCAAAAATCTACACCCTTAATATCACCCTGAGCACATCTTTTACTTGGGTATCTTGGTCATACTGCCTCCCCTTCTGGAATGCTACCCATATTACCTCTCTAGAATTTCTGCCTTCAGAAACCACATTTAACTGTATTTTAGCAACAATCATTCAATCAGAAATTATTATGAATACTTGTTAAACATGGGTTTATTGAAATACAACATAGTACACATAATTTGATACTTGTGTTCAATTAAGAATAATCAAGTTATCAATAAATCTCACCTTAAAAGCTGAACTGAAGTCATCTGCATCATGAACTATTATTTCTTTTGAACAAAGTCCATGAGTATGAATTTTGCATGGAATCACAAAGTCCCCAGGAAGAAAAGCAGTAGGGGTTCTTTCTAAGCATTCAGGTACTCCTCTACCAGGATCAAAACGATCTATTGTCAATGTCATACTTTCTTCATCTGAAGAACAAAAATAGCAGTTATTATATAGCATGACAATAAAAATTTGAAATCAACCAAGCAAGCCTACAATTATAACAAAGCATTTTGTTCATATTAATAGTACACTAAGCTCTTATTTTTAAAAAATGGCTTGCATATATATTCTTCCACCTGACCTGTGAAGTCTGTGATCAGTAGTGTCAAGTTTTACTTACCTTTATAACCTTGGTATATTGCAAAGAACGTTAGCACAAAGAACATTACAATAATTGGCTGAATTCGAAACACAAATTCTATTATAGTTATAAAAATATTTTTTTAGGGTGCCTGGGTGGCTCAGTTGGTTAAGCGACTGCCTTCGGCTCAGGTCATGATCCTGGAGTCCCGGGATCGAGTCCCGCATCGGGCTCCCTGCTCAGCAGGGAGTCTGCTTCTCCCTCTCCCGCTCCCCCCTCTTGTGCTCTTTCTCTCTCTCACTCTCTCTCTCAAATAAATAAATAAAATCTTTAAAAAAAAAAAAAAATATTTTTTTAAAGTATATTACCTTCATCTACTACAAGAGACCCAAGTAAAAAGCATGGCAGGTTTTTTTTATTCTGCTTAGCATGACGACAGGCAAGTCGGATGGTCCTTTCAGTTACCACAAGCTTTGGATTTCTGAAAAATAACAAGTCTTTTATGAATATGGTGGGTCTGATATCCTAAAAAATCCTCCTGCCATGAAATGCTGCCTAAAATATAACACACATCTTTTAACATGTACAGAAAAATCATTGTTGAGAAATCCTAGGGTCAAAGATGGGTAGGCGGTGGTGGTGCAGTAAGTAGACACTGACTTTATAGTTGTTCTCTGAGCATTTGCTTAACTTTACGAACCAGAGCAAGGTTCAAGAAACTATGAGGCCAGCCTCCTGTTTCTATAAATAAGAATTGATTGAGGGCGCCTGGGTGGCTCAGATGGTTAAGCGTCTGCTTTCGGCTCAGGTCATGATCCCAGAGTCCTGGGATCGAGTCCCGCATCGGGCTCCCTGCTCAGCAGGGAGCCTGCTTCTCCCTCTGCCTCTGCCTCTCTCTCTCTCCCCCGTCTCTCATGAATAAAAAAAAAAAAGAATTGATTGAAATACCACATCTCTTTGTTTACAGATGGTCTATGGACTTCAGATACTAGTATTATTGAATGTAGAATATATAAAACTATGATTAAAATGTGTAAAGATACACAAAAGGGACTCCAAAATATGAGAAAGGAAGTAGATACTATCAAAAAAAAGATGAGGCAGATTTGAAAAAGAACCGCAAAGAACTTGCAGAAATAAAAATATAATCAATTCAAAACTCAATATAATGAACTGCGGACAGGTACATGAATTTTTATTATCCTATAAACTCTGCATATATATTATAAACAATCTTTCATATATATGGAATACTTCCACATTTAAAAAACCTAAACATACAGGTTAGATGGCAACTAAGTACACCCAAAGAGGACCCTGAGATCATGACCAGAGCTGAAGGCAGATGCTTAACCAACTGAGCCACCCAGGCACCCCCACAAGGCTGTTTTTTGTCAATGATACTATCCTTCTCTGCCAACTGGTTTAGAACTTAAAATACTTTTTGACTTGTATCTCTCCTTTAGTCCGACTGAATCCATCATCAAACGCTATACGCTATACGCTATACGCTATTTCTTCAAAATACCTTGTTTCATTCTTTCCTTTTGATCTTAATACTGCTACATTGCTCTAAGCCCTTATAAGAGTAACCATTTATTGACTACTTCCTATGTTCCAGGCACCATGCCAACTGCTGCTTTACAGAGCCGGTCTCATTAGTGCTATGAAACAGGTATCATTATTCCCATTTTCTAAATAAAGAAACTGATCCTTGCCTACTTTACTGAGGTTGCATAAATAAGAAGTGGTAGGATCAGGATTTGACCCTCCAGGCAGTCTGACTCCAGTTATAGCACCTTAAACAAACCACTAGGGCATAAATTGATGTTACTTAGATTACAGAAAACCACCTCACAGCTAAGATAACTCCAGGTTCTCCCCACTATGACTCATCCTTCTTAGAATTCTCCTTTCAACAAATAACTCCCTTATATACAAATCACAGTGAATCTCTATTTTCTATTTCTTTAAGCCTAAGTATTTATGTCTTTCAAGATCCTGCCCATAACCATATTTTATATTCCTTCTAACATGATCTATCCACTCAAAATAAGTTCAATCTTCTCAATGTTTTACAAAGACAGCATGCTAAAGCATGATGAAAAACCGTTTCAGTTTTTATTATATCCTGTCTCTTGAACTCCTATAATACTTAGAACTTTAGATTTGCAGAACATTTTAACTGCAAAATTAAGATTACTTCTCAAAAGCACAAGAAATAGATTTAAGCAGCAAAACGGATAGTTTGAGGGGAGTTTCTGAATGGAAAAGTTTAAAAAAAAAAGGAATTAGTCAATAGTAATCAACTTTGCCTCATACATCCTTTTGACTCCTGTTTATACTGGTTTGATTTGAAAAGAGAAACATCTTATACCTGTAGTAATTGAGATGTAAGTAGATGAAATCTCCAATTGCGATTGGGTTCCAAAGTGCACATTTTGATGGAGGAAAGTAGAAAGGTACCATCCTGCTTGAAGGAAACCTTTAAAAAAATTTTTTTAAATCAAAGCACAATGAAAAGCAAACTTAGCAGAAATTTTATAAGAAGCAGTTTAACATTAAATGATGGGGCTTTTCAAACTACTTATGTTAATTTTAAGAGAGCTTAAAAATATTTTTAAAAAGTAAAAAAAAAAAGAAAAATCCTTGTAACTTTACTATCAAGAAAATAAGCACTCAAAATTTAGGTATTGTTTTTCCCTATTCTTTTTTTCCTATGCATACATAAATTCATATACACACATGTCTCTTAAAAAGAAGGGGAAGGGGCACCTGGCTGGCTCAGTTGGTAGAGCACGTGACCCCTGATCTCATGGTTGTGAGTTCAAGCCCCACATTGGGCATGGAGCCTACTTAAAATAAAAAGAAAAAAGAAAATAAATAAATAAATAAGTAAATAAGAATCGGGAGTATCAATCCTATAATATCCTCATTTTAAGTAACAGAGAAATAAGTATAAACCATGAAATTACATTTAAATTTAAAATTCTGTCCCTCTGAGCTAATTTCTAGATAATACCCAATAAAATTATGAAAAGCACAAAAACTTAATATAGTCTTTATTTTTCAGTGTTTCTAAACTTAGTATCTTGGGTCCTATCACTTCAGTTTAATTGTTATTGAAGCATCAAAAGGACAGCATTATAAGTAATTCCTTAAGCAAAGATCCTAGAGACAGTGTAAAGCAAGGTTTCAATGCTAAGTCATACAGAACACCATCATAAAGTTTTTATTTTATGTGAGTAACATGAGAAAACCATGGTAAGAAAAAAAACAACAGAGAGAAAGGACTGGGGAAAAGATATCAGCCAAAGTCCCATGTAATTAAAGCAAGAAAGCTCTGACAGTGAGCTAACTACACCAATGCATTTGCATGGTAGTAAACTATTAAATAGTTGAACTGAAAGAATATGTATATCATGTATTAAGAATACCTTGTTCTAGGTCTTACTTTCACGTATCATCTAATGAAGCTTCTCAACTACAAGACTAGCCCCAGTTTACTGATCACCTACTATGTACCAGGAATCCCAGTAGGCACTTTACATGCATAATATCTCACTAAAATTGTTCCAGAAACACTTTATTATCCATTTTATAGATAACAAACTGTAACTTTCCTAACTTTATACAACAATTAAGTAGCAAAGGTGGGATCTGAATCTAAGTGTGACTGATTTCAAAGCTTATACTTCCAGAAGCTGAATGGTTTAGTGCTTTAGAACCTGGGTTCCAATCCTGGCTCCACCACTATTCCTAGCTGTGTGCTTTCAAATCCACGTTTAATTTGAGCTCATAATATCTATAAGAGGGATCTTTAATCTCCCATTTTTGAAATGAGGATATAGTGTGAGATTGAGAAATCTGTTCAAGGTCACAAAGCTAGTAAGTAACAAATTGTCAGTTTAATCTATGCTTCTATATTTAATATATTTATTATTTATCAGTTGGTGAGAGGCAGTATAATGTGGTGGGTAAAGCAAAATATCTTGAAATCAATTGTTTACGTCTGAAAACTCGCTTCAAAATTTGTTAGCTGTATGACCTCACTCATGTTATTTAATGTCTCTGTGCCTCAGTTTCCTCATCTGTTAAACAGATGAGGATAATACCTATATCTCCTGGTAGTTACACTGAATATTAAATGAGTCCATATACATAAAAGGTTTAAAGCAGAAGTCACATCAGGTGACAGTGGTGGCAGGTTTCAATCCTGCCTACACCACTTACCAACTATATAACTCTGGATTGGTTAATCTCTCTACACTACCGTTTCCTCATTTAAAAAAAAAAAAGGTGGGGATGATAATAATAGTACCTACACCTCATAGGTTTGTTATAAGGATTAAAGAAGAATAATGCATGTAAGGTGCTTAGCACAGCACCTGGCACATAACAAGATTTCAATAAATGCTGCTATTAGTCCTTTTCTTAATCTAAGGTATACAGTAGACTTTAGAGGCAGGGTAAACACAAACATCCTGAAATGTGGCACAAAATTTTACATGTACGTATATAAGTGTTTTATCTTATATAGGGGATTCATGCTATCAGATATTCAAAGGGGGCTGCAACCCCTAAATAATTCAGAACTGTTACTCTTCTAGCCCAGAGATTATTGAAAACCAGAGGTCAGGGCGTGGGTGGCTCAGTTGGTTAAGTTTCTGCCTTCAGCTCAGGTCATGATCCCAGGGTGCTGGGATAGAGCCCCATGTCGGGCTCCCTGCTCAGTTGGGAGTCTGTTTTTCCCTCTCCCTCTGCCTCTCTCCTGCTTGTACTCTCTCTCTCTCAAATAAATAAATAAAATCTTAAAAAAGAAAAGAAAGAAAACCAGAGGTCATTAAATAAGTAAAAAAACTAAGTTGAATATATCAGGAATAATCAATTTAAATTACATGAGTATATTATCTTACCTAGAATGTAAGGAATGATTTTGGCCTAAAAATAAAATAGAAAAGAGAGTGTATTGGCTTGTTGCACTAAGTTCTTTAAAAGAACAGAAGTTGACAAATTTTCAAAGAATAAGAGGTGGCAGTAGGATAAAACAGAAGGGCCAAAATTAAGCAAAAGGAATATGATAGCCTCTTTGGGTCACGTTTCCCATTGTCTTCATCAAAAACATCTGGCACAAAAGAAAAGTACAGAGAACGAAGGTAATTCATGGATATAATTATAGTTTAGAAGAAAAGAAAAATCACATATCAGCATTAATTGTCCTTCCCTAGAGGGAAAAAAAGAACGATAAATGATCCAAACAGCCAACATAAGCCAACCTGCCTTATCCCCACAGTATTGACAGACAGAAAATTAGGGGACAGGTGGCAAACTCCTCCTTCCTATTCCACGTGAGTGGGAAAAGGCTTAGGGACATTTAAAGAAACTTGGTATATTCAATGTGAAATTTTTCCCATCAAGGATTAGGGTTTAGACAAGGGAAGGAACCCAGCCAGTTTCCCTCACTTGTCTAGGATGTAAATAAATATGTATGATTTTTAGCCTCAAAAGCTCAGGTTCTGGGGCACATGGGTGGCTCAGTCATTAAGCATCTGCCTTCGGCTCAGGTCATGATCCCATGGTCCTGGGATCCAGCCCCACATCGGGCTCCCTGCTCCATGGGAACCCTGCTTCTCCCTCTCCCACTTCCCCTGCCTGTGTTCTCCCTCTCGCTGTGTCTCTCCGTCAAATAAATAAATAAAATCTTTAAAAAAAAAAAAAAAAGAGCTCAGGTTCTATTTCCCATCAATAAAGATGCTCTGTGAAACCAAAAAAGCGAAGGTGGGAATGAAACTAATATTTACCAAGTGCCTACTATGTGCCAGACCCTTTACCTTAGTAATCTTATTTAATCCTTCACAATAATCTTGTTACATAGAGATTACTATCCCCATTTACAGATGAGGAAACTGAGGCTTAGAGAAGTTAATTAACTTGATCAAGGTCACCCACCTACCAAGTGGTAGAGCTGGGATGTGGACCCAGATGTTCCTGATTTGAAAGTTTTGTGTTTTGTTTTTTTCTATTCCAACCTATCTTCCCAAGTTATGAAAAGCAGTGAAAAAAACATTTTGTAAAAATGTTTCTATACCTGGTATTCATCTGGGGCCCTGCAAGAGAATATGTAGGCTCCATGATAGTTGGTGAATTATGTATTCAATTTCAAATGCTCAGTTCCTAAAAAAGTAAAGTGCAGGTTACTAATGAATGATAAAAACAAAAAATAAGAAACATGATTTAACCACATATTAACAGTGCAGACAAAATTAGGTTACTTATATGAAGTACCTTCATCTATAGATTAGTAAGATAAAATGCTTGTGGATTCTGATCATTTTCATACTTTATAATCATTCTGCCTATAAATTAATGTTAATATTAATCTAGGCAGCAGGAAGTATTTAATATATGAAAATTTGACCAAAAGCCTCATAATATTCAGAAAACCGCAAAATAGTACATAGGAACAATGAACTAGATATTTATTGGTTCTGTAACAAGGTTATCAAACCTTAAATCTTCTGGAGATGGAAGACAAATACTGCATCCCCACAAACGGACTTGTTTCCCTACAGAATCAGTGGTCTTTTTTTGGCTGCACATGCCCTCTTTGGGGACTTCTCAGCCACTCCCATTGTTTCCACACCCATCTGTACATAGCAAAATCTCAGCTTCCACCTCTCTTCTGAGTTTCAAACCTGTATTTCTAATTGCCCACTGGATATCTTCATCTAAATATTATCAAAGCAAAATACAGAGCTCATAGTCCTTTCTTTACAGTTCAGTACTTCCTATACTCTTATAGGTCTTAGAGTTCTTTAGGCCCTGTACATTCTACCTCAATTCTAGTAAGAAGGAATTGTCTGAAGCAAGGTAAGAGAGGAAAGAATTATTAATGCAGATGCAGAAGAGATTTTTCAGAGAAAGCCAGAGGCTGAAATTATTTACTAGAAGAAAATCTTGTTTAAGGTGCTCTTATAAGGTTGACTAAAAAGTCCCTCTTGGAGATATCTGGACTTCATGCATCATTTAGGGAATGAAGTCTTTAAACTTGAAAGCCCTTTTACATCACGATAACAGTATTCAGATCGATAATTCTAACTCTAGGAAGTACATTAAATGCCATTTTTCTTCATTAAACAAGAGTCTTAAAGCTCCATATTTGTCTCTTCTTCCTTTATGTATTAGGGTAAAGAGATAATGTTGATCTATTTCTCATTTTAAAATACATGAGTTTATTCTGACAGCATCACGCAAGCAATTAAAGCCAGTGAAACTAAAACCACATACCACCTATACCTAGCATTCTCCTCAGATAATGGCATCATCCTTTATCAAAATGGAAACCCTGAAGTTATCCTTACCACCCCTTCCTCCCCGTTTCCCCATATAAATTCTGTCTTAACATCTCTACGACCTTAGTTCCTGACTTCATTAATTCCCACCAGATTTACTGAAAAGTCCCCAGAGTGCTCTTAGAAGGGTATTTGTGCATATCTGACCAAATTATTGCCGCTGCTTAAAAAGCTGATGCCTCTTCTTTATATACAGAATAAAGCACCTTCACAGTCTGGCCCCACCTTATTATTCCAACCTCATCCTTTATCCTACATTCTAACCAAACTGAACTATTTACAGTTCCCCGAGTTTGAGCATCTTTGCACAGCCTGTTCCCTTAACCTGGAATGCCCTGGTAAATCTCCATCATCCTTCACAATCCAAATCGAATGTCACCTGCTCTGTAAAACCATCTCCTGGACACCATAGCGATGTGACCACCGCCTGCGTTCACACACAGCATTTTCACACTGTATTGTTTACACACTATTCCCAGTAGACCACAGACTTCAAACATTAACTGACCCCTTAACTACGTAGCCATATGAGCTGAACGTGAGGAATGCAGGAACGAGCACACTTCATCCGTCAAACTTTCACAGTAAAAACACCTTTAAATGGCACGTTATCGACGGCAAACCTCTTTCACATACCTAACGACAAACGATACCTAGGAATTCGTGGTCCGCTTGATTTATTTCTCCCACTAGTTCCCATTCACGTCATCGGTCCCAGGCTCCAAGAGGGCTGAACCCAACACAGGGGCCTGAATGTTGCCCACCGTCCTCCTCCGAGCTTCGCTGCTGCCCTTCGGGAGAATCCAGGACACAAAGCCCCACTCACCGCAACCTCCGCCCAGCGCGGTCTGTTTGTTGAGCCGGAACAGCGTTCGGCTCCAAGGAGCGCCTTCGCCGCCTCTGCCCCGCCTCCGGGACGTTGGGGTCGCGGGAACCGAGGCGGCAAACACAGGCTCGCTAAACCGAAGTCAGCGCCGCGCCTACTGACTGGTCAGAAATTCGACCCGTCAGGGGCAGGGGCGGTGCTAGAGGCAACACGCACCGGTCGCCGCGACGGGCCGCCACACCAGCCAATCAGCTCTCCGCACCAATCCGGCGCTTGACCAATCCCAAGCCTCATTGGAGAAATGAGTGCGCCACCGGCTCTCCAGGATCAGATTCCGGAGGATTTAAACACTACATTTTGGTCAACGGTTAATTTCCGGGGTGGGGCGGACCTTGCGCATGCGCAATGAAAAGCCCAAGCCGTTGGTTGCGGGGGTGGCAGAGGAAGCCGGAAGTGCCTGCTGTCCTGATTGTCTACAGGCGATTAGAAGCGGACGAAACGTTTTACTTAAATGAACAAAAGAGAGGGAAGTTAGATTTCTTCTAGTTTCTTAACTAAAAAACTTCTCTCCTCTCAGTAACAACAAAACCGTTGAGTAGAAAAGAACGTGATTTAAATTTACAAACCATGTATTCTTAGTCTCTACAGCTAATGTTGGTAATTGAGCCTTCTCCATCATTATTTTATATGATTGTCCTGCAACAAAGTGGGTATTATTATCCCTATTCAACAAGGGAGGAAATGTAAAAAAAAATCACAGTGCGGAGTGAGGATTTAAAATACCACTTAACTTTCCTCTGCATTTCACTTAACGTTAGTTTCCTGAGCAATATGGGAGTGTCAAAGTGTGCGATGCATCTGTAGGTTGTATTGTTCTGAATAAGCATCCACTCTTTTGAAGGAGTTAAAACACTATTTTTTTTTTTTAAGATTTTATTTCTTTATTTGTTAGCGCAAGCACAAGCAGGGGGAGTGGCAGTCAGAGGGAGAAGCAGGCTCCCTGCCTGAGCAAGGAGCCAGATGGGGGGACTGGATCCCAGCATCCTGGGATCATGACCTGAGCTGAAGGCAGACGCTTAACCGACTTAGCCAGCCAGGCATCCCTAAAACACTATCCTGAAAAATGTATCAAACTAGCCAAGAGAGGGGTGCTGGGGTGGCTCAGTCGGTTGAGCAACTGACTCCAGATTTCTGCTCAGGTCATGATCTGGGGTCCTGAGATCATCCCAGGGTGGGGCTCTGCACTCAGCAGGGAGTCTGCTTGAGATTCTCTTCTCCCTCTGCCTCTTCCCCTGCTTTGGTGGTGTACAAGTGCTTTTTCTCTCTCTCTCTCAAATAAATAAATCTTAAAAAAAAAAAAAAAGAACTAGCCAAGAGATATATGCTCTATAGAATGTAATTTGCTTCTCTGCTTTCCTGAAAAAATTCTTAGACTCTAGGGCACACATTTTTTTTTTTTTTTTTTAAAGATTTTTTTTTTATTATTTATTTATTTGAAACAGAGAGAATGAGAGAGACAGAGAGCACATGAGAGGGGATAGGGTCAGAGGACGAAGCAGACTCCCCGCCGAGCAGGGAGCCCGATGCGGGACTCGATCCCGGGACTCCAGGATCATGACCTGAGCCGAAGGCAGTCGCTTAACCAACTGAGCCACCCAGGCGCCCCCACATTTTTTTTTTTAAAGATTTTATTTATTTGACAGAGAGAGACAGCGAGAGAGGGAACACAAGCAGGAGGAGTGGGAGAGGGAGAAGCAGGCATCCCGCCGAGCAGGGAGCCCGATGCGGGGCTCGATCCCAGGAATCTGGGATCATGACCCGAGCTGAAGGCAGATGCTTAACGAATGAGCCACCCAGGCGCCCCTAGGGCACACATTTTAAGAGAAATGATGGTGGGTTCCTCAGCTCTGGTGTGAGAGTAGGAAGAGCCTCAGACAGTGATGCATGTCTGACAAAGTGTTGGCCAACCCAGTAGGGAGCTCTGGAAAAACGATTGCCCATTAGAAGAGTCCCACATTAGGCAGAAATGGCTAGAATCCTTGCTGTGCTTAGGCATTGCCTGGGGCTTCTAAGAAAAAGAAAGCACCAAGCTAAAGCAGATCCTGAAGGCCACAGCAAGAGGCTGCTAGCCAAGTGTATGCTTTGCAGCTGATTGGCATGATCTTTCTGGAGAAAGATCCAAGTGACACACCTGGATGGCTGTCATGAGTTGCATTAAGTGCAAAGGACCTGGGGAGGGAGCTCCCTGGCGTCTTCAAGGAAGACCAAGGATACCAGTATGTCCTTAGCACAGTGAGTGAGGAGAAGAATATTAAGGGTTGAAGGGGCAGGAGGTATTAGTAGACCACACAGGGCTTTAGAGGCCATGATAAGAATTTGCCTGCACTTTTGAGTTAGATAGGAAGCCACCAGAATATATATTTTTTATTATTGTATTATTATTTTTTCAAAGTAGGCTCCACGCCCAATGTGGGGCTTGAACTGAAATCCCTGAGATTAAGAGTCACATGCTCTATCAAAGGAGCAAGACAGGTGCCCCAACCACTGGAATATTTTAAACGGGGGGCTGACATGATCTGACTTTAGGTTTTAGAAGGACTACTGTGGTTGCTACTTTGAGAATAAACTATAGGGGGCAGGGGAAGCAAGGAGACCAGTTAGAAAGCTACTGCAAGCTACTGCAATGACCTAGGGAAGACACTGACGGTAGCTTGAACAAGAGCAGTAGCAAAGGAGGTGGTGAGAGGTGGTTGGATTCTAGATATATTTTGAAGGTAAAATCAACAGGATTTGATTAGAGATTGAATTTAGGATGTAAAAGAAAGGGACTTTGTGTGAGACCCTCATGATCTATGGTTTTCTTTAGAACTACTTTAAGATATCCGAAAGAGAAATGTAAGATATTAGACAAAAAGGAAAGGATGAGCATAACACATAACTCCCTACTCCTTAGGTATGGGCTAGGCATAGTGTACAGTATGGAAAGGAGGGGAGGAAAGAGTAATTTTACACTGGAGAAACTTGATCATCAGCCAGGTGATCAAGACCAACATTAACAGTCAAAAGTCATGTTGATAGTATGTACACTGGATATGCCGTGTTGAAAATGGCACTTTACCTTTGTGGTCTTCTTTTCAGTAAACTATAGACCCAGTCTTATCTTGAGAAAAACACTGGACAAATTCTAATAGTGGGGAATCCTATAATACCTGACCTGTATTCAAAAAAAACTGTCAAGGTTATCAAAAACAAGGAAAGTCTGAGAAACTAGCCAAGAGGAGCTTAAAGAGAGATGACAACTAGGTATAATGTAGCATAATGGATGAAATCATGGAATAGAAAAATGACACTAGGTTAAAAAATAAAATCTAGGGGCGCCTTGGTGGGTTAAGGGTCAGTTAAGGGTCCAACTCTTGATTTCAGCTCAGGTCATGAGATCAAGCCCCATGTCAGTGGACCTTGCTTAAGATTATCTCTCACCCTCTCCCTCTTCCCCTCCTCCTCAACCCCATGCACGTGTGCTCTCTCTCTCTCTCAAACAGAAACAAAGACAAAAAACAAACTAAGAAAATCTAAACTATGGACCTTAATTAATAATAATGTACCAATATTGGTTAATTAATTGTAACAAATGTACCATACTAAATATAAGATGTTAATAATAGAGGGAAACTCTGTGGGGGGGTATATGAGAAATCTGTACTAGGTTCTTAATTTTTCTGTAAATCCAAAACTGTTCTAAAAGAATAAAGTCTACTAAAAAGAAAAAAGGAAGGGGGAAGTGGAGAGTTGAAACATACGCTAACTTTTTGGGCAAGAACAATAAAATAAAATGTCTTCTTTTTGCTTAATAAGAACTCAAATACCAGTATGACTTCAATTAAACATTTTATTACCACTGGATTCCTAAGCAGGATATACATTTAATAATATGCATAATATAGATACTTTTCAAATTAAATGAACAGAAAGGTAATTATTGACTTCATTTTAGGATTGGAATGACTCAGCCTCATATTTAGAACAGCTGAGAGGTGCCTAAAGGGCCTAATTCCCTAGATATTGAGAACATTTTTTGAATTATGTTATAATATAACAAGCACTGGCTTTGGGGATCTGGCCTCAATTCTGCCATTTAATCTCTCTAAGATTGATTTTCCACCTTTGCATATTGTACATTATTATAGAAAAGAGTTAATGAGTGTGGAAGTTAATTAAAGTTAATTAAAAGAGTACCCATATATTATTATTTGTCCAGGCATATTGACAATTGACGTGTTAATAAATGAACAACACATTCATAGAGATTACGGGAAGTGATTTGTTAAATTAGAGAATAAGCTTAGTGAAATAAAATCTACAAATACTATACCAAGGACCTACTATACACTAAGCTTTGTGCTTGATGGCATAGGGAACTGGAAGGATATGACAAACAGAACAAGGAAGGCACAATTTTAAAGTTGGAGTAACAAGAGGTAATTATCCAAAGCAAATATGAATTATTTTTAGATTGCAGGCAATTTAAATAGACTGCATATATACTATTCTATTGATCTCGTCTTTGATCCCCATTTTTTAAAATTTGTGTCATTTCAGGACACTATGGAATTGCTCTGGTTATGGGTCCCTACAGAGAAAAGCTACCAGCCCTACTTTTCAAATTTGCAAGTGCTTTAATTTGCTTCACAGAGAATCATTTCTAGGGTACACTTTTAAAAAATGCACGAGTTTGTTGCACAAACAATGCTATAACAAGAAAAAAATTGTAAAGGGAAAAGTTCACCCAAAATTCTACATCTTAACACATTGGTTGTTCTCATTTTTCCTTATTGCCTTTCAGTCCCTGTCCACATGACAT
This sequence comes from Neomonachus schauinslandi, assembly GCF_002201575.2. Taxonomy (NCBI): domain Eukaryota; kingdom Metazoa; phylum Chordata; class Mammalia; order Carnivora; family Phocidae; genus Neomonachus; species Neomonachus schauinslandi. The sequence goes on from NC_058406.1 coordinate 36,408,152, forward strand.
AGTCTTTATGATTACCCTGGGTAAATGTTTAGTGTCATAAACCCTGACGTGCCTGCTAGTAGGCTGGCTGAAGGAATTAAAGAGGTATTGTTATCGCCAGGAACAGGGAAGTTGGAATTAGTTATGAGTTTTGTTACTCACTTTCTCCAAATACCAATTTTTCCTTTCTCTATTTACACTTCTGAGCTAAGAAGTGTAAATAGAGCTCTTTAAAAACAACTGCAGCTTAGCTTTTAAGAAACATCATATTTTGGGGGCGCCTGGGTGGCTCAGTTGGTTGGGCAACTGCCTTCGGCTCAGGTCATGATCCTGGAGTCCCGGGATCAAGTCCTGCATCGGGCTCCCTGCTCAGCAGGGAGTCTGCTTCTCCCTCTGACCCTCCTCCCTCTCATGCCTTCTGTCTCTCGTTCTCTCTCTCTCTCAGATAAATAAATAAAATCTTTAAAAAAAAAAAAGAAACATATTTTTAGGAGGATTGTTAAGCTGTCAATTTGTGTAAAATTCCTTTGAGACTCTTAATCCTCTTGGGAGAGGTAAAAATAACAACTTATGTGTCAAGTCAACTTATTTTACCTTTTTAAAAATTTTTTTGTAATCTCTACACCCAACACAGGGCTCGAACTAATGACCCAGAGATCAGGAGTCACTGAGCCAGCCAGATGCCCCTTATTTTACTTATTTTTTTAAAGCTTGGATTGTCTGGAATGAAGACAGGAATGATGAAACAACACACATAGGTAAATTCTCTAAAAGTATTTGCTTAACTGAGTTAATGTGCCATCATCCTGATTTTGCAGGCAAGGAAACTATAGGTATAACCATCCTACCTACGCTTGCAGAGTTAATAAGCAAAGATGCTGTGAGACCTGTCAAAGACAATCTCCCTTCACTGTTCAGCCAGCCATTCTGCGGTATAGACCCAACTGAGCTCAGCTGACACACTCCCGAGAGGTTAGGCATAATGCCTGTTGTCAGATTTACCACATCAGCTTTTTTTTTTTTTTAAAGATTTCATTTATTTATTTGACAGATAGAGACACAGTGAGAGAGGGAACACAAGCAGGGTAGTGGGAGGGGGAAGCAGGCTTCCCGCTGAGCAGGGAGCCCTATGAGGGGCTGGATCCCAGGACCCTGGGATCATGACCTGAGCTGAAGGCAGATGCTTAACGACTGAGCCACCCAGGCGCCCCTACCACATCAACTTTTTAAAGACCATGTTTCCTTTAACAAATGTCCTCAGAATCTTTGATAAGAGGTCCTTTGATAAAAGAGGAAATCTAATATGCAAATATGCAAATCTAAGTAACAGGAATCTTCATTTTAGAAACTGCATTAAGCATCAGGTGATGTAATGCACTAAGCATCCTTCCAGAAAATAGATCACAATATAATAGATGGCTAAGAAGGTCTGAATGCAAAGCATATGGCCTGCCATCCCCCTTCCAATGCTACCAGATGCCATGTCTTTGTTTCATCACCCAGACTAATCCTAGAAACTGGTTCCTAGGTATACTCAAGAAAGGTGTTTTTGTAATGCAGGGAAGTAGCTGCCAAAGACCATCATAGATAAAATTTGAGTGGCAGCAACCAAAGTAGTCTAAATCTTCCAAAGACCTTGGAGTACCCTTAAGAGAGTGAATCATACTGTAACAATAACAGGTTGTCATGCTGTACAAAGAGTAATCAGACATAGTGTCTCCCTTCCAGAAGTTCTAAATCCAGTGTGGAGATATACAATACACCACGGTGCTACAGCAGAAGTAAAGGAGGGAAGGAGTAAGTGTGTGTGGGTGGTGGTGGTGGTGATGTGTATAGAAGAACAAAAAAGGGGCACCTAACCCAGTGTTGGGAATTTGGAGAGAGCTTCCTGAAGGAGGTAAAATCTGAGCTGAATCCTGAAAAATGAATGGCACATACCAGCAAATGTATGTATGATCAAGAATGGGAAAATGAAAATATGGGAACAGATGATTTATCTCTAAAGGGTAATTATGATAAATAGGACAGATAAGTAGTGACAAGGCTCTATTTTTTAAGCTCCTATAGAGTTCACTAGAAACATAGCTATACCCTGGAAATAATATGCATGCATTGAATATATGTCCCAAAGACCTAAGGTACTTGATGATAAATAAACACATATGGGTAGGAGTGGGTTTGAGGATAGCTCTTGTTATACATCTTTCTGAGATCAGTCTTCTCATCTGTAATAGAACTAACTTTGAAGGGCTTTTGTGAATATAGAACTTTTTATCTTATAAGGGGTCTGTATTGTATAGAAAGAATGCAGATTTAAAGCCATATACACCGAGTTTGAATTTCATTTTGTTATCTGTTGCCTATGTGGTCTTGAACAAAGTACTTCCATTTCCTGGCTGTTTCTCCAATTGCAGAATGACTGTACTAATGTCACAGCATTATGAGGATTCTAGAAGGCAAGGCTGATGTGTAACCAACACACAACCGGTAATACCAGTTTTGGTGGTTAAAATAGTGAATTATTTTCATATAAGTTGTTCTATAACTACTCCACTGAGCACTTTGAGTGCCCTCCACCCCTCTCCTGGGACTCCAAGGACCTCTCCGTGGTCCAGCAATTAGAGGGTTGATGCCTGGCATAGCAAATCTTGGCAAAGGAATCTACAGATATTCTGATTGTAGTGATTATTAAAAAGTTTGAATATCATCCAAAAATGAGGTAATGTAAGTGAAATGCCTGGTACTTAGTGGATATTCAATAGATATTCATCAAATTTATTTAATCTAGGAATTCAATCTATGGGTTTAGTTAGGAAATGGCCCTCTACTTGGTGATATCCATTTATTCAATATATATTTATTAAGGCATATTATTATTGAAGGTCTGGTTGTTTCCATCTAGGTGGAACTCATTCTTTTCTCTGCCACCTCTAAGAAGTAGGAGCACTGATCTAAGGCCAAAAAAAAGGGTGAATTCTTTGGTTTACATCAGATAGCACTCTAATGCTACCTGATGTAAACTTCTCCTTGGATGACAAATCTAACACCCTGACCACTCGGTTTCAACCAAGTAGAGGGGTTAAATGTTAAAGCATCAGAGTAGCATGGTGTCTTTTATGAAACCTTGGCATGGCCCCATGGGACCACCTGGTATGGTGACATATAGGTGTTTCGGAAAAACTCCTCCATGTTCATCCTCTTTCTACTCACAGCATTACTCACCCTGAACATTCCAGGTCACCAATGTGGGGCAAAGCGGGGAGGGGAGAAGAGAAGGCGGGATTCCCACACTAAGCATTTCGTGTTGTAAGCTGTTAAATTTTGGGGTTGGTTATGTAGCAATATATAACGAGTACAGGCCCCAAAAGCCAACAAATAATAAATTGTTCTTTAGTCTAGCCTTATTCTTCCTGGAAATAACTCCCTGGAAAACCCTTGGCAGAGATGGGTATATGAGTTTCACTTTTTGATATATTTCCACAGCAGTATTTTCCTTAGTTGCCTAGCATGGTTGGCATAAAGAGCTGGGCAAGATACAAGACAGTAAGTACTCAATCTGTGGTGGTCAGAGTTCTCCAGGGAGACTTAGAAAGTCTCCGCATCTTTCTATATATAGATATACAATGAGATTTTGGATCCAAACTCTTGTGTGGATTCCTTATTCTGGTGAACTCTATCATGGGAGCAAGAAAGACTACTTTTTTTGTCTATGGTCTAAGGCCTTCATTAAAAGCACGTGAATAGCTTCCTAATCCCCTTTTCCACAAACTCCATATCCTGAACATCTTTTAACTCTAATTGCCAGAAGAGAGACAGAAGACACTGAAGAGAACATGCACAAAGGAAAAAAAGGCACATTTGCTTCAATATGGCCTTTTTGTACTCCTACTAGCTCTTTTTTTTTTTAAAGATTTTATTTATTTATTTGAGAGAGAGAGAATGAGAGACAGAGAGCACGAGAGGGAAGAGGGCAGAGGGAGAAGCAGACCCCCCGCTGAGCAGGGAGCCCGATGTGGGACTCGATCCCGGGACTCCAGGATCATGACCTGAGCCGAAGGCAGTCGCTTAACCAACTGAGCCACCCAAGTGCCCTACTCCTACTAGCTCTTAGTATTATGGACCAACTGGTCTTGTTTTCAGCTGACTTATGTCCCAGCTCCTCCTTCCCAGGGATGCAGGGGGTTCAATAAACAAGCAAAAAAAGGGATATTGTGAAGGAATGTGAATAAGTTATTAAACATGAGATGTCTCTAGCTGTGATGATCTGAGATATTCCATTCTCTCTTCCATGGTGAGAAGGAAAAGGTAGAAATTATGGAAAAGAAGGAAGTAGGAACTGAAGGGAGAAGGGATAAGAGAGGCAAAGAAAGAGAACATGGTGGGGAGAAGGACAGAAAAAGAGAAGAAGATGGGGAGAATGGGAGGAACTTAGAAATGGGAAAAGAAAGGGAGGAGAGATGGGAATAAGTAAAAAAAAAAGAGAGAGAGAGAAAGAGAGAGGAGGGAGGGAAAGGTAGGATGAGATGGGGAGGAGGCTGGAAATAGTGGGTGGGGGGAAAGGAAAGGAGTAGTAGAGGAGAAAGAGACTGGGGGTAGGCTATATCACCCTCTCCCCCTCCTGTTTGCTATCATTTACCAACCTTCTTGTCACCTTGTCTTCAACAACTTAGTTCTTTTGTAGTTTCTCTCTTCACTCTAATGCTATCTGATATAAACTTCTCCTTGGATGACAAATCTAACACCCTGGCCACTCGGTTCCAACCACAGGGCATGCTCTTGCCTCAGCCTTCTACTCCTGCAGTCTCACCCAGCTTGGGCCCACTCTGAATCTCAAGAGTATCAGAAACTTACAATCTCTGAAATCTCAATTCGAAATATCCCACTCAGAGCACTGGCATCTGTACTGCCAGTTCACTTGCTCAAATACCCCACTGCAGTCATTCTTCAACATTGATGCTTCTAATACCTTGGCCCCCTTCCTGGCTCTCCTCCACATCCCCACTGTCAGCCCTCATATGCCATCATTTGCTTTCTTTCTTTCTTTAACGATTTTATTTATTTATTCATTAGAGACAGAGAGAGAGAGGCAGAGGGAGAAGCAGGCTCCCAAGGAGCAGGGAGCCCGATGCGGGACTCGATCCCAGGACCCTGAGATCATGACCTGAGCCGAAGGCAGACGCTTAACCATCTGAGCCACCCAGGCGCCCCATCATTTGCTTTCTATATGGTTTTGATTCCATATACATCATTGCAAACATTCTCGTGCAAACACCATGCTGGTCCTCTCTTCCTCTGTTGTGCTTGCTTGGCAAAAACCCATCGCTGGATGACCTCAAGAATCTGTCTTCTCTCTGCCTGCACCTGAACAAACACCTTCAAATTTAAAATCCATGATCTCAAATACCAAGTGAGCTCTTAATATTGCTCAGAAGTCCTGATTATTTTTCTTTAGAAAACTTTTCCAATCTTAAAAAATGTCTATTTCATACCTTCTCTCTCCTCAAACATCCTACCTCAAAATCTTTACCCTTAGCTGATGTTGCCTTTTCTTTACTGAGAAAATACAATTTTCAGAAAGGAACTCTTCCTATCTTCAAACTTTCTTGCAACTGTGCCCTTCTTGCAACTCCTATTGCAAATCCATGTCTTTGTCTCTTAAAACCTTGTTTTAAAAACATTTTTAAAGATTTATCTATCCACGAGAGAGAGAAAGAGAGAGAGAGGGGAAGTGTGTGTGGGGGGGAGGGGAGAGGGAGAGGGAGAGAGAGAATCTCAAGCAGACTCCCTGCTCAACCCCACCAACCTGAGCCAAAATCAGAGCTTAACCAACTGGGCCACCCAGGTGCTTCTGTCTCTTAAAATCTTTGAAGTCATCTAAGGACCTCCATTTGCCCCTTGAAGCCCATCTGATTGTTCTTCTCAGGGGGTTGCCTGTCTCCCTTTCTATCAAATCATTCCCAGGAGCTTAAATACAAGCTCTACTACAGCACTGCCCAGTAGAACTTATTGTAGTGGGTATGTTCTGTATGAACGCTGTCCAATACAATTGCCACTACCACATGTGACCATTGAGCACTTGAAATGCGGTTAGTGTGACTGAAGAACTTAATTTTTATTTGTATTTAATGAGATTTTTCTCACATGCAGGCAGCAGAGAAATGGAGTTAAAGTTAAAGGGCTTCCCAATGCAATTAGAATATAATCCCAACTCCTTTCCATAACCAAAGGGCCTGAACGATCTCCCTGGGCCTACCTTTCCCACATTCCAGTCTCTGCCTCATTCCCACAGCTCTGGTCTCTCCGTCTTTTTCCAACACAAGCCGTTTTAGGTTTTTTTGCACGCGCTTTTGTTTTTGTGGGACACACTATTCTAGTCTTACCTGCTTTTGCTCTTCCCTATCCTTATGTCTGGGCTTAAATGTCACCTCTTTACAGGCTTTCTCTGACTACCCTCTACAAATCACAACCACCCCTTGTTATTCTTCCGCTTTTTTCCTTCAAAGCCTGTGTCGCTTTCTCCCTTCCTTCTTGACTATCTACCTCTTCTTATGTTGGCTTGTTCAGCTCGGCTACCGCCCCATTGGAATTTAAACTTCTCGCGAGCAGACAATAGGTTTCCTCTCGCGTGCGTCGCGTTGCAGACGCCAGCACAAGCCCGACACAAGGCGCGCGATGAAGGATCTGCGCACTGGACGAACTACCAGCGGAGGGATGAATGAGCCGGCAGAGGGGCGGGGACGAGAACAGGCGCGGGCCCGCACGGGGGGCGCTCAAGCGCAGCCCCTGAGGGGGCAGCGGAAGCCCCGCCCCTTCCGGCCGCGGCGCGGACACCTCGGCAGCCACGGCGGCGGGGCCGCGGCGGGCGCCGACTCGGCCCGCCCTCTTCCCCCCCGCCCCGCCCCGCGCCGCCGCCGGCCGGGCCGCTGTCAGCTCTCCTCAGCGTCGGGCCGAGGGGCTGTGTATGCTGAGGCGCTGCGACCGCAGTCTGCTGCACGTCCTGGGCCTTAGCTTCCCGCTGCTGACCCGCCGGCCGCTTTTCCTCTGCCCTCACCGCCTCATGAAACCGCTGGTCGTGTTCGTCCTCGGCGGTCCCGGCGCCGGCAAGGGGACCCAGTGCGCCCGCATCGTCGAGGTGAGGCCCGGGCAGCTGGCGCGCTCCCTGGGCTTGACGGGACGCCGGGTCGGCCTGTCCCGCCGTGCCGGACCGGCCTGTCCCGCCCTGCCGGGCGGTCCGCGCCTCCCCTGCCCCCCCGGATCCGCGGACTACGAGTCCCGGCGACCATTGCGTCGCCGGCGTGGCGGTGGTCGAGGGTCCTGAGGCGCGCGGCCTCTCGGGACTCGTAGTCCACGTCCGCCCGCCTCGGGGGCGCCCAGAATGGAGGGGGACCTCTTGGGGTCGCTTTGTTCCCGCGCCCCTCTTCCCTTAAAATTTGGGGACCAAGTTCGTCTTGAGAGTGGTCTGGGAGGGGGATTCAGGAGGATCAGCTTCCGGGGACCCCCGGCGCCCGAGGTCAGTGTGTCGCTGGCTGTGAGGTGGTGGGTGAAGGCAGCAGGAGCATGGGTTCAGGTTAGAGGCAGTGCGCGCTTGCAGCTGTCTGGAGGGGAGACCGGTTTATCCACTCCGCCCCTTCCTGCAAGCCCTCTGTAAACACCAACACCTCCGCTAACCTAACCCTGGTCTTAATCCTGGAAAGGAACCCCGGGGGGCAGGGTGTTGCTTAAGGTATTCTGTGATCTGCCCGGAGCACTTTTCTGACCCTGTCAACGGGCAGTACCAGCTCTAAGGCTCAGCCCGGATTCGTGTGGTCGAAAAGCCGAGGAGCAGAGTATGAGTTCAAGCTTCAACCTCTGGTCCCGCTGCCAACTCACGCTTTGTCCATGGCCAAGTCACTTCCTCTCTCCGAGTCTCAGTTGCACTCTAGACCATAAGAGCTCTGCACCAAGATTTAAACTCAGTGTAGAATACCCCCCAGCTCTAAAATTGTGTTACTTTTTTTGTTGTTGCTTCACGACGCGTTAAGGTTACCGGTTCAATTCTGTTAATTTTCGAAAGATAGACGTGGTTAGCTGCAGTGACACTGTGAGGAGAAAGGCTTATTGGAGAATCTGGGGAATGAAGTTGAAAGGAAAACAGGATATCTAGAAACAAGAGGCGACCAGTGGTCCTGTAAAACACCCAAACAATACCTGTAAAACTCGTGGACCACAAAAGTTTTGACCCAGAACTTCTAAAATAATGCCCTCCTCTGTTCCAGGACGTGGCTTATATTAGGGTTGGACTTTCGTTCCAATCCTGTGTTTGTACAATCCACTCCTGTCCTATATTTTATTTTTTAAAAAATTTTATTTATTTGTTTGACAGAGAGAGCAAGAGCAGGAACACAAGCAGGGGGAGTGGGAGAGGGAGAAGCAGGCTTCCCGCTGACCAGGGAGCCCGATTCCTGTCCTATATTTTATTCTCTAAAGAGCATCCAAAGAAAGTCAAATGGTAACATCTACTTCACTACTGTTTTACAGCTGTATTGATAATTACTGATCATTTTTAGGAATAAAAGTGGAACTAATTCAACCAAAACCCCCGTAAATATTTTTCTTCTTGTTTTTGTTGATTCTTTTAACTTTTTAAGACAAGTGGCAATTGAATGATATCGGTGTTTTTTTTTTTTTAAATATCTGAGATGACTCTTTCACGTATATAGCATAATAGGGGACGGAGAAAAGATTTCAAAGTCAAACACATATGGGTTCTAAATATCTGAGATGACTCTTTCACGTATATAGCATAATAGGGGACGGAGAAAAGATTTCAAAGTCAAACACATATGGGTTCAAACCCTAACTCTGTCGTTTACTGTTTTTCTTTTTTTTAAGATTTTTTTTTTTTAGGGGCGCCTGGGTGGCTCAGTCGTTAAGCACCTACCTTCGGCTCAGGTCATGATCCCAGGGTCCTGGGATCGAGCCCTGCATTGGGTTCTCTGCTCAGCGGGAAGCCTGCTTCTCCCTCTCCACTCCCCCTGCTTGTGTTCCCTCTCTTGCTGTGTCTCTCTGTCAAATAAATAAATTTAATTTTTAAAAAAATTTTATTTATTTATTTGACAGAGAGCACACAAGCAGGCAGAGTAGCAGGTAGGAGGGAGAGGGAGAAACAGGCTCTCCGCTGAGCAAGGAGCCGGATATGGGGCTCAATCCCAGGACCCTGGGACCATGACCTGAACCTAAGGCAGTTGCTTAACCAACTGAGCCACCCAGGCACCCCAGATTTTATTTATTTTTTAAGTAATCTCTACACCAACCTGGGGCTTGAACTCACAACCCTTTGGTGAAGAGTTGCATGCTCTACTGACTGAGCCAGCCAGGTGCCCCCACCCCCCCCCCCCCCTTCCTTTCTTCAGACCTAGGGAAGTTGTTACTTTTAGCTGGCCTTTCTCTGTGAAAAGAAAGAAATAATACCTATCTAGTATGGTATTTGTGAATATTAAATGAGGTAAAATATCTGGCACACACAGATGCAGATAATTTTTTTCCTCCATTTTAGACTTCCTGTTCTTAATTTATGAAGTTGGTTATTTCTACTTTGAAGTAATATTACTTTAAAAATTGGTTTATGACTGCTATATTTGAATGCATTTAAATATTTTGTTTCTGAATCATAATGTGGCTTTAAATATCCACACCCAAACTAATAATACTCAAATTACTCCACTGCTTTAAAAATAATCTATACATTCTGTAACTAGCATTTATTCTTTACTCTGTTCAGTAATGGCTAATAATGTTTTAAACCTGTTAATTATCAACTATAAGATTTCCATGATTAAATGTTTCATAATGTATTATTCTTTAATATTTTGGCAGTTATATAAGCTTAAATTGTTTTAAACTGTCATCTTCTTTAATGAAAATCATTGCTCTTGATTCCAGTTGCTGTAAACAATTAAATTGATTTCTACAAATTCCAAATAGCTTATAATTTAGCAATTGCTATCTCCTAGCTGACTAAACAATGGAATGTCCACAACAGTTAAGTCAGAGGTTTTTTTTTTACTCCTCCTGAGTCTTTTGAGATTTTATTTATTTGACACAGAGAGAGATACAGTGAGAGAGGGAACACAAGCAGGGGGAGTGGGAGAGGGAGAAGCAGACTCCCCGCCAAGCAGGGAACCTGATGCGGGGCTTGATCCCAGGACCCTGGGATCATGACCTGAGCTGAAGGCAGACGCTTAGCAACTGAGCCACCCAAGCGCCCTTCCTCGTGAGTGTTTTGTATTTTGACTCAATTTTTATTTCATAGGCAAATAGAAACTGAATCCTAAACAATTGTAATTTGGGGGACTAAGTTTTTTTCTGTAGGGAAAAAGTTCTGTAACTCAAGGTTAAATTCCCTATCATGCCAATGCTAATTTAGCTCACAGGGTACCTGAAATATGGCTGAAATAAAATTTGGGAAGGTGGGGAATTACATTGATTTCCAACTCAGGCTGCCAGAAGTACCTATTTGGGCCTGGCTATAGAATCTGAGAATATCTGGCCCTCCAGTGTCCTGGGGCATTGCAGTTAGTTATGAGCGTATAACGGGAGGGAAGCTGGTTTGTATGTATATATGTATTTATTTATGTATTATCTATCTCTTTCTTTTCTCTCTTCCCTCCCTTCCCTCCCTCTCTTCTTTCCTTCCTTCAGGTGAGTTGTACCTCTGTTACTTACTCTCCCAGACCTTGAGGAAGAAAAGGCAAATCTGATTCAGTATTTTGAAAGTGTTCTGAACTGGGATGGGAGAATTTGAGGGAGATTTGGGTGTTGGCTTCGCCCATTTATTTGTACCGTCTTCCTCAGTTTTGTTTTATTTTCTAATTGTTTCTAAGTCTGTGTCGTCTTGTACTCAATTTGTTTTTGAAAATTAGCAGTTTTCCAAATCAGTGCAATCCTTTCAGAGTTAAGTGCTTAGAGTTATTGTGGAATAACTTGTTACTAAAAAATCGTGGGGATACTAAATTTTTTAATTTCTAAAATTAAGCTTTATTTATATTGTTTTGGCTCAAGAAAAATAATGGTGCCATAACCTAAATTTTTCTTTCACAATAACCACAATTTTGCATGTGTTAGCTGGAAGGATATTTAAACCTCCCCTCTCTCTTTTTTTTTTTTAAGATTTTTTATTTATTCATTTGAGACAGAAATACAGAGAGAGAGAGAGCATGAGCAGGAGAGGGATAGGGAGAAGCAGACTTCTTTTTTTTTTTTTTTAAGATTTTATTTATTTGATAGAGACAGCGAGAGAGGGAACACAAGCAGGGGGAGTGGGAAAGGGAGAAGCAGGCTTCCCGCAGAGCAGGGAGCCCGGATGCAGGGCTTGATCCCAGGACCCTGAGATCATGACCTGAGCCGAAGGCAGTCGCTTAACCGACTGAGCCACCCAGGCGCCCCGAGAAGCAGACTTCTTGCTGAGCTGGGAGCCCACTCCAGGCTGGATCATAGGACCTGGAGATCATGACCTGAGCAGATGGCAGATTCTCAACCATCTGAGCCACCCAGGCGCCCCTTAAACCTCCTCTCTTTTAAAGATTTGCTTACATAAACAAATTATGCTGAAGCTTATCTCAATGCCAAATTGCTTTCTTTAGTACCCCAAAAGCATTCTTGTCATCTTCTGTGTCATAAGTTTCTCCAGGGACTATATGGGTAATTCATACTTTGTATGATCTTCCTACCTACTATGCTTAGAACTTTTGGGATGGTATTAACTTTAAGCATGTAGAAATCAGAAAATTGATTTTATTTGCCTTAGTGTTTCTAGTGCTGAACATTGTGCCTGGCACATAGTAAAGGCTTAATAAGTATTTTTTGAATCAGTGGTTTTAGAGGACACTAGTTTGTACTGTTGTAAAAAAGTTTTAAAAATTTGGTCCCCAGGGGGCGCCCAAGTAGCAGTTAGCTCTCCCAGTTTCAGGACAGAAATGCTTGAATGAGACCTAGCTCTGTCATACTCAGATTTCTTATGTAACACTTCTGCTTACTCTCAGTGAATAAATGGTATGGTTGTGAAAATCTGCTGAGTATTCTAAAATATCCAAGCTCCTGATTATAAATCCCCAAAGCAGATTATGGCTCATAGAAGAAACTTGATAGGAAGATCCACTGAACATTAAGCTTGTTTAAGAATAGGCCTTTCTCTCCTTTTGGTGGGATAGGATAGAGTAAGAGAGGTTTTTTTAATAATAGAAAGTTTAAATTATCTGTAAAAGAGATAGTCCACAGAATTCTTGACTCTTCTGCAGTACTACCTTTTTATTAAAGGTGGTTGTAACTTAGAATTTTTTTTTTTTTTGGTTAAGAACTTGTAGAAGGGGAGAATATATTGAGATATTACTATCATTACTTTTGAAAACTTCCTTTTTTTTTGCCTTTCTGTTTTTAATTACAAAAGTAATACATACTTGGTTGGGAAAAGTAAAATCCCCTCTAATTCTGATGTCACTCATATTGGCTGTCTAGCTTTAACTGCTTCCATGTCTCTTTCTCGATATTCTTAGAAATAAAAATGCCAGTGTATATATATTTTTTTACCTCCAGATGGGATTCTTCTATTTTCTACTGAATGTATCATGGATATCCTTTCAGGTCTTTACATATAGATTTAATTCATTCCTTTTTTTTTTTTTCTTTAAAGATTTTATTATTAGAGAGCTTGAGCTTGAGAGAGAGCTGGAGCAGGGGGGAGGGGCAGAGGCAGAAGCAGACTCCCCGCTGAGCAGGGAGCCCTAGGCAGGACTCCATCCCAGGACTCTGAGATCATGACTTGAGCCAAGGCAGACGCTTAATGGACTGAGGCACCCAGGCACCTGATTTAATTCATTCTTATTAGTAGCTGTAGAATATTCCATAATATGCATGTTCTATAGCATGGTTGTACCATTCCCCTATTGATGGACATTCAGGATAGTCTCCAGGAATTGTTTTGCTATTGCAAACAGTACTTCAGAAAACTTCCTTGTAAATATAACATTGCATATGGATACTGTTTTTGTAAGTAAAGTCCCTAAAAAGGAGGATTGTTGAGTCAACATTTTTAAATTTTAATTGATAATTGTCAGAATACTTTTCAAAAACATTATACTTATTACATTTCTGTCAGCAGTGTATGGTTTTTTGTTTTTGTTTTTTTTAAGATTTCATTTATTTATTCATGAGAGAGAGAGAGAGGAGAGAGGCAGAGGGAGAAGCAGGCTCCCAAGGAGCAGGGAGCCCGATGTGGGACTCGATCCCAGGATGCTGGGATCATGACCTGAGCTGAAGGCAGACGCTCAACCATCTGAGCCACCCAGGCGCCCAGCAGTGTATGGTTCTTTATTAGCACGGGATGGTTATCAGTCACTTTAATTTTTGCAAACTTGTAAATCTCCTTTCTAAAATTTTTCTGAGTAAATTCCTCATTTTTTCCAGTAAGTCCACAAAGGTGAAAAGGCATTATTTATTTATTTATTTATTTATTTAGAGATTTTTATTTATTTATTCCTAAGAGACAGAGAGAGAGAGGCAGAGGGAGAAGCAGGTTCCCTACTGAGCAGGGAGCCCAATGCGGGACTTGATCCCAGGACTCTGGAATCATGACCTGAGCCGAAGGCAGACGCTTAACCATCTGAGCCACCCAGGCACCCCAAGGCCTAATTTTAAAAATTTCCTTTTACTTGTCATTTATTCAGAAAACAGTTTTTTGAGAGCTAGGCACTGTGATTGTTGCTGAGATGAATAAAGCACAGATCCTGCTGTTGAAAGCTTTTAGTTAGTGTGGAGGCAAGAAAGTTAATTGGTGACTACATAGAGTGGTAAGTTCTATGATACAAATGTACTAAATATACCATTTAGATAAGGGACATTTAAATTTCAGTCCAGTGGGTCAGGGAGGTCTTCCCAGGGTAGGTGATATGTCTGAACTCAGTTTTGAGGGACAGTAGGAAAGAAGCAGCTGGGAGATGTGGGGGAATAGAGCACACTTAAAGCAGAGTTACCCTTGAATATGGTGATTGGAGATTTCATTTCTGAGAAAAGCCTAGTGAGAGTAAACCTATATGAGGTTGACCCAGAAAACACTTCCTGAGTGCAGACTGTGCTGTTATCTGTGTATGGGGGTATAGGCTTCTAGGGGCTTTCGATTTAGTAAAGATAGATAATACACTTAATAGAATTTTGTGAGAAAAGATAATGAAAAACTTTTGCAAATATTCAAGTTTAACATTACATTGTTTTATTTCTTTTTTAAAGATCTTATTTATTTGACAGAGAGAGACACAGAGAGGAAACACAAGCAGGGGGAGTGGGAGAGGGAGAAGCAGGCTTCCCGCCAAGCAGGGAGCCTGATGTGGGATCATGACCTGAGCTGAAGGAGGCTCCCCTAACATTACATTGTTTTAAAACTGTTTATCTTGTAGTTTTGCTTTCTGAACTGTATTGTAATGTCTTCAAGGGTGGGGACTCTGTCTTTTACTCCTCCTACCTGGTGTTTGAAATGCTTGCTCATCTTTAAGATCTTAGCTTACAGAGATTCCCAGACGTCTCAGTTCATGGTGCCCTTAGTGCTCAGTAATTTTTTTCGCAACTAAATAAGTTATATTTGTTAAGTAATTAGATCTGAACAATACTTAGGTATTTTCAAACAACTTGTGATCTTTGTCCATAGCTCCCACACCTCCCAAAACCCTTGGAATTTCCCCAGTGTTGAGAGTTAACAGAAGTGTTTCTTGTTATGTTAATGAGGTGGGAGGGGGTGCTGGTTGACAGGAAAACCAACTGTTCATTCAGAGGTTTGGAACGTTCAGTCTCACCCCTCCCCCTCACCTCCAGGGAGGGGAGTGAGCCTGGATGTTTACTCAATTGCCAATGGCCAGTGATTTAATCAATCAAGACTGTGTCTTGAAGCTTCCAAAAATGAGGACGGGGTTCAGAGAGCTTCTGGGTTGGTGAAAGATTCAGGGGGAGACCACTTGTCTGGAGAAGCATTAAAGCTCTGTGCCCTTGTGCTATGCATATATCTAGCTGTTCCTGAGTTATATCCTCTTTATAGTAAACCAGTGATCTAGAAAGTAAAATGTTTCTCAGAGTTTTGTGAGCCATTCTAGCAAATTAATCAAACCCAAAGAGGGGGTCTTGGGGCCCTCTAATTTATAGCCAGTTGGTCAGAAGTACAGGCAATACCTTGGACATGGGACTGGGCTCTGAAGTGGTGATGGTGGGGGGGCAGTCTTTTAGAACCAAACCTTTAACCTGTGGAAGTTGACCATATCTCTGGGTAGATAGTGTCAGAATTGAGTTGAATTTTCACACACTCTGCTGGTGTTCCGAGAATTGTGTAAGGGGATCCTGTCCCTCAAGTTGGAATTGGGTCCGGGAACCCCAAAGACTACCCCATTAGACCATAAACTCCATATCGGTGGAGAACCCTGAATTTCTGATTTACTCTCATATTTTTAGTGCCCAGCACAATGTCTGGCATAAATTGATGCTCAGTGAACATTTAAGTAGATTTTGAAGCCATTCAGATCTGGGTTCCTGCCCCTTGGTGAGTTACTTAAATTTTTGCTTTTTTAGTTTCTTCCACTGAAAATTTGGGATATTAATTTACTTTTCATGGTGATTATGAGGTTTAACCAAAAATGTCTGGCAGAGTGCCTAATACATGTTATTATTATTTCATATATGTTAGCACCCCCCACACACACTTTTGCCTACTCTGTGCTTAGCCATAAATAGTCAATGAAGGAAATGCTTTGAGCAGTGTAAGTAGCTATACTTTGGGTACATTTTGGTACAAGTAGCTACATTCTTAGTCATTAGACTGAAGAGAAATTGAACTGAAAGGATATGAATTAATGTCAAAGTGTCATACCTATGTATTGTCTGTTAGGCAATATGTAGAGTTCAGATTCTAGAGTCAGACTGCCTGGGTTTGGTTTTCATCCTAACACCTACTGTGTGTATGACTTCAGCCAAGTCATTTAATCTCTCTGGGCTTAAATTTCTTCATCTGTAAAATGGGAATAATAATATATAGTATCTACCTCATGGGGTGGTGTGCAGATTAAATGAGCTAATATATGTAAAGTTCTTAGAGTGGTGCCAGGCCCGTGGTATATCATACATAAATGTTAGCTGTTTTTATTATTATCATCGTCTTTTTATATGTTAATTTTATATATCCCCCTCCCTCATCTGCTTTCTTTGACTTGATTGAGATGCCTACCCCCATTTACTCCCTCCTACTTTGGTAGCTATACAGTCTGTTTTTAGTGTTTGCCCTAGAAATTTTAAGCATACATGTTACTTAACTTAAGTCTAATGTTGATTAATATTTTTACTTCCCCCCCCCAACAATAGAAATACCTTAGGATGCTTAAATGCTATAGTGATTTTTTAAATCCCTACAAATGACGTGTTAATGTTTTATAGCAATGATGTAATGTTTGTGTAGAATAACTCACATGTATACCAATTTGTCTATTCACCATTTGTTTTTGCATCTCAGAATTTCCTTCTCTTTTCCTTAACAAGTTTCTTTAATCTGTATGGGCTTGTGGTTAGGAATTGTTGCTGTTTTCTCTGCATGGTGGGTTCTCTTTTCTAGTAGCCACTAAGAATATCATCCTTTTGGGGTTATGACTTTTTAGCTCTTTGATCTGACCTCCAAACCTATTTAGGCCTCGGTCTTTTCCCTCTTTCCCCAGTCTGTGGGCCATTAAATCCCAGGTTCTAGCCATCAGAAATTTAGGGGTGGGGAAAGACCCTAGGGCGGCCACAACTCTAACATGCACTCACTCTAGATTTGTGCATCCTCAGTTTAGCTAAATCTGAGTTACTCCTTTAATTTTCTGCCAGCTCAGTCATGCATTGAAAAATAATATATCTATATGTATGTATGTATACAGGGTGCCTGGCTGGCTTAGTCAGTAGAGCATGAGATTCTTGATCTCAGGGTCATGAGTTTGAGCCCCACATTGGGTGTAGAGATTACTTAAGAGAATAAAGAAAAAATATTATAAAAAGTACTCCATTTGGGGTGCCTGGCTGGCTCAATGGGTGGAGCATGTGGCTCTTGATCTTCGGGTTGTGGGTTCAGGCCCCATGTTGGATATAGAGATTATTTTAGAATGAAATCTTAAAAAATACACACACACACACACACACACACTCACACATATCCAACTACATGGGTTTGCTATGCAGGGAGGAGTTTCTCTGAATGTACATGTATATCCTACCCCCAAGAAAATTAGATGCCTCTACCTAAGTCTTAGCTCAGAGCTCCTCTTCAATATCCGTTCTTTCCCTTATCCTTACTCTCTTTGAAATCTACTTGATGTACACCCTTTGGGTTAAAGTTTCAGTGACAGTAATGGGTTAATCTAAATACCACATTCTAGTTAAGATTCTGATGGGGAGAGGACTTCATTCCCTGAGGACCTCCCAAAGTCATGTAGGAGTACAGTATTTTTTCTAATGGTTGTCCTGAATTGAAATTCAGAGCACTTCAGAGAAGTTCTCTAGTAGTGGAGACTTTTAGATCAGGTAAGAGAGAAGGGGTGGGCATGGGTGATAACCGTCTTATTCTTCATGTCATGTTGGCCTAATCATACCGACTCTTGTTAACCTTAAAGCTGATACCAGTTGCCTTTGAAAATGTATTTGCTCTAACATTTCTGTTGCTTTAACCTGGCAAATCAAGAACATTTTTAGACTAAACATGTGATAAGAGCATCTAGAATTTAATAGAGATTTGAGTGGATGTATTGTTTGCCAACAGTTTTATGCTGCCTGGTAAATAAAGCTAACAAAACATGACTTTGGTAAAGGAAAAAACACCAGTTGTTACCTACCATTCTCAGAAACTTTCACTTTGAAGGACTGGGTCCCATGAATTGCTTTCTATGCCTGGTTTCCATGTCTTTTCCAGAAGACCCATAAGTTGGTTTTATTCATCATTAGGTTATATCTTATATCAACAAACAATTAAATATGCTTAACTTGGGGCTATACAAAAGACTGCTTCCCTGCCCCCTATCTGTTTGGAACTTCTATCATGTATTTGTCACTGGTGTGTGCCATTGGAAAGTATTATGTGTTTAATTTAACCCATAAGATTTACCTTTATAATTATGTATGGTTTAGGTAGATAACATGAATTAATATTTTCTTGGTGTCTACAGGGAGTAGAGAGACAGCCCAGAGGCTTTGATTATGTGATTGGGAATTGACTTAATGGCTAACATAGGTTTTTATATAGTGGACAATTTTATTTGCTACTTATTTAGTGATTATTGGGTGAGGCAGGTGTGGCAAGTGGAAATGGTAACGGTGTCAGAAGCGGTAGTGGTGTCAAAAGGCAAGAAGTGAAGCAGGGATGATCAGAATCTGGCTGAATGGTAGATAGGCCAAATATGCCTGGCTCTTTGTGTGTGGATAAAGTTCTCCTCTCATCCTATGCTAGGATACGACCGAATGATAAAGTACATCAACTCTGAGTTTCCTTTTTAATTTCTACCAGCAGATTCTGTTATTTAAAGGCAGTAAGTAGCTTGAAGGTGAAAGACTGTCTCTAGGCCTGTCACGTAGGAATTGCCCCAGATGCCCACTGTGGATTAATAGTCAGACTTGGATTCAAGTGCTGATTTCCTCTCCACTAACTGGCAGATCGGTTTATCTCAATGTTCCCTTTCGTAAAAGGAGGGGTATAGAAGTAGGTGGTCTTGCCAACTCTGAAACAAATCTGTATCCCAGGGCTTCAGTATTAGATAGCATGTAATCCAGTGTAGTCACACTCAGAGGCAAATTATCCAGTTGCCATGAATATGTATACCTTCTGTGCCATTCTGTGCTGTATGAATTGTGAGCGTCAAGGAATTGTATTTAATAAATTCCTGTGTATTTCATGTTTACATAGAGCTTCAGGCTGGTAACAAAGAATGTGTAAGGTGGGAAAAGGAATAGCTTTCTGAAATAGAATTGTGTATGTATGTATTTTTTAAATTACAAATATGTAAGAATTGGGGTATTAGGACCAACTTTCTTACAATATAGCATAGAATTAGAAAGCATGTAGACTTTGAAGTTAGATGTTGGTTTGAATCTCAGTCTACCACCTACAGCTGTATTCGCTAACTTCTGATTCTGTATCTTCATTTGTAAAGTGATGATAATGCCAATCTCACTGGGTTGTTAGGAAGATGAAATGAGGTGATGCTTCTACAGTGTTCAGCACAGTACATGATACTGAGTTTATAGGTGGTAACATTTATTACTTTAGAAAAGATCTGTAGGAAAGAGATCAAAAGTAATTTGGATAAAAGTAGTTTTGGGAAGCACTATATTCTCATTGTTGGCTGTAACATAAAGTGATTGCTCGTACTGATCAGTTTATAAATTTTAGAAAATCTGATACAGTATTTAGAGTCTGTGGAATATGAAAGATCTTTGTACTTGGAGAAAATATTTGGAGTTAGCTTACATTTAAAAATCCTAGAAAGGGGGCGCCTGGGTGGCTCAGTTAACGGTTAAGCGACTGCCTTTGGCTCAGGTCATGATCCTGGAGTCCCGGGATCGAGTCCCACATCGGGCTCCCTGCTCGGCGAGGAGCCTGCTTCTCTCTCTGACCCCTCCCTCTCTCATGTACTCTCTCTCATTCTCGCTCTCTCAAATAAATAAATAAAATCTTTAAAAAAAAAAAAAAATCCTAGAAAGGATGAGTGGATTTAAGGAAGTTTATAGTATAAATGCTATTTATATTCAAAATAGATTATTAGATGCCAAATGGAGCTAATGACCTAATGATGGGTTAAGTGTCATAAGCTAATACTATATATATATACTTTAAATGTCCTGTTATTAAAGATGTGCATATTTCTTATTTTGATTACTTTTTTATTATGCAAGTAGTATAGACACATTATTCAAAATTCAGAAAATACAGATACATAAAAATAAGAATACAGGGGCTCATGGGTGGCTCAGTCAGTTAAACATCTGCCTTTGGCTCAAGTCATGATCTCAGGGTCCTGGGATCAAGCCCCACATTGGGCTCCTCACTCAGAAGGCAGTCTGCTTGTCCCTCTCCCTCTGCCCCTACCCCCGCTCATGCTTTCTCTTCTCTCTCTCAAATAAATAAAATCTTTAAAAAAAGGGGGGGGGGGCACCTGTGTGGCTCAGTCTGTTAAGCGTCTGCCTTCGGCTCAGGTCATGATCCCAGGGTCCTGGGATCAAGCCCCACACTGGGTTCCCTGCTCGGCAGGAAGCCTGCTTTTCCCTCTCCCACTCCCCCTGCTTGTGTTCCCTCTCTCACTGTCTCTGTCTGTCAAAAAATAAATAAAATCTTTAAAAAAAAAAAAAAAAGTATAAAAATTACCAGTGATCTTACCATCCAGAGAAAGCTACCATCAATCACTATTTTCGGGCATATTCTTCCAGACATTTTTTTTTTTTTTTTAGTAGGCTCATGCTATCTGGAAGCCTGCTTTTTCACTTATAATATCATAAACATATTACTATGTTAATAAATATACTTATATAATCTATATAACAATATACAGTATAGATTAGATACGTTATATAATTAATTGCCTATTTTGGAAATTTTGTTGTTTGTGATTTTTCAGAAATTGTATTTTTTTTTAAAGATTTTATTTCAGAGAGAGAGAGGAGGGAGAGCATGCATGCATGAGCAGGGGGAGGGGAAGGGGCAGAGGGAGAAGCAGACTCCCTGCTGAGCAGGGAGCCCAATGCAGGGCTTGATTCCAGGACCCCGGGATCATGACCTGAGCTGAAGGCAGACGCCTAACCAACTGAGCCACCCAGGCGCCCCTGTATTCTGTTTTTTTTTTAAATAACTTCATTGAAATATAATTTCCATACCAAACGATTCACCCATTTGAAGTGTATAATTCAGTGGTTTTGGTATATTGCATTGTTAATTTTTTTAAATTGTGGTAAAATACAACTAAGATTTCTCATTTTAACGATCTTAAGTGTACAGTTGAGCAGCATTAATCACATTCATCACATACATTGTGCAGCTGTCACCACTTTTCTAAAACTTCTTTGATACACAAACAGAAACTGTGCCATATAGAGATAAGTTCCCATTCCTCTCTTTTCCCAGTCCCTGTTAACCTCTGATCTACTTTCTCCCTTTATGAATTTGCCTATCTTGGGTTCTTCATACAAGTGGAATCACAATATTTATCTTGTTGTATCTAGCTTATTTCGCTTAGCATACTGTTTTCAAGGTTCATACACATTAGCATGTGTCAGAACTTTCTTCCTTTTTATGGCTAATGTTTCATAGTATGAATATCATATTTTGTTTATCCATTTATCTGTTGTGGGACAGGGCTGCTTCCACCTTTTGGCTATTGTGAATAATGCTGCAGTGAACATTGGCATACAAGCATCTGTTTGAGTCTCTGTTTTGAATTCTTTTGGGTATATAGCTAGGAATATAATTGCTGGGTCATATGATGAGTTTCTCAACTTGTTGAGGAACTGCCAAACTGTTTTCCACAGTGGCTGTTAAGATTTTACTTTCCCATCAGCAATGTGTGAGGGTTCCAATTTCTTCACATCCTTACCAACACTTAATTATTTTTGGTTTAATTATAACCATCCTAATAGTGTGAAGTGGGATCTCATTGTGGTTTTGATCTGTATTTCCCTAATGACTAGCATGAGCATCTTTCCTGGACTTGTCGGTCATTTGTGTATCTTTGGAGAAATGTCTATTCAAGTCTTTGACCCATTTATTAATTGAGTTGTCTTTTTGTTGTTCAGTTATAGGAGTTCTTTATTCTAGATATTAAGAAGCCTTTGTCAGATAGATGATATGCAAACATTTTATGTTTAACCTTTTGAGGAACTGCTTGACTTTCTCAAAGTGGCTGCACCATTTTACATTCCTACCTACTGGGTGTAAGGGTTCCAATTTCTTGACGTACTGGCCAACACTTCTTATCTTTTTTTTTCATTCGTTTGTTTGTTTTTTTTAATTTTTTTTTATTTTTAATTTTTTTAAATTTTTTTAAGATTTTATTTATTTATCTGAGAGAGAATGAGACAGAGAGAGCATGAGAGTAGGGAGGGTCAGAGGGAGAAGCAGACTCCCTGCTGAGCAAGGAGCCCGATGCGGGACTCGATCCTGGGACTCCAGGATCATGACCTGAGCCGAAGGCAGTCGCTTAACCAACTGAGCCACCCAGGCGCCCGTTTGTTTGTTTGTTTTAAAGATTTTATTTATTTGTCAGAGAGAGAGAGCACAAGCAGGGGCAGCGGCAGGCAGAAGGAGAGGGAGAAGCAGGCTCCCTGCTGAGCAAGGAACCCCGATGTGGGACTCGATCCCAGGACCCTGGGATCATGACCTGAGCTGAAGGCAGACGCTTAACCGACTGAACCACCCCGGCGTCCCTGTTTTGTTTTTTTTAATAGCTATACCAGCGGGTGTGAAGTGGTATCTTACTATGGTTTTGATTTGCATTTCCCTAGTGACTAATGATGTTGAGGAACTTTCCCATATTTACCAGGCATTTGTTTTGTTTTGTTTTTTCTTTTTAAAAAATATTTTATTTATTTATTTGACAGAGAGAGACACCACGAGAGAGTGAACACAAGCAGGGGGAGTGGGAGAGGGAGAAGCAGGCTTCCCGCCGAGCGGGGAGCCCGATGCGGGGCTCGATCCCAGGACGCTGGGATCATGACCTGAGCCAAAGGCAGACGCTTAATGACTGAGCCACCCAGGCGCCCCTTGGAAGACTTTTGTATATCTGCTTTGGAGAAATGTCTGTTTGGATCCCTTGTCCTTTTTTTCTTTCTTTTTAAAATTGCATTTTAAAAATTGTCTTTGTTCATTATTTTAATTGGGTTATCTTTTTATTATTGAGTTATAAAGTTGTTTACGTATTTTAGATACAAGTCCCTTATCCAGATAGATATATGATTTGCAAATATTTTCTCCCATCCTGTGGGTTGTCTTTTCATTTTCTTGGTAGTATCCTTGGAAGCACAGTAGTTCTTAATTTTGATGAGGCCTTACATCTTGCACTTAGAACATACGGTATGCTTTCTATTGCCTATGATGCAGAGATTAAAAGACTGATAAGTAAGTTTAAAAAAGGACAGCTGGTAAGTGTATGTCTTGTACTTGGGACTGAGAGTAGGGGATGGATGAGAGCGGGGGTAGTGGTGGATGCAAAGGAAGAGTGGGTGTAACAGATTCTTACTACTTTCTTGACTGATTCTAGGGTGTAATTGAGTCCAAGTTAAGTCAGACTAGTGGGGTGGGCAAGAGAAGTTGCCCATTTGGCAGAATGGTTTCTAGCATTCTTCCTGTTGTGTAGTTATGGCAGGAAAGAAAATTTGCCATAAAATTTCCCATATGTTTACCACTTTTTCCCTTATAGGAAGAAATTAGTCTCTAATCAAGAACTGGGAATCCCTTATATTCTGCTCTACATTATAAAAATGGGTACAGTTATCTGTGGCCAACATTGAATTCCAGGCTGGGCTAGGATTTGATGGCTGTGCCATCAAAAAAGTGTATTCTTAGACTGACTTTGATTGATTGATTGTTGATGCACAATGTTACATAATTTCAGGTGTACATAGTGATTCAGCATTTCTATAGGTTATGCTGTGTCACAATAAGTGTAGTTACCATCTGTCACTGTACAATGCTATTACAGTATTATTGACTACATTCCCTATACTATATCTTCTATTCTCATAACTTATTCATTCCATAACTGGAAGCTTATATCTCCCACTTCCCCTCACCCATTTTGCCCATCCCCCTTCCCTCTGGTAACCATCAGTTTATTCTCTGTATTTGTAGATTTGATCCTGCTTTTTGTTTATTCATTTGTTTTTCTGACTTTAATTTTAGATTCAGCAAAATGTAATGAAACTACACTTTATATCCCAAATTTTAAAAACATGTACTATCTTTAAAAGCCAAATAAATAATAGTTTTGGGATGCCTGGGTGGCTTAGTCGGTTAAGCGTCTGCCTTCAGCTCTGGTGGTGATCCCAGGGTCCTGGGATGGAGTCCCGAATTGGCCTCCTTGCTCCACGGGGAGCCTGCTTCTCCCTCTGCCTGCAGCTCCCCCTGCTTGTGCTCTCTCTCTGGCACATAAATAAATAAATAAAATCTTTGAAAAAAAATAATGGTTTTGCCCACACTTTCTTCTATTAGCACAGGTTGGTGGACTAAAATGAAGATGATTCTTTGTTAAAGTTAAGCAAGATTAATTATGTCTAAAAAATCAGTTGAGAGAGGTTGCTTGGCACAATAAAGTTCTGAAAGTGCTCCAAAGGGTTATTCTGGAGACTAGAAGTAGTATGAGTATATTGTCTTTGCCATGAAGGTGTCATTTCCAGAACAACTTGCTTATAATTTTGAACTCTAGTGCCTAGAGTAGGGCTTCTTTGGAATCGGTTTCCTTTTAAACCTTTGCTGCTGTGCCTTTTGGATTCTCTCAACTGAGTGTTGTCTCTAAATTTTCATCTGCTTCTAGGCTATAAAACTGAACTGTTTTCTGTCTCCTTCTGTAACTCTTGACTTCATGCCCACGCAGTATGTTTTTGTGTTGCTATATTATACTTTAGTTTCTCTTTTGTTTAAGGAATGGATCACTTTACAGAAAAATGTTTATTCAAACATTTGAATTCGTTTTTGCTACTCTCTACAATGATTTATTTATTTTTTTAAAATTTTTTTAAAGATTTTATTTATTTGCGAGAGAGAATGAGAGACAGAGAGCATGAGAGGGAGGAGGGTCAGAGGGAGAAGCAGACTCCCTGCTGAGCAGGGAGCCCGATGTGGGACTCCATCCCGGGACTCCAGGATCATGACCTGAGCTGAAGGCAGTCGCCCAAACAACTGAGCCACCCAGGCGCCCCTCTCTACAATGATTTAGTTTTAAATTTTAAATAAATATTTGATTGTACAGGTCCTCTTTCCCTTTTTTCTTGAAATTACATTTTCTTTTAAAGATTTTTTATTTATTTATTTGACAGACAGAAAGAGCACAAGCAGGCGGAGTAGCAGGTAGAGGGAGAGGGAGAAGCAGGCTTCCCGTTGAGCAGGGAGCCTGATGCAGGGCCTGATCCCAGGACTCTGGGATCCTGACCTGAGCTGAAGGCAGTTGCTTAACCAACTGAGCCACCCGGGCGTGCCAAATTACATGTTTTTTTATATAGGGATTTTATCCTTCGTGTGAGGCTTTTTGAATTTCATTTTGCTGTTTTCTTAGAATTTTATATATACATATATATGTACTTTTTTTTTTTAAGATTTTTATTTCTAAGTAATCTCTACACCCAATTTGGGGCTTGAACTTATAACCCTTAGATCAGGAGTTACATGCTCCACTGACTGAGCCAGCCAGACGCCCCAAGGATTTTATTTTTTTTATTTTTATTTATTTATTTTATTTATTTTTTTATTATGTTAATCACCATACATTATATCATTAGTTTTTGATGTAGTGTTCCATGATTCATTGTTTGCGTATAACACCCAGTGCTCCATGCAGTATGTGCCCTCTTTAATACCCATCACCAGGCTAACCCATCCCCCCACCCCCCTCCCCTCTTGTTTCTCAGAGTCCATAGTCTCTCATGGTCTAAGGATTTTATAGTAATAAAACATTTAAATCATTAATTTTTCTTTGTGGTATTTGCCATTTAGAGATGTGTAGGTAGTATATATGCTTTATGTAAAAGCATATATATTAAATTAAAACTTTAAAAAGCTTATATGTATATGTGTACATTATAAAAGATTCAAACATTTTGAAAGTGCATAAAGTAAAAATGAAAGTTCTCCTTAATCAACCTCAGAGTACTCCTTATGTAATCACTTAAAAATTTTTTTTGTGTGTTTCTGGTCTTTTTTTAATGTAGGCTCCACGCCCAACCTGGGGCTCCAGCTCATGACACTGAGACTAAGAGTAGTGTGCTCTACCGACTGAGCCAGCCACGCACCCCTCTGGTCCTTTTTTTGATGTATCTATACACAGATATAATGCATGCACACCTATGTGCACACACCTTGCCTGTTGTTTTGTGACTTGCATATTTTTGCTTAACAGTGTATCTTGGATAGCTTTCCATATAGATAGCTCTACTTCATTCGTAATACATACAGTGATCTATTTAACCTCTTGTACATTGGTGAACATTTTGATTTTGTTTACAAATGATGCTGTGAACATTCATGTACAGAATGTCTTTTTTTTTTTTTAAGATTTTATTTATTTGACAGAGCACAAACCGGGAGCAGCAGGCAGAGGGAGAGGGAGAAGCAGGCTCCCCGCTGAGCAAGGAGCCCGATGTGGGACTCGATCCCAGGCCCTGGAACCATGACCTGAACAGAAGGCAGATGCTGGGGGCGCCTGGGTGGCTCAGTCGTTAAGCGTCTGCCTTCGGCTCAGGTCAGGATCCCGGGGTCCTGGGATCGAGTCCTGCATGGGGCTCCCTGCTTGGCAGGAAGCCTGCTTCTCTCCCTCTCCCACTCCCCCTGCTTGTGTTCCCTCTCTCGCTGTGTCTCTCTCTGTCAAATAAATAAAATGTTTAAAAAAAAAAGGCAGATGCTTAACGGGTTGAGCCACCCAGGCCTCCCTGTACAGAATGTCTTCATGCGCATGTGCAACTCTTTCAGTAGCAACAGCTCCTAGAGACAGAAGTACTGAGCCAGAGGGCGTGTAAACTTAAATTCTGATAGATTCTGCTACTCTCAGTAGCAACAGCTTCTAGAGACAGAAGTACTGAGCCAGAGGGCGTGTAAACTTAAATTCTGATAGATTCTGCTACATTGCCCTCTAAAAAGGCTGAACCAGTTCACACTCTTACAAAGTATGAGGATGCTGTTTTTTCCCCACCCCACCCTCCATTCTTGCCATAGCCAGATAGAGCAGTCTTTTTATTTTAACCAATCTGATGGGTGGAAAATGGAATCACATTGGTTTGTTTTTGTTTTTAAGATTTTATTTATTTATTTGATAGAGACACAGTGAGAGAGGGACCACAAGCAGGGGGAGTGGGAGAGGGAGAAGCAGACTTCCCGCGAAGCAGGGAGCCTGGTGCGGGGCTCCATTCTAGGACCCCGGGATCATGACCTGAGCTGAAGGCAGACGCTTAACAACTGAGCCACCTAGGTGCCCCGGAATCACATTGTTTTAATTTGCATTTTCATGATTACCAGTGAATTAAGCATCTGTTCTTTTCTTTTCTGTGAATTGTTTATTCTTATTGTTTGCCCATTTCTGTATTGAGGTTTTTTTTCTTTGTTAGTATGATCTCTTTATGTACAGTATGTATTACCCTTTTCACCTTTGTATGGTGAAAACATTTTCTTCTAGGCTCTTGCTTGTTATTTGATTATATTTATGATATCTTTCTTTGTTCCAAAGTTTTTATTATTTATGTGGTCAGACATAAGTCTCAGCTGACTTGGTTCTTGTTTTAGAATGCCTTTTTTATATCTCAAGATTATTTTTCTCTAGTACTGTCATAGGGTTTTTTCCTTGTGTTGTTTTAGTTTTCATATAGTATGATGCAGGATTCTGATTTAATTTTTTCCCAGATGGGTAGGTAGTTGCACAAGTATCATTTATTAAATAGTTAATCTTTTCCTCATTGATTTTTATTTCATTTAAAAATTTTTTAAAATATTTTATTTATTTATCTAACAGACACAGCAAGAGAGGGAACACAAGCAGGGGGAGTGGGAGAGGGAGAAGTGGGCTTCCCACCAAGCAGGGAGCCTGATGCGGGGCTCAATCCCAAGACCTTGAGATCATGACCAGAGCTGAAGGCACATGCTTAACGACTGAGCCACCCAGTCGCCCTTAAGTTTTTTGGTTTTTTTTTTTTTCAAGATTTTATTTATTCGAGAGAGAGAGCGAGAGCGAGCACAAGTGGGGGGTAGGCAGAAGGAGAGGGAGAAGCAGACTCTCAGTTGAGCAGGGAGCCCAACGTGGGGCTCAATCCCAGGACTCTGAGATCAAGACCCGAGCAGAAGGCAGATGCTTAACTGACTGAGCCACCCAGGTGCCACTTCATTTAAGTTTTCTTTAACTTTTTTTTTTTTTTTAAGTACTCTCTATGCCCAACGTGGGGTTCAAACTCAGGACCCCAAGATCAAGAGTTGTATGCTCTACTGACTGAGCCAGCCAGCCACTCCCCTTATTGGTTTTTAGATGCTAAGTCTATCGTTTCTTTTTAAAGATTTTACTTATTTATTTAAGAGACAGAGCACGAGAGCAGGGTGAGGGGCAGAGGAAGAAGCAGACTCTCTGCTGAGCAGGGAGCCTGATGTGGGGCTGGATCCCTGGGACTCTGGGATCACTACCTGAGCTGAAGGCAGCTGCTTAACCAGCTGAGCCACCCAGGCGCCCCAAGTCTATCATTTATTGAAATCCCATTTACACCTGGGTCAGTTTTGGGACTGTTGAGTCTCATTGTTCTGTTTGCGTATTTTTATACTAGTGTTATACTGTTTTAATTACTATAGTTTTATAATATGCTACCTGGTAGGACAAGTTTCCACTTATTGTTATTAAAATTATTTTCAGGTTTGGCCATTCTGCTCACAGTTACTGTCTGATAAACTTGAGGATCAGTTCATTCTGTTTCATTAAAAAAATTAATTCCAGTTGAATTTTGATTGAGGTTGCAATAAATTCATAGATTAATTTGTGGAATTTTAAAATATTTACAGTATTGCGTCTTTCTGTTCAGGAACACAGAAGCACAGAATGCCTTCTTTTTACTTATTTATTTTTTTAAAATATTTATTTTTTTAAGTAAACTCTTTGCCCAGTGTGGGACTTGAACTCATGACCCTGACATTGAGAGTCACACGCCCTTCCAATTGAACCAGCCAGATGCCCCAAATGCTTTCTTTTTGTGATAATGGTTTTAAGGGTTTTTAATTTCTTTATATGATTTTTATACATTAGTTTTAGGTTTAATCCTAAATTTAAGTTTTTATTGCTGTTTTGAATAGGATCTTTTAAAATGTATATTTTCTAATTATTGCTAGTTGATTGGAAAGCTATTGATCTGTTTGTTTATAAGCAAGATAAATTCCTGTTCTCATAAATTTTTAAATGTACTCAAATATATCTCTGATGCCAATTTTTGGAGCCTCTGTGTTTGAGGCTATTTGCATAGTGGATTGGATTGTCATTTATCATACTATACTTGTTCTGTAGTTATTCGTTGACTTTGCTCCTTTCTTGTGTACATTTGTATGCTGTTGAGCCTGTTTGGTAGTTCTTTTCCTTAATTAGTATGTGATTTGTAGTTTAGCCGCTGATTATTTTGGACTTTGCTCCAGGAATAATCTGAATGTGTTTGTTTAACTTCTCCCTGACGTGAATGCTCTCATAGTAGGTCTTAAATCTAGCAATGTAGACCATGTATTTAGGAGTATGTTCTTAAGGAGATGCCTCTAGTTGTAATAGCTAATAACAATACTTTGCTGTAGCTGATAGTGTAGTGTAGATATTATTTCTGATAGTAGAGATATTGTGTTTTAGAAATGAAGAAGCTGAGATCTAAGAAAGGTTACATAATTTTCCAGTGTCACACAGGGTTGTGACAGAGTTTAGTCTTAAAACTAATCCCTTAACTTTCAGTTCAGTGTTCCGAGGATGTGACTTCATGCAAAGTTCTTATGTCCTTGTGGTTCTTGCTGAATTCTTTGTTTCTCTAAGTGCATTTCTCCATTAGTTTGATAATTTTGCAGATGCTCAAATGCTATGTTTGTATATATTATTGAATTCAGAGTTTGGTATCCTTTGCACATTTTACTCAAGAGTGGATTTGTAAATCCAAATAAATTCTAGCCCTTAAGGAGAACCTGAGCTGTTAAAATGTTGTTATTTTGTGATGAGGCTTTTTACAAATTGCATTCTCAAATAGTTATATCTCTTAGGGTGACTTTATTACTTTTGGTATTCCGTAGGTAATGATATTCTGATTTTAATGTTATTTACTTTTTAAAAATAATATATACAATTAGGCTTGCTTAATATTTTAAAAGCCTCTCTTTTCTAATGTGAAATAGAGGCAAGGGCTTCATATGAATGGTTTGATATATGTCCTCCAAGTGTTTTCACAGGAAATGACTTAACTGAACTCTAGGTTCTTATGCCACCTGCAACAATATTTGGGTTGTAGTGGTATGAGTGTATAGCTTGTAGACCCTACAGTGACTGTATGAATTGATCATTCAGTTAACAAGATCAGAGAATGTTTTCTAAGATTAACAAGACTTCTGTGCCTGTTCATTAGTGTTGAAAGTTTTCAAATTATTGCTTCTGAGCTCCTGGAATCCCAGGAGGTTTCTGGGCCTGGTCTTCATCTTTGACCATTTTCCATCTCCTTGTAACGTAGGGAATACAGATTGATTAAGAATGGGTGAGATGAATTAAAAGAGAAGTACTGGAAATGACCAACTGGAATGAAATTGGAGTGTGAAAATTCCAATTCACAGGCTGTAGGGGCCATTCGGTATGTAAATCAGGTACCCAAATCCTCAGTTATCTGAGAGCCTTTTGCAAACTGTTGGAGGGATATGCAGGCTTACACAGGTGGGGAAACAGTGTTGGGTGGCTTCTAACTCCCCCTTGCTTTAAGTTTTATATATTGTTCTGTCTTCTTGCCACCCCCTCTGAAGAATCAACTTCTTCCCCAAGCAGACGGTGCTGGTAAAGACTGAATTCCTTAGGAAAAGTTGTTCAAGTATGAAGAATTACCTTATTAGTTCATAGTAGGGCTCCGGTCACTTTATATATGCAGGTCACTATTACATCCTATTTACCTTCCCTGAATCAGCACATGACCTGGCACTTCCTAGACACTCAATAAATATTTATGGGTTTAAAGTAAGTTCCAGGGGCGCCTGGGTGGCTCAGTCGTTAAGCCGTCTGCCTTCAGCTCAGGTCATGATTCCAGGGTCCTGGGGTCGAGCCCCACATCGGGCTCCCTGCTCAGTGGGAAGCCTGCTTCTCCCTCTGCTTGTGTTCCCTCTCTCGCTGTGTCTCTCTCTGTCAAATAAATAAATAAAAATGTTTAAAAAAAAAATAGAGTAAGTTCCAAGGATTGCCTGAATTAAAGTTTTCTTATATGAAGAGCAAAACATCGAGGAAAATGAATAGTGCTATAATTGTGTGCAGCTGAATGGATTATATCCCTCCTCTTTTCAGAATATAAGCTTTTAAAATATCACTCTTTAATTAGAAAAAGAAGTATGCTTCATGTTAATTTAAAATCTGTCTGTTAAAGCTTTTTGTTTAAGAAAAGATTTAGCTCAGTTTATAACTTCCATAGTTTATAGTTAATATGTAGATTTGCAATTAAATAGGCGTGTGAAATACAATGAATACATTTGGAAATACAGTGAGGGCACACTAAAAATGAGATTGTAAATCCTCTAGCAACTTAAGTCAACTATTACACTCAGCTTTTCTCACACTGGATAGTCTTTTTTTTTTTCTTTTAATGCTAACCTTTCTTTAATGGTGATTATAGGGAAGACCCTTTTTCAAACTCTCTGTGGGTGAAACTGGAAGGAACCTTAAACATTTGACCAGTTTTAAGCATCTGGGCACTGTGTCGGTTTTTACATTCAAAGTAATGTAAGTTCCGAAGACTGGCAGATTCTGTTCTTGGAAGATCCTTACCAATTTAGAGTAATTGGAAAAAGTTCTATTGGAAAGCCTTTGAAATGAATGATAGGCGTACATAAAATGTTGCTGGGAGGCTGTAGGCTCTAAAGCTGTTGTTTGCAACAAGCACCAGACTGGTGAGTATGGATGGCTTTGGATAGTCCTTGCAGCATTTCTAGGTGTTTTGCTGAAGGTGCATTGTTGATAGTACATAACCAAAATTAAGATTTTAAGGTTCACTAATATTCTAGGGAATGCAAAATACACTTAGCCTTAAATGCTTCATAGATGTGTCCACTATTTAAAGGACACCCAATAATTTTAACGCACACAGTTGCATTAAAAATATATTTATATCTAATATATCTGCTATGTGCCCTTTCTTGTGAGGCTCAGAAGCAGTCCCGTGGTACTTTCTTTTTTTTTTTTTTTTTAAAGATTTTATTTACTTATTTGACAGAGACAGTGAGAGAGGGAACACAAGCGGGGAGAGTTGGAGAGGGAGAAGCAGGCCTCCCGCCGAGCAGGGATCCCGATGCGGGGCTCGATCCCAGGACCCCGGGATCATGACCTGAGCCAAAGGCAGACGCTTAACCGACTGAGCCACCCAGGTGCCCCCCGTGGTACTTTCTAATTGCCACACTAACTGGAGGAGGTGTCTGGCATCTGGATCTCTTCTTGCCTCCAAGGACTTGTCATTTATGCATCATTTTTACCCTTTTTTTTTTTTTTTTAAGATTTTATTTATTTATTTGAGAGAGACCACGAACTGGGGCGGGGGGGGGAGTGTAGGGGGGGAGGCAGAGAGGGAGGGAAAAGCAGGCTCCCTGCAGAGCAGGGAGCCCTATGTGGGGCTTAATCCCAGAGCCCTGGGATCATGACCTCAGCCCAAGGCAGACACTTAACCTTAATTGACTGAGCCAGCCCAGGCACCCCGCATCAGTTTTATCTTGAACTCTTTTTTGTTGTTGTGGTTTTGTTTTTGATCGTTTTTATTGTTGTTTTTGTTCACATAGAACCACGTTACCCAAATTAAGAAAGAAGGATGATTGCTAAGAAGTGAAAGAAGTCCGTCAAGATGATTGGAGATTTGATATCATAAAGTTGTCAACATTCACCTAGTAAAATAGAGTGCCATTCTGTCCTTATTGAGAACATGGTGCTTTTTTTTTTCTCCCTCCAAATCTTAGTATGTGGTTTATGAAAATTTATTGAGTTGTTTTTTTCAGTTTCTTAAAGGAGAAAATGAAAGTAAAAAGTTTAGACCATTACTCTAAATGAATTGAGTTTATATATTTGTCACTAGAAAACTATTTTTATTTTTTTAGTTGAATAGTAGCTTGTAATTGTATTTATTGTATTTTATAGTATTTATAACCTGCTGTGGTTTTGAATGTTATTCTTAAGACTGCAGTTAGTGACCCACTAGGTTTTAATTGCTAGGAAATTTCAGAGAATGTGAAAAAGTTTTGGTTAAGCCTAGGAAATAGCCATTCTTGCTTTCCTCAAAATTGGCATCCCTGACTACTTAATGACAACAGAATGCTTTAAAAACATGCTCCTTAAAGTCTAGCTGTTATTAAAATACCATAATAGCTAGTGTGTAAGTGATAGTTGCTTTTTTGTTGTAGAAACTCTGTGGTAAGAGGAAAGCTTCAGCAAAATCCTAAAGAAAAATATAGTATAAAAAAGCAGTAAATAGAGGATTTTTAAAAATGGAATGTGGATGAGAAATAGGAAGACACATGTATAGATCTGACATGGTTATATTTATTTAGATTCCTTGTTTCCTTAGACTTTGCAGATAAGGTTGTTTTCTCTCTTTTTGACAAACTATGTGTAGTTGTTTTTTAAAATATCATTTGTATACCTCTACAGTTTACGCCTGGTTTCTCTTTTTAAAAAGTAATATGCCAAAACCCATTTTAATGCAATATAAAGCTTGCAGATTTGAGTACACCAGTGTCAGGAAATCAACACCTATGTACTGATTTCTAGATTAGTAGCTGGACTTCTAAATGTATGTTGTTCATGCAGCAGAGGCAATCCCTACAGAGCAGTCTGCGTAGTTGGGTGGTTCACTAAGCATTTGCCATTGTTTAGTACTGTTTGTCTCTGCATTTATTCAATATTACCATATGCTATAATCTCTAGACCAGATGAGAATATCCAGCAAGCATAGACTTCCAAGTAGGAAACAAAGTAAACTGTAGAAAATGGAGCTGCTATAAAATTTTATAGACACTAGTTGCAAAATGCTTTTTGAAAATTATAATAGTGAGTGGGAACGTGGGTCACGCCTCATTTTTTATAGTCTTTTCTACACCCATCTTTCAGAAGTTTCCTTATGCTTGGTGATCAAAGTAGCATTTAGAAATGGTGTGGTGTGGAAATAATTTTAGAATAACAGTTTAAATAATTAAAAATTTTTTATTTCCATTTTTTTGTAAACATGGGGGGGTTTTTTTTTTTTTTTTTAAGCCTATTACAACAACAAAATACACTTTTGATTATTCTAATGGAAGGGGCTGTATGACTAAGAGACACGAGTGACACTGTGGTTTTGTTACTTCTCATCCAACGTTATGCCCAATTTTAGTCAGCAAATAAACTGTTTAGAGTTTGTTTTCCTTTGCTGACTGCCTTGCCGCTTGCTTGCTTACTTTAGTCAGTGAGAACAAGCTAGCCAACAATGTTTAGAATCAAAAAGGGGGTAAAGAATGTATGGCTTCTGCAATCCAAAGAAAGAAGTCTCACCATAATCTGTGTAATTGAGAGCTTTCATGAACTGTGCGATTGAAACATTCTACTTTAAAATGGGAGTGGGAATGTGGGCTTCATCAAATCTTAATATTGAAATTAATAAATTTAAGACATTAAATTTTTATTATGCACTTAACTATGGATGAGATAAAAACCCATTTAGGGAGTCTTAAGAATTTGGGGTGAGATGATTGTTGTAACTGAAAATTGAATATAGTTCTGAGTGCTCTGATATTTGAAAGTAAAAACTTTTTTTTTAATATAAAGTGTTCTTTTTATTTACTTATTTAAAAAATCTCTTTAAAGATTTTTATTTGAGAAAGAGTGAGATCGAGCAAGTGGTGGGAGTACAGAGGGAGAGGGACAAGCAGACTCTGCGCTGAGCATGGAACCAACTTGGGGCTCAATCTCATGACCCTGAGATCATGACCAGAGCCGAAATCAAGAGTCCTCGGCTTAACTGATTGATCCACCCAGGAGCCCCAAAAACGTTTTCTTTCTTTTTTTTTTTTTAAAGATTTCGTTTATTTGACAGAGACACAACGAGAGAAATAACACAAGCAGGGGGAGTGGGAGAGGGAGAAGCAGAGTTCCCGCGGAGCGGGGAGCCCAATGCGGGGCTTGATCCCAGGACCCTGGGATCATGACCTGAGCCAAAGGCAGACGCTTAACACCTGAGCCACCCAGGTGCCACCCCAAAAACGTTTTTAAAATAGATTTTATAGTTCTTTTGATTTAATAACAGGGAATGTGTATGTTCATGTGGCGGAAGAAGCTTTTCATTATTCAGGATTGTTTCTTAGATCTGCATTGTTTTTTCATTCCAGTCATGGGGAAATGGCAGAACAACACTACAGCATCTCATATGACTTAGTTCAACTATTACCCTATACCCTGACCTAATGCATCATTTGTAGTCCTACATAATAATGATCGTCACAATCATAATAATACTATTCTACTGACCTTTCATAGGCTATTCATACCTGTTATTTCACTTAAGCCTCTTGATTGGTCTTTCCATAGAAACCATTAAAGTGAGTACATATGCAGGTCTGTGCATGTATATGTGTGTGTGTGTGTATGTATATATAGAATATAAAAATGGCATATATATACATATAATATAAAAAATGCTTCTAGATTATTTAAGATAAGTATCTTCATAACGGCAAGAAGGTAATTGATGACTTTTATCTCATACTATGCGTCAGGCTCTTGGTAGGCAGTTTATGTACGTTATCTCATTCAGTCATCACCACTAACTTATAAAATAGGTATCTGTATTCCCATTTTACAGATGAGACCTCTAGTTGCAACTAGAGAAGGAGGAGATGGACTTTTAAGAATGGTAAGGAAGGTACTGGTCTAGATAGACAGTGGTACTTGAAGACACTGTTTGATTATGTGACCACTTTCAAGAGTGGTCAGGAAAGTTAATTTTGTGGAGGAGGTAGGACTTGTGCTATTTACCAAGAAAGGGAACAGACCAGAAAAACAGGGTTAGTGTAAATGCTGATGAATTCAGTTTAGATGTGCTGAGTTTAAGGAAGGGAAGCATTTTGTAGAAGGTGGGTATAGCCAGCAGTGGTGAGTTTTTGTTTTTTTTGTTTTTTTTTTTTTTGCCTTGAATTATATAGGTTTTTGTTAGGCATTTCTTTGGACATTATTAATGACATTTAAACTTTGTGTTTGTTTCTGAAGGATTACAATGAAATGTTAATGCTTGAATAGTTACATAAATTTTGGGATGATTTCTTGGTGTGTGAACATTATAGCTACCATGCCCTACCAGGTTAAGAATGTTTTTTAAGCAAACTTGATTGTATGAAATCTCTTAAAATTTGTTTATTAGTTTAATATACAAGCAAATCTTATTTATTGTAGAAAAGTTAGACTGTAGAAATTAACATGAAGGAAAAAAATTGATAGTCCTACCACTAGGTTGAATGTGTTCTTTTTTTTTTTTTTTTGAGAACGAGAGAGAGAGAGCGCGTGCGTGTGCGCACGTGTGAGCTAGGGGAGGAGCAGAGGGAGAGGGACAAGCAGACGCCACACTGAGCGCAGAGCACTGAGACGTGAGGCTCGATCCGAAATCATGACCTGAGCCGAAATCAAGAGCGGGATGCTCAACCGACTGAGCCACCCAGGCATCCCTGGGTTGAATGTATTCTGATTTTTTCCCCTATGTGTTGTTTCTTTCAGAAATACGGTTACACACACCTTTCTGCAGGAGAACTTCTTCGTGATGAAAGGAAGAACCCAGATTCACAGTATGGTGAACTCATTGAAAAGTACATTAAAGATGGAAAGATTGTGCCAGTTGAGATAACCATCAGTTTGTTAAAGAGGGTAAGGAGTGTGAATGCCAACCAGTTTAAACCAGCAAGGAAATAAGAAACTAAATCTGCCTTTCCTTTGAGTAATGAAAAAAAAAATGAGAGTACTAAATTTCTTTCTTTTGGTAGGTGGTCATGCTGTTTGAGAATGGTAGTACTGGTCATTCTACTTTCACTTGGGAAGAAATTGGACAGTAGCAAGCATTCTCTGCCTTGATCTAGGATCAGCTAGCTCAGCTTCACATCCATGTGTGTGTCCTTGATCCTTCCCCAACATGCAGTGTCTCACTTCCATTTCTGTTTCTTCTTCCTTTTCTCCTTCCCCTCCTCCTCTTCTTCCCGCCTCCTTTCCCTTCTCTGTTTCCTTGTAAGCCTTCTTTCTTCCCTCCCTCCTTTCCTTCCTTCCTTCCCTTTCTTCCTTTTTCAACCATGACCCTCCTGTTGCCGTTTTCTCAATTTTGTTGTCCTTTTGTGGTGAATGTGTCACCATCTTCAGTATGAAATACGGAGATTAACAGCTATCAAAATATGTCCCATCTTAAAAACAGGTATCTTGCATTTATGTGGCATCTCTCCATTATAGATTCCCAAGACGAATTATTAACAGGTATTTTCACATATAAGAAACAATGAAAGAGAAATGCAAGAGCGAGAACAGCAAGAAATAGTTGAAACTCAATGGAAGAGAGATATATGAGCACCTGGATGGAACCACAGAAACTTGAGGAGGAGGAGGAGTGACTCATTTACACACATTCTTACCTTTTGTTTCAGAGATGGGAGTAATGTGCTTCTATTCCAGAATATATCCTCTCTCCCTATTCTCTCTCTTTTTTTTTTTTTTTAAGATTTTATTTAGTTGACAGGGAAAGAGACAGCCAGAGAGGGAACACAAGCAGGGGGGAACAGGAGAGGGAGAAGCAGGCTTCCCGCTGAGCAGGGAGCCTGATGTGGGGCTCGATCCCAGGACCCTGGGATCATGACCTGAGCTAAGGGCAGACGCTTAAGGACTGAGCCACCCAGGCACCCCCTCTCTCCCTCTTCTCTAGATTTAATGCCCTTTCTCCACTTTATCACTAAACATTGTGAAAAAGTGGTCTACAGTTTTCACTTTCTACTCTTCAACCCTTTGTAGTGAGGTTCTACTTCCATCTTCATTGAAACTGTTCTTGCTGTTGTTACCAGTGATCTTCCTTCTAAAATCTAGGGGATATTTTTAGTCATTTTTCTTTTTTTTTTTTTTTTAAGATTTTATTTTTTATTTATTTATTTGACAGAGAGAGAATGAGAGAGAGAGCACATGAGAGGGGGGAGGGTCAGAGGGAGAAGCAGACTCCCCGCTGAGCAGGGAGCCTGATGCGGGACTCGATCCCGGGACTCCAGGATCATGACCTGAGCCGAAGGCAGTTGCTTAACCGACTGAGCCACCCAGGCGCCCTTTAGTCATTTTTCTTATAGCATTTAACTCTATCCACTGTCTTTTCAAAACTTCTTTGTTCTCTGTGACACCATTTTTCTTGATTCTTTCCTGCTTCAACAGCTGTTGTTTCTTACGTCTCCTTGCAAGTTTCCTAAACCATGATGTTCTCCAGGTTTTATCCATGGTTCTCCTCTCCTTTTTTGTATTTCATGCTGGATGCTTTTAGCCATGCCAAGGCTTTCATTATACTAACAAATGCTAAAATCTATAGCTCTAACACACACCTTTTTTCTGAACTTCAGACCTACATTTCTAATTACTAGACATCCATCTGAATATTTGACAAGTGTCTCAGCATATCAATGTATCATCTAAAGTGTGATCACCCTTTATCTCCTGTCCTGGTTAATGGTTCCACCATCTGTGCCCAAGCCAGAAATCTGGGGACCATCCTGTATTTTTCACCTCTTTCTCACTTTCCCAAATCAATTCAGTGAGCAGATCTTCCAGTTATCTTTCTCTTAACCCTCTTTGACTTAGTGTTTTTTCTCTTTTACCACGTCACCTTAATTCAGATCCTCTTTTCCTTACCTGGAGCCTCTTTATGAGTCTTTTTGCCTTTAATCCATGCTTGTCCCCTTCTAATTCACCCTTCATGGTGCTGTCAGGGTGATTTTTTTTTTTGAGGGGGGAGAGGGGAGAGAGAATCTCAAGCAGGCTCCGCACCCAGTGTGGAGCCCATCATGGGGCTTGATCTCACAAACCTGAGATCACGACCTGAGCCAAAATTAAGAGTCAACGCTCAACAGACTGAGCAACCCAGGCACCCCAGTCAGTGTGATTTTTTTCCAGAAGGTGATGATAAGCATATTCTGCTTAAAATTCCTTAGTGGTCCTCGGTTGCTTCCAGAATAAAAACCAGTTCCTTAGTGTGGCATAATAAGCTCTTCATTAATCTTGCCCCTACCTACTTTCTAGTCATATCTCCCACCATCTGTACACGTGTCCTAATATTCAGCTGCCTCAGCTTACTTGAGATTCATCAAAGCTATTATGCTTGCTCATTTCTGAGCCTTTATATATTCAGTTTACACTGTCTGGAGTACCTTGATCCCCGTCTGCTTGCCACTTCATTATTTAGGACTCAGTTCCACTGCCACCTCTCGTAAAGCTCTCTCAGGCTGTCTTCCAGGTAGTTTGTGCTTTATTTCTTTGTTTTATCATAGCACCCTTTTATATGTCCTCCTAGAACTTAGCACATTTCTTTACACATATTTATTACCTGCTGAACCATGAGCCCCCCAAGAGCCATGTCACTGCCCATGTTCCCTGGTAATAGGCCTTCAGTAAATGTATGTTGAGTGAGTAGAATATTGATGTACCTCTTCAGATATCTTCCTCTACCATAATTGGGATAGAAATGCTATAGGACGGGACCAAAAACATTCTGTGAAAGTTTTGTATTATTGGAGAATATTGGAGAAGCAAATGCTGGGACAAAGCCAATCCTCAGATGAAGGAATTAGAGGGCCTGACAGCCCTTGTTCTTCTTGAGGAACAAGGAGATAGTTTGAGTACTGAGGGCCTGGCTGTTGGTTAGCTTTGGAATAGAGGCTTCTCCAGAGTTGGTCATTGTCACGCATCAGTGCATACCCCATGGTGGCTGGCAGTGGTGAGGATTTGGAGACTAGAGATCTGCATCTCCCATTCACATATTTCAGCATTCTGGCCTCAGACTTTGGGGGAGGATGGTGAAGCGTGCTACTCTTGCTGTCTTCCTTGACTGAATTCTTTTCCTCTGCTACCTGTGTTATGGGGTAGCTAGTGGCATTTAAAGTTTAATTAGCTTCAGTCAAAAACGTATTAACTTTTATGCTAATAATTAATGCTAACAATATCTTTACATTTGTCCAAAGCTTTGTGCAATTGGACTTGAATTGCGGAGAATCTGAATACCTGCAGAAGCAGCATACTTCTTCCTACAGCAAAATGACTTGGGAGTGGGGAGGGGAAGGCAAGATAGGGTCTCTAGTGGCTGGAGCAAAGGTACTAGTTAATGCTTATTTCTTTTTCTTTTTGCTGTTCATAACTTTGTGAATGTATATGTAAAAGTAATAAATGCTTACTGTAGAAAACTTAGAAACTGCAGAAAAAAATTTTATGTGTGTCTGTGTATAAATTGGGAAGGGGTACATACCTGTAACTCCACCAACTTGCTACATTGGATCATTTCATTTAAGTCTTTTTTTTTTTTTCTATGCACCCTCCACTCTTTACTAATGATGTAGGGAATAATACTAACAAAACAAACACTCATATCTCCACCACCCTGCTTAAATAATTGCATTTTTGTTGGAGGGGAGGGGGTTGGGGGGATGGGGTAACTGGGTAATGGACATTAAGGAGGGCATGTGATGTAATGAACACTGGGTGTTATGTAAGACTGATGAATCACTGAACTCTACCTCTGAAACTAATAATATACTATATGTTAATTAATTGAAATTTAAGTAAAAATAAAATAGTCTTAAAAAAAAAGGACTTCTCTACCCTTTCACCCCATTTTTCAACTAATCTTTTTGCTGCCAATTTAAAATGAATAGAATTCTGTGCCTCTTTATATTTTAATTTCTTGTGTTGTCAGTCAGCATTTTGTAGTCATTTATTATATCTACCTTATGAGCTTTTTCTTTTTTTTACATTTCTGCTTATGCTTCATTGTTTCAAATACCCCCTCAAATAGACATCATTCCTGAGTCAAACCTTTTCTTACACCCTCACCCCATAAACCTTGTAAAACTAGTCACTCCTTCAGTTAGGCTACTTTTGTACCTAGCATATGCTTTTATTAAACATGTTAACACTGAAAAAAAAAGAAAAAGAGAAATTGCATTTTGTTGATGTCCTGTTGAACCTAAATCTTCTTTTCTTTTAGGAAATGGATCAGACAATGGCTGCCAATGCTCAGAAGAATAAATTTTTGATTGATGGGTTTCCAAGAAATCAAGACAACCTTCAAGGTTGGAACAAGACCATGGATGGGAAGGCAGATGTGTCTTTCGTTCTGTTTTTTTGACTGTAATAATGAGGTAATGAAGACCTTCATCTGCTCACATGGGCTTTAACCAATTGATGGTCAACTATTAGAGAAAGACAAAGTGACTTTTTACTTATATTTACATTTTATATTGGCAGCAGTTTTACTTTGAACTGATAAATTGGATGGATGGAACAGCACTGTCTTGCTGTTGGACTACTAAAAACTATTTGGCATCAGCAACCTAGTGGACCTAAAATTTGCTTTATTTTCAAGATAACAAGTATTTGCTTTGTTTTTAAGTAAGAATTGACTTGTACAATAATGTTAGGTAATGAAGCTGTGCTGTTACCTCTTAGGTATGCACTCTTACCAGAGAGTATTGCCTTAGGATGTTAGGGAAACACTTTGGGGAAGTTGGGAAAACTTTCTGTTTTAAAGAAACATATAGGATAGCTTGATTTGGGGGGGAAAAAAAGATAGCTTGATTTTTATCTTCTAAGAGTAAAATACCTTTCTTCTTGAAAAAAGCAGGAAAGCGTTCTTTTTCTTCCTGGTACTTCTAATAACATACCCAGACATACCTTTGAATAACTAAATGAATTTCTCAGGATCATTTAATTAAAAGACCTGTTTGACAGCTGTAATATAACTTCATTAAATTAATGCCAACAGCCTGAAAGAATAAGAATCTAAAGTACTGCCTTGAAGGAAGTTGGCTATTCTTGGGTTGAATTGCAAATGTGCCTCTCGTGGAGAGACTTGCTGCAGCTTTGAGTTGTTTTAAAATCTAACTCTCTTTTTCCAACCCCCAAAAATATGTTTTCACTTATTCTTCAAAGTGAACTTTAGAATGTTACCGCAGCTTTATAACTAAGGAATGTTTATTCACGATTAACAAGGGATACTTTATTCAAATGCAAATTTGTTGATTCTTAAATATTTGGATATTTATGGAATTATCAAAAAGTAAGCAAATGGAACAAAGTTTGAGGCATGTAATTCATACCTAATAAGTTAATAATATGTCCTAGATGGAAGCATACACACACAGATCTTCTTTTTATTGCGGTTTTAAAAAAAGTACACAGGAAAAACTGAGTCATGAATGAATTCTTATTATGCTCTGTACTTATTTAACCTAGTTTATATAAATTGAACCACATGTTTAAATTTAAAAGGACTTTGCATGTTGATTAATGAATTAGACAAATTAGTTTTAATGTAGGGGGTTTTTTGTAATCTCTTCAAACTTTGTTCTCCTTTCAGGTTAAAAGAATGGCAAACATGAATAGCAAATTCACATTTTTTTTTTTTGTAATAACTTTTTATTTATTTCTCTTTTTAGATCTGTATTGAACGATGCCTTGAGAGGGGAAAAAGTAGTGGTAGAAGTGATGACAACAGAGAGAGCTTGGAGAAGAGGTACTCTGCAGATTTTACACATCGCCACCTTAGGCTCAGTTTGGAATTTGAGGAACAGATTAAATACCTGCCTCAATTTGCCCAGAAAAAGAAAGTGGCATGCTTAAATATGTAAAATATCTGGTCTAAGAAGATGGCAAGGGAGTCGGTTGGGTCAGATCTGGGTTGTGCTCCAAGCAATCCTATAACATGGGGGAGAATGGGTGGATACTTAGAACCTTACATTATTTGCTGCTTTTGCAGAATTCAGACCTATCTTCAGTCAACAAAGCCAATTA
Organism: Neomonachus schauinslandi; assembly: GCF_002201575.2. Classification (NCBI taxonomy): domain Eukaryota; kingdom Metazoa; phylum Chordata; class Mammalia; order Carnivora; family Phocidae; genus Neomonachus; species Neomonachus schauinslandi. Next base: position 36,451,099 of record NC_058406.1, read on the forward strand.
TTGACTTATATGAAGAAATGGGGAAAGTCAAGAAAATAGATGCCTCTAAGTCTGTTGACGAAGTGAGTATCCCTAGCTTGCCTTAAAAGTCAAGTAAAAATGTGATTTCATGGGGCAAGGGGGTAGGTAGGCAGGAGAAAAAGAGATCTGACAGATTAGTTTGTTTGCTTTTCAAGACCCTGGAGACTAAATGAAAAATGAGATTTTTTTTCTCTTTTTTGAATAGTGTCTAAAATAGATTTTACAACTTCAGACTTGTTCTTCACAAGAAGTGGGTGGTTTATTAATTCCAAACCTCTTCTCAAGCACTGGAAAATTGGCATTTTGGGAACTGTGATTTGGACCACGTTCATTTTTTAAAATCTCTAATGTAATGGCGAGTCCTTTTAGCTCCCCAGGCTGCTTCTGTCTCTTCATCACAGAGCACAGAGCTCCAGTGGCTCAGGGCTTCCAAACCCAGCCCTCCTCTCTGCCTCTGAAAATCCATGAGCTTTCAGTGCCCAGCAGCTCTTTCTAGTGTCTCTCAGTCCAGCTCCTCTTGCCCTGATTCCCTGAGTCTTCCTTTCTGGACTTTCCTTGTTTATCACATAGTTCTATTGGTTTTTTATCCATTACTCCTTCCCCTAGAGGTGAGGTGATATATCAGGGAACTTAGTGCTTTAGAACCAGAACTAGAAAAATAAGCCACTTCAGTTTACATTTTATCCAGTAATTGCTACTGATCAAGAAATTTGTTTTGTCCTGAAAACACTAATAAAATTGAATGCACTTGTTCACAATTTTATATGTGTTTGTGATATTACATACTACTGTCTAAAGTAAGATAGATGAAACCAAGGAATTACAATATATATTTTAATGATACATCTTGAAAATTAATAGAAAATTGACTTTTTAACAGGAACTTAGCCATATAGTGTTTTAATAATGCCTTCTTTTTAAATTACTATTATTTTTGTCCTTTACAGGTTTTTGATGAAGTTGTGAAGATTTTTGACAAAGAAGGCTAACTCTAAACCTGAAAGCATCCTCAGAATCATGCTTGAATATTGCTTTGATAGCTGCTATTACAACCCCTTTTTAAGGCAATTTTAATCTTTCAAAATTACATCTCAGTTAATGGCTGGAAAATATGTAGTAAGACAAATTAAATTTTTTATCTTAGATTTTTTTGGTTATAGGAGTAGACAGTGAATTTGGGTCTAACTTCATCTTAGCTATGGTGCTCACAAAACAAAGAAGGATATCAGCTTAGTTCTTTGTTTTTACTAAAAAAAATATATCCCTTTTATAGTTTGTGCCTTCTGTGAGCAAAACTTTTTAGTATGTCTGTATATCCCTTTAATAATTACAACATGTTAGGATTAGGGATTCCCCACTTCCTTGTTTTCTTGCAGGTTTTAAATTTCCAACCTGTTAAGTGAATTTGTGGACCAAATTCCAAAGGAACTTATTGTGTAGTCGGTTCTTGCAAAATGTGTTTGGTAAACGAACTCATAAAATGAATTCCTAGAAGTGTTTTAGTATTTATCAAATAATTGACCATTTCCTTTAGAAAGATAAGAAAACTTAGGCTTTGTTTTATTACAACTTATACAAAGTTGTGTGACAGGGCATCTTCTTTGCTTCCAGGGATTGGGATGGGGGTCACTGGGGGTTCAGAGCCTGGCAGAATTGTCAGCTTTATTCTGACATAAATCTGAGGGTAAGGGGCAGGGACCACATCTAATGACCTGTGTTCCTGTCCTCTATTATATAGTGTTCTTAGTGATTAAACTGATCTTAACAGAATTCCTAGCAGTGGAACCTTGAAATGCATGTATGAGGTTTATGGTCAATGATTTGATTAGCATTTTAGTAACACTTCGTTCAAAGTGTTTTTGTTTGTTTTCTAGACTAAATGTAGGGTTGGTATGAAGTAAAAACATCTAATGGTTAATTTCCCATTTGTGTTATATTTTCTTGAATACTTTTTTTCAGTTATTTGTTTAAGGAGATTTAAAAATCATTGCACTTTGGTCAGAAAAAAAATAAATATATCTTATAAACGTTTGATTTCCTTCCTGGCTACTTTTATTTAGTATATTCTTTTTTGGCATCATGTTGACGCATTGAAAGGTACAGAATAAAAGAAAGGGCTAAAGAGTCCCAAGGAATTTTCCCTTAAATCCATTCTTCCTTTAAAAAATCTCTGAGAAATTGATTTTCTCCTTTCTTATTTTTTCTGCCATTACTAATGCAGAGTGACTTCCAAGGTTCTTAATGTGAGATTTATTAAAATGTTTCTCATTTTTAGCATGTATGCGATTTGGTATACAAGCTTAAATCAGGTAAGGAATTTTTTCTTTGTGTAATTAGACTTTATATTTACAGTCATTGGGAATAGGAGCACCTGGCTGGCCAAGTGGTAGAGTATGCAGTTCTTGATTTCATGGTCTTGAGTTCAAACCCCACATTGAACATAGTTTACTTTAAAAAAAAAGAAGAGGGGCGCCTGGGTGGCTCAGTTGTTAAGCGTCTGCTGTCGGCTCGGGTCATGATCCCAGGTCCAGGGATCGAGCCCTGCATCAGGCTCCCTGCTTGGCGGGAAGCCCGCTTCTCCCTCTTCCACTCCCCCTGCTTGTGTTCCCTCTCTCGCTGTGTCTCTCTCTGTCAAATAAATAAATAAAATCTTAAAAAAAAAAAAGTATAAAGTCATTGGGAATAGTGAGTGCAATTTATGAATGTTCTTACATTGTAATAGGTTCGTTTATTTCTATGTGTATTATGAAATTCACTTCTTAATGATACATTTTTCAACAAACTTGCCATTAAGAAACAAAGTATCTGTAAGTACTGTAACATATTAGCCCCCAAAATTTGTATTGAGATTATTTTGGTTTCTTGGAAGAGATTGTAATGAATTCTTATCTAGTGATTTAGTCCAGCCAGTACAGAGGGACTTTCCTGGTGGTTTAATCAAACAACTGCAGTATGAAACAAGAGTGAAGACTAAGGTTTTTAGAGCATTCCTACTTAAATAAGTGAAAAAATTCATCAGATAGGGGAATCTAAAGATTTGTATTGATATCGGGAAAGCAAATTTAAGGTTTTTAAGAAGACTGCTGAGACTAGGTGCTTTGCTTCCTTTCATCACACATCCTTCTGTGGCATTTGAGAACAGAAACCAAGAAACAATAATAACTAAATTATGAGCCTTTGCTTATTGTTTGCTTTTGAGTAGAAAAACATGTTGGCAATATTGAGTTTAGGATTTGACTGAGATACATCTGACTTCATTACTTTAGTTATTCCATTTGTTAAAGATACAATAACCAAGAAGTTTTTGACTTTCTTGAAAGACCCCAGTGGAAGCCTTGCCTTTTTCTTTTTTTTTTAAATTAATTAGCCTTATTTCCATTCAGTGATGTTGGATGTGTATGACTCATTTGGTAAATAATTCCAATAAATTTTGTGCTATGGCTTTTGCTTTTTCAGATTTTTGTTCTTTGGAGCATATTGAAAGACCGAGAAGTATCATGTATTTAACATGTGGGTTTAAGGCAAAATCATAGTTCAGGATCCAGGAGAATTTTCTGCTCTGTGTATTATGTTTGCATATTTGAATTAAGTAGAAAGCATGACTTTATCCCATTGCTTTAAGAAGTAATTTGGATTGAAGCACAAGTATAGCATACTTTATTACCTACCTGCAGCATCAATTGCTTGTCTCTTTCAGGGGGGGGATTGGCAGCCAGCAACATCTCAGGATGCAGGGTTTTAGGGGCTGGTGGCTTTGTCACGTAATCTGAGTGGTTGCCTGGCACTCCAGTGGTCTCTGGAGATAATAGTGGCTGAAAGTATTGGCCAGAGTAGGTCAGAACTTTTTCCCTGGAGGTTTGGTCCTTCATCTTCAAACACATACTAATTATACTAGCCATGGTGCTGCTGCAAACATATTCTCTGCCTGATAGGAGTTTTCTACCTAAAACTAACATCCTTATATGGGTAGACCTTCAGATGTCTTCTTTTGGCTAATAATCATTATTACATAGCTTATTTCCCTTCTCCCTAGTCTACCTGCATGCTTCAGCTAAATTAAATGTGCCTTAATTCTAAGCATTTCTTTTTTCTAATGAAAGCAAGGAAGCTCATTTATTGTGTACCAAGGAAAAAGGTAAAAAATGGTCCTAATCACCTATCCCTTTATTTCCTCACCCCTGACTCCAGTGTAAGTGTTCTCTGGATCCAGGTATGCTTTCCTTTGAATGGGTGTGATTATTGTGATTGTGGTGTTAATTCTGGGTCTCAGTTATGTTCTGCAGGTCACCAGCTTTCCTGTCCTGGGGAGAGCCAAAGGATGAAGTTGAATTTCTGGTTGTCACCCTATACCTTTGGTCAGCTATACCAGCTCCAGGCTATCACCAGGGCTCAGATTTTTATGGGGTCCCTGCTGTCCCTGCTCATCAGAGCAGAACCTGGTTTTCTTGAGTCCATCTTCTTTAAAGAGGCTTTTCTTTCATGATTTTGTCCTCCTAAGACCGAGGCATAAGAGAAGATGGTTTAATTATTTTGTCCTATTTAGGGGGAGACAAGGGTCATAAATCAACATTTCTCTAAGTGAGGTTCTTTCAGCCACAGAAAATTGTTTTTTATTTAGGATACATTTTGAAGTTACTTTATGCAACTTCCTAACATTGGCCTTTGATGCCCTAACCGACCACAGGAAAAGCATCTGCACATCTGCAGAGGTACGTTACCACACCTCAACCCTAACGTAGATAATCCAAACCAACTTTAAAAAGTGTCTTCTACACAGTGGAATCGAGCAGTTAAGCAGCCTTCTGCATAGATAGCAGATGCATTCTCTTTTGGTTGAGTAACCACATTTAAAAAAAGAAAGTAGGGCACCTGGGTGGCTCAGTTGGTTAAGCGACTGCCTTCGGCTCGGGTCATGATCCTGGAGTCCCTGGATCGAGTCCCGCATCAGGCTCCCTGCTCGGCGGGGAGCCTGCTTCTCCCTCTGACCCTCCCCCCTCTCATGTGCTCTCTCTCTCTCATTCTCTCTGTCTCAAATAAATAAATAAAATCTTTAAAGAAAAAAAAAAATAAAAAAAGAAAGTAAAATTCAAAAAATATGTATGTGAGCTTTGGAAATACTCTCATTCTACCCTTTAGGAGGCTTCCTGGAAGAAATATACTCTCAGTAGCTGCTTCTATGAAATTAAGGGGGGCAAATTGATACAGTGGACTCCAGATGGACTTCCAAGAAAACCCCTGAATTGGCTGAGATTCCTTGCCAGTTTGTAAACGCTTGCAGCCCTCTAAAGACTCTAGGTGGAAGTGGCCCTCTCACAACCACCTGGCTCCAAAGGCTTCCAGAACCAGAGGGAAAAGACACTGAATTGGTTCAGCAGTTAGAAGCACGAAGCTGTTGTGCATGGGTCACTGTAGGTTGTTCATTAGTTTTACAGAGAAACATTTTCACAAGTGGCTCCAAAGCAGCCGTCAGAATCTGGCCAGAGTTATCTGTGATTGCGCAAGGCTGCATCAAAATAGCCTTGTCACAATGGAAACCTACTTTTTAATTACCAGGTAGCGCACAGCAGGCACTACCGTTATCCTATCCTGACCTGGGAGAGTGGTTCCAATAGACACATTGTTTACATGTTTGGGGGGGAAAATGGTGAAGTTTAATGTTTAACTTTCATGTTGGGTCAAAACACTCCTATCAAATGACCATTTTAAAAACAGCTGCATCAAAATCCCCCTGGTGTCAGGGACTGTGTCAGAATGTCTGTGTCATATCCAGCATCAAACATGATGGAGCAGAGACTGTTCCTCTGTTTAGGGCCTTTACTGAGGCCTGAATAAGTGCTCTTCAGCGGCGGAAGGCGTGCTCCGTGCTCCTGGCCTTGAGGCTGCTACTGTGTGCTAATGCAAGATTCAGAAACGGAGGGGAGGGAATGGGCTGAGGGCGGGGGTGGGGGGGTGGGGGGGAGTGAATCCATTTGTATAGAGAAGCAGGAGGTGGTTCAGTCCAGTTCTCCTTCATCCACGGTGGCCCTTGTAGGAGACTTCTTCCTCCCATAATCACTCCTACCAACACCATTTCTTCATCTGCCCACAGTTTGCATGATCGTAGGCCACATTCTCACTACTCTTCAGGAGAATTTTGTTGATGAAAGTGGGTTTCAAGAATGTGACTCCCTTGACACCGTCTATCTTCATTTATCCTTAACTTATGGTTTGAGTAATTTTAATGGATATTTGTGAGTTCAGCTTGTGTATATGACTTAAAGTAGCTGTTTAATTTATAGTCATCAGCTAAATCATTGTTTCATATGACAATACACAGACTGGTCATTTGCTGGAATAACAGCTAGATTCATACAGGGGGCATTATTACAGTTTGTAATCACATTAATGCAAGGATCTGCCATCTTAATTGAGCTAACTGATCATGTTAACCAGCTACATTTCAGAGATGCTAGCCCTTGACTGAGATCAGAGAGTTTGTTACAGGAAATCTACATTTTCCTTAGGCAACGTGTCTGTCATCAGACCAAGAAACGACAAGAGCACTAAATGATGTTACAAAAAGTTGGTTGGCCATTCATTCAAAATATGTTTGAGACAAATTAATTAGGAATACCATAATCAGTAATACAGTCCCTGCCCTCAAGCTCACCAGGTAAGCTCAAGTCTAGTGGTTTCTTACCTGTATTGTGCTTTTGTATGGTGCTTTAATGCAAGCATACTTTTAGCTCTGTGATCTCATTTTGCTTTCCAAATTATGTAGGTTGGGATGGCAATTTTCCTGTTTCATGGATGATTAAACTGCAGCCCAAGGAATCCAAATCAATTACCCAACAATCTTTATAGCTAAATAGTTGTGAGTCTTGAGTTGGAACCCCAGACCTCTGGGTCTTACCAGATCTGCCTCCTGTCTTTCTGGTAGCCCACGCCTCCTCATCACTAGCCTATTACCCTTGTTTATTTTCCCTATTGCACAGATCTGCTGTTTGTGAGGTTACTTTGTTTACTTATCAGTGACCCCCCTTGCTAGATTCTAAGTGTCAGGAGAGCAAAAATGTCTGTTTTCATCTCTGTTTCCCAATGGCTGTACATAGTAGGCACTCAATAAATATTTCTTGAAAAAATAAACTGAAAAGGAAAATTATTTTTGGCTATAGCTATAGCTACAAGTTACATCACTGAACTTTGGATCCTACTTGGGTCTACCAGCAATTTCCTTATGTTTTGTGTTGTTTTTTTTTTAAAGAGGAAGAGGGGGGAGGGGCAGAGGGAGAGAGAGAATCTTAAGCAGGCCTCATGCCTGGCATAGAGCCCGACGCGGGGCTCAATCTCACCACCCTGAGACCATGACCTGAGCCGAAATGAAGAGTTGGAGGCTTAACCAGCTGAGCCACCCAGGGGCCTCTCCTTAGGATTCCATTTTCATTCCTCCTGGAGACTGGATGCTGATAAGAGGAATCTTTGACTTCATCAGCCTCCCTCTATTTGTAGCACACAACTCAGAGAAGACTTAAAGTGTGACTGACTGTCTTGGAAGGAAAACCAGGAGAGAGAGGGACCAGAAAACAATGTTTTGGTGAAAAATCTAACCACCCACGCATAGTTCAGTCTAGTTGATTTTTGACCTATTGTACCTTTGTTTTAATGTTCCTGTGTTATGACTTAGAAAATTTCTGCTTTATGAAGACTTTTGACAGTTTTGGTTCATGCTCCAGATCTGAAACTGCTTAGTATAAATTTCTACTGGAAGCCTGGTAAGACTATGGTGTATCCTCAGCACTTGCACTGACTGTGTTTACTGGACTGGGAAAGAAGAGGAGAGGCTTTCTGCCTATTTTCTCCTCTATGGGTGTGCATCATAGTTCTTGATGCATGGAGTCTTTGGGAAAGAAATTTTAGAGATCTTAGCTGTATTTCTGTATTCTCTTACTGACCTGGCACAGAGTAGATTCTTTTTTTTTTTTTTTAAGATTTTATTTATTTATTTGAGAGAGAGAGAATGAGAGACAGAGAGCACGAGAGGGAAGAGGGCAGAGGGAAAAGCAGACCCCCCGCTGAGCAGGGAGCCCGATGCGGGACTCAATCCTGGGACTCCAGGATCATGACCTGAGCCGAAGGCAGTCTCACCACCCAGGCGCCCACAGAGTAGATTCCTAATACGTTTTATTCTTAATACATTCTCTTGGATATTGAAGGACATGTCTTCCTCAAAGCCCTTCACATAGGGACGCCTGGGTGGCTCAGTCGGTTAAGCATCTGCCTTCAGCTCAGGTCATAATCCCAGGGTCCTGGGATCGAGTCCCACATCGGGCTCCTTGCTCTGCAGGGAATCTAATCTGCTTCTCCCTCTGCCTGCTCTGCCTGCCACTCTCCCTGCTTGTGCTCGCTCTCTCTGACAAATAAATAAAATCTTAAAAAAAAAAAAAAAAGCCCTCCAGATAGTAGAGGAACTAGGCCTAGAACTCAGCTTTCCTTTCTTCCAGCACACATTCCTTAATTAACCCCAACATGATTTTATCCACTGTCATTCCTAACAACAACTTGGAAAGGGGAAAGGCAAAGTCGTATCTTGTGATGCTCCAGAGTCACTCATTTAATAGGATTTCATTTGATGTGCAGAACATCTGTTGAATGTCCTTTAAACCTTTTTTTTAAACTGGTGCCTCAGGCATCACTCCCAGAAATTCTAATTTCATTTTAAAGACTCCCCAGGTGAATCTAAATCAGTGGTTCTCAAACTTTCAAGTGCATCAGAATCATTTGGAGGGCTTGTTAAACCCAATTTGTGGGGCCCACCCCAGAGCTTCTGGTTCTGTAGATCTGGGTATGGTCCAAGAATTTGCATTTCTTATAAAAGTTCCAGGTGATACTGATACTTTGAGAATCACCGTACTAAATAGTGACCGGAGCTGATATTGGAAACTCCCAGTCTTGCATCTTTGTGAGCAAGGGACCAAGCAAGTCTTCTTGGTCTTCTTTATATCCACAGTGCCTAACATAGAGTAGATACTTAGTGCTGGATAGATGACAAATTGATAACAACCCTAATGAGAGCTCACAAGTCAAACAGTTGCCTAGTCTGCCATTCCTGAAGCTCCTGGGTTGGTCAGGGGGAGGAGAGGAAAAAGGACTAGGAGAAGATCACAAATATTCTCTCCCTAAAAAAGTTGTCAGGTGGGTACTAACTTGACAATGTAGGTGGCTCAGCTCACCAGCTGCCACTGTCTTAAAAGGTGAGGAGAGCCCTGGGGGCTGCTCTCACTGTCCAGACTTCTGAAGGGAGATGTTGTAGATGTGTTCAATGTGGGCTTGAGGGCACAGATAAGACCATGGAAGCAACTAGAGGAGTCCTTTTAAATTTAGAGCCGCGCAGGGGCGCCTGGCTGGCTCAGTCAGTTAATCTGCTTTCGGCTCAGGTCAGGATCCCAGGGTCCTGGGATAGAGTTCCGTGTCAGGCTCCTCGCTCAGTGGGGAGCCTGCTTCTCCCTCTCCCTCTGCCTGCCGCTCCCCCTGCTTGTGCTCTCTCTGTCAAATAAATAAACACAATCTTAGGGGAAAAAAAAAAAAAGCTGGCCAGCAGTGAACTGGGATAACTGAGGATGTGAGTTCCCCATCACTGGAGGTGTGCAAGCAAGCCCGGATGCCTACTCAGCCGGATGTTTTAGAATCTTCCAGCCCTTAGGTTCTATGGCTTGTGGACCATCCTGTTCAAGTTGTAGCTATCTAAGTCTGAGGTCCACCTGGAACCCCAGCCACATTCTCTGGGCCCTCTTGAAACCCAGGACACAGAAGAGCTCCCTGTCCATAGAACCAGGGAGGAAAGGCTGAGGAACATCATGGAAGCCTGTGCCTTCCCATAGGAACCCAAACACTGAGAAATTTCCTTAAGCTTCTGTTTTCTGCCTCCTGGGGCCCCTCCCCAGTGTCTGGGTTAGGTACCCAACAAAGTTCTTTGGGGGTAATGCTGCTGGTGGTGAGGAGGTGCCTGCTTCGCATCAGAGGAGAGGAACAGCACTAGCAAAAGCATGGCAGGATGAGTGAGGGGTGGGGGAGATGCGCCCAGCTGGACAGGGTGGACGTCCGTGTACCAAACAATGGGAGACAGGAACATGCAAAGACAAGGGGGGGAAATGTAATGGACAAACTGTAAAGGCAGGTAAAAGAATGTGGACTTGTGTCTGTTTAGTCAAGTCCAGACTAGGCTAACTACTAGGCTGGATGAGGCAGTTTGACAAAGGCTTCTCAGATTTTGGAGGCTGCTCTACTCCTCACCCCCTCCTCTTTTTCTCCTCTTTTTCCTCCTTGCTGTAGCTGTCCCTTGAGTTCTATTCTGAACCCTTAATGGTTTTTTCCATCTCACTAGGGACAGTTTGCAGACCCTCCCTGGCTTGGCCTGGGTTAGGGCTGGGCCGGCAGCCTGCCTGCCTGAGCCGGGGAGAGGAGGCGCCTCCTAGCAATAAGCAACCCACAGAACTGTGTCTGTTATTTAAGAAAAGTTTCTGGGTTTTCGGCTAATTGCAAAAATACATAATGGATGCTTTTCGCATCTGCTAGTTATTCTGGAACAGGCCTTCATCCAAGAGCAAACTTTAAACAAACAATAAGATTATGGAGCTTAACTATTTCAATGTGTAACAGAAAAGAAAGCCAAGGCCCCAAAAGTTACATTAACACACATCCACACAGACACAAGCATGGTACCAACGGATACACATACATACAAACCTACAGATGCACCTTCTGGTTCCAGTGCTCACAATGCCCCATCCCTGGCCCCAGTACACATACTCTGAGACACAGAAATACACATGCCTAAATTCATGTACACGTGTACACCTACCCAGCTGGGCAACACAAGCACACAGACACACAACCCCAGACACAGCTGCATTCACACAGATCATTTTCACTGCAACAAGTGGTCCTCTTGTGTGAGCAAGAGGGAAGTGAAACAGCCGGGTACTGGCTGAGCCTCATTGGAATCAGGTGTGGTTATTCAGTGTGGCCACCAAGGGGCGCCCGTCATCCATCGTGCATCCACCTTCCGCGGGTTCCGCCAGCCTGTCGATTGTTTCTGGGCCCACAAGCCTGCACCTTCCTGTTCCGGCTCCCTGCACAGAGCTGGGAGGCACCTTACTTCCAGCCCCAACCCTCTGGGATCCACTGTACGCATTCCCCCCCCTTTCCCTCTCCCAAACCACTGAAACAGCCACAACCCCTCCTCCCGCCTCCCTCCTAGCTGAACAAACATACTTCAGAGCCCCCTGCTCAGTCCTGAGACTTCTTGGGAACTTGATCTGTCAGGTCTTAATCATAATGTGGCCTCTACCAAAAGCTTCTCCCCCCGGGAGCAGCTGTCCAAATCTCATCTCTTTTTCAGAGCCTGAGATAGCATCTCCCAGGGCAGGATTACCAAAGTTAACAATCCATGTTAAAATAATTGAGTGAGTTAATGCCCAACTCAACAACTTCCCCATCAGCTCTAGCTGGAGAGATCTTCCACACCCAGCTCCTGCCTCCCGGCTTCCCCCCCGCCTCCCCCCGCCCCGGGGGTCTATGGAATAAATCCTGGCTTCAAAACATAAGCTAGGGTAGAAAGACCTAGTGTGTCACGAAGTCAGTCTTTTTCAGCATCCCTGACAGGTAGCTACCCTAGCAACAGATTGCTCATCCCTCCCTAAGCAGTTGTCCTCACTGGGTGGCTCCGACTTCTAGGAAGTTTCTCTATGTTCCGTCTCCATAAACATTCCCAGAGCTCCTTCTTCACGACAGGGGCTGTGGCAGGCCTGGATTTCTGCCCTTCCATGAGCTAATAGTCTGGAGAGAGCATTTAACCAGTATAGCATGAGACCTGCTTTCATGCAGCAAGTACAAAGTGCAGGGGAGGGTGTGAACTTTCCAGAGGAGTGAGGCAGGGAGTCAGGGAGTCAGAGGGAGTAAGAGCTGAACAAAGAAAGTGAATAAAACGATAGTTACAATTCTGTTTATTGACTGCTTACTGTGTTTGTGACTACTAACCCTCATAGAGGAACAATTCTAATCCAGGTCAGCCTGCCTGCAATCTGACAGTTTAACCACTAGGCCAAAACATCTCCTATAACAAATAAAATAGGAGTTTAGGGGCAGACATGCCAGATGTATTAGTTTTCTATTTCTGTGTAACGAATCATCACAAACTTGGCAACTTTAAACAACACCCACGTGTTACTTTACAGTTGTTCCGAAGTCTGGGTTCTCTGCTCACAGTATCACAAAGCTGAAATCAAGAAACCAGCTGGGCCGGGCTCTCATCTGGAGACTCTGGAGAGATTCTACTTCCAAGCTTACCAAACTCTTGGCAGAATCCAATTCCTCGCGGTTGTAAGACTGAAGTGCCTGTTTACTTGCTGACTATTGGTCATGGGGCACTCTTGGCACTAGGGGCTGGGCTCAGCTCCCTTCCACTTGCCCCTTCCAAGATAGAATGCATATAGATGCATCCAAAATTTTAGAAACTAAGAAATTTTTTTGTGTAATTGTGTTAGTATCAGTCACTGCAGAGCTGGTAGTTACTAGACGGCATTTTATTTATTTATTTTTTAAGACTTTACTTATTTGAGAGAGAGAGAGCACGAGCAGGGGGAGCAGCAGAGGTAGAAGGAGACGCAGACTGCTTGCTGAGTAGGGAGCCCGATGCGGGGTTCCATCCCAGGCCCCTGGGACCATGACCCGGGCTGAAGGCAGATGCCCAACCGACTGAGCCCCCCAGGCACCCCTAGAAGGCATTTTATTTCTTACACTACTTTTCTTTTCCTCTTTTCCTTACTGCCTTTTTAAATCTTTTTTTAAAATTAATTAATTAATTAATTTGAGAGAGAGAGAGAGAGAGAGAAACAGCATGAGAGGGGATAGGGTCAGAGGGAGAAGCAAGCTCCCCGCTGAGCCGGGAGCCCGATGTGGGACTCGATCCCAGGACTCCGGGATCATGACCCGAGCCGAAGGCAGTAGCTTAACCAACTGAGCCACCCAGGCGCCCCTCTTTTCCTTACTGCCTTTATCTCTCCCTCCTGTTTATCCAGTCTCTCTTTCATTCAGCCTCCCTCTCTTCCCAGAGACCTCCTTTCAAGGCCCCCTACTCTCCCACTCCAGTCTCCTCTGCGAGTGTCTCCACCTGCCGGACACCTGTCAGCCTGACTTCCCCTCACAGCTTCTGCACTGGGGTGGGGTGGGGGGCAGGGGGAGGGTCGGCGGCTAGTCTTTTCTGGAACTTAGTTTTTTTTCTTCCATGGCTCATTTCCATGTTTGGAGAAAACCCTCCCAGTAATCACCTAAGGAAGGGTGCATAGGACATAAATATTCTGACTCCTGATATGGCTCCACATGTCTGTACTCTAGCCCAGTTGACAGTTCAGCCTTTATAGAGCTCTAGATTGAAAACTCTGCTCTGCCAGCATTTGGAAGCATTTCTCTGTTGACTGCTAGCATCCCATGTTGCTGCTGAGAATTCTGAAGCCATTCTCATTCTCATTCCTTTGTGACCTTTTTTCTTTTCATTTTTCTCCCCTCTGAAAGCTTTTAGATCTTCTCTTTAATCCCTGTGTTAAAAAATGTCAGGATATTGTTCCTGAGTGTGGGTCACTTTGTCATTCATTTGGGGGCGCATAGCGAACTCTTTTAATATGAACTTTGTTTATGGGAAATTTTCTTATGTGACTTTTAAATAATTCCTCTTCTCCACTGGTATCTATTTGTGCTAGAATTCCCATTTGTTGGATTTTTAACTTCTTAGATTGATCCTTTATGTTGCTTATATTTTCTGTCATATTTTCTTTTTTTTTCAAGTTTATTTACTTTTCTTAGTAATCTCTACAGCCAATGTGGTGCTCAAACTCACAACGCCGAGATCAAGCGTTGCATGCTCTTCGGACTGAGCTAGCCAGGAGCCCCATTCTTTCCTGTTTTCTACCTCCTCATCTTTTTATTTCACTTTCTGAAAAATTTCTTGAGCTTGAAAACATTCTATTCCTATTATATAGATTTATATTATATATAAGTTATATATAATTTACATAATATATAAATTAATTACATAATTAATATATGCCTATAATATAAAAATATTTATATACCTAATATATACATATAATATAAATATATATATTTTTTTCCAAGAGCTGTTTGGTTCTTTTTCTTTATACCATCCAGTTTTTATTTTAGGGATACGATACCTCCTTGAATCTCTGTGAGGTTATTAATAGAGTGTAAACTTTTTTTTCATTCTTCTCTGTTCCTTGCATCATTTCCATTTCCTCTGAGGTCATTTGATTTGTCTTACGTTCAGTTTGGAGGCTTTCCTCAAATGTGTGGTAATCTTTGGCTGTCCATTCATGTTTAAGAATGAAGAACTCAGCAGCTTACTGATTAGCTGGCATGCCTTAGTGGATGAGGTGGTCAGTCAGTTACTACAGCAGAGGATTTCCTCCCCCCATTCCCACCCCAAGGCCAGTACATGAGGGTCCTTCTTCTGGGGACATTAGATTTCTCCAGAAACTGCCTGCTCCCACCTGAAGAGCAGACTCTGACCTCTTGGTGCTCTGTGCCCAGGTGTGGGGAGGCCCTGTCCAGGGTACAGATTTTCATTTCATCTGCTGATTTGAGCTCTGTGTCTTGCTGGTTCTGTCAAGGATGCCTGCCTCTTTCCTTGACTGTGTCTTCTCTGCATGCTCTGTGCTAAGGCTTTCTGTGCCCTGCTGCATCAGTTACCACTCTTCCATCTGCTTTCTGTTGTCCTGAAATTTGTTGTAGCGTCTCCCCTACTGGTGGTACCTCACCCATTATTTTTATTATTGTGGGCTTACATCCTCTTTATTTCTTAACAGTCATTTTAGAGGGCTCTCAAGGGAAAGGGAAATAAGACGAGCCATCAGTGTATCATCCCCAGTGACATGTCAGCTCTGGCTCTTTCTTCTATCCCTTATATTACCACACTGGCCCAATTGTGAGGTCCTCAAAAGCGTGCCTCAGGACTCCTGTGCTTGCTCCCTTATCCCTGAGCTTCAGGCACCTCTTCTTCACCTTTCGATGCTCTTTCCTCCACAGGAAAGGACTGTAGACTTCTTCACTCCGAGTGTGCATGTCAGGTGAGAGCTTCTGGGAACATAGTACCTATTGCTTCACACCTCACAAATAAAGAGTGAATGGTGGTATTTCAGTTCTACGGCTTGATTTGGGAAAGCTATGTCTCAGGCTTGAGCACCATTCTTACACGTCTTGAGCCCTAAAATGATCTCATGTTACTCACTGGTGATAATAGCACAAGAGTGAATCTCTCAAAGAGCTGAGACAGGCCAACTGTGCTGGAGAGAAGTTGTTGTTACTCCATACTGTACCTTCTGTCTCCAGGCCTGGACATGCAGCTTGTGATCACTGAGGGGCCACTGCTGTCCCTGACCTATAAGGGCTATGAAGCCTGGTGGCCTGGAGGTGGCTCTGCATCAAGAGCCTCCAGCGGACAGACTACTTGGCCGGGATGTTATCCCTTACACTGGGACACAGGACTCCCTGAATCTTGGAGGGCTCCACCTAGAGGATCCCCTGCAGACAGGATCTGACCAACCATCCTGGTTTGCCCTGTAGTGAAGAGCTTCTCAGGATGTGAGATTTTCAATGCTAAAACTGGAAAGTCCTGGGCAAACTAGGGCAAACTGGTCACCCTACCTGCAGAGGACTGTTCCCCGTCCCAACCTCAGGTTTCCATAGAGGAAGAGTTGGGGGGCCTCACAGACTGCTCTTAGCTATTGTTTGGGGTCCCAAAATAGGCTCTTCTCCTTAGCTCCCAACTTACAGGCCACTCCCACCTCTTCCCCATCACTGAGCTGTACAGGACAGTCCAGCTTCTCCCAGGGCCCCTCAGCTCTGCTTTTGGCCCCAGAGATGGAAGAGGCACATCCAGAGGCAGCTATGTCTCCCACAAAATGCTTTCCTGACACTTCCCCCTCAGTGGTCTCAGCGACAACATCGGGAACCACACAAAACCAACTGGGTTACTTTTCTGCCTCTCAATTAATAATTTGATAAAATGGTCATGATAAATGACATTTAAAAATCACTATGCGTCAGGTCTCATGCTAAGCTCTTACTATGTGTCATCTCACTGAATTCTCAGAAGGGCCTTAGAGGCAAATATTATTATTATGCCTATTTTATAAATGAGGAAATTGAAGCTCAGAGAGGCTGAGTTGCTCAGAGTCACACAGCTAGTAGTAATTGCAGAAATAGAACTCAAATCTAGGCGTATTTGACACCAAAGTGTAAGAACTTGAGATGGTTTTGAAATGTCCAGTTTAAGTCCCACCTTTTCCAAGAAGTCTTCCCTGATCAGATTTGCCTCCTGCTCCAAATTTGGACAGAAAATCCAACTCACAATGGCTTAAACTTTTAGGACATTATCTGTTTACTTGAGAAGTCCAGAAAGGGTAGTCCCAGGACCAGTGCAGTGGCTTATAGATAAAAAGGACCATGGCTCTTTCCAGCTTACCACATCATGGCCTTCAGGGTGTGGGTGTGGTAGATTGCATTTCCCAAAGATGGACAGAACAATATCTCCCACGCCACTTGGTCTTCTGCAATGTCACTTTGCCACTCCCTCTCCTAGAGAGTCTAATTCTCTTCCTCTTCAATCTGAGCTGGCCTTAGTAATTAGCTTAACCAATAGCATGTGATGGAAATGACATTTTGAACTTTCAAGGTTACATCATAAGCCTTGTAGCATCTGTCTGGGCCTCTTAAAATGATTAGTGTTTGAACACTTGCCCTTGGAAAACAGCAGTCATGCTGTGGGACACCCAAGCCATATGGAGAATCCCTATGCAGGTGTCCTGGTCGGGGCTCTAGCTGAGCTCCCATGGGGTATCCAGCATCAACTGCCAGCTATGTGAGTGAGCCATCCACGACATCCAGCCCCATTGAGCCTTTGGAAGATTGCTGTCCCCAACTCTATCAGATTGCAACCACATAAGAGACCTCAAGTAAGAACCATCTAGTCGAGTCTGGTCAACATACAGAATGGTGACAGATGATAAAGTGTTCCTTTAAGATACTGAATTTTGACAGTATGGAGGTTCTTCAAAAAGCTGAAAATAGAGCTACCATATGATCCAGCAATTGCACTACTGGGTATTTACCCCAAAGATACAAATGTAGGGATCCGAAGGGGTAGGTGCACCCCAATGTTTATAGCAGCAATGTCCACAATAGCCAAACTGTGGAAAGAGCCAAGATGTCCATTGACAGATGAATGGATAAAGAAGATGTGGTATATCTATACAATGGAATATTATGCAGCCATCAAAAGGAATGAGATCTTGCCATTTGCAACAACATGGATGGAACTGGAGAGTGTTATGCTGAGCGAAATAAGTCAATCAGAGAAAGACATGTATCATATAATCTCCCTGATATGAGGAATTCTTAATCTCAGGAAACAAAGTGAGGGTTGCTGGAGTGGTGGGGGGTGGGAGGGATGGGGCAGCTGGGTGATAGACACTGGGGAGGGTGTGTGCTATGGTGAGCGCTGTGAATTGTGCAAGACTGAATCACAGAACTGTATCTCTGAAACAAATAATACATTATATGTTAAGAAAAAAAAAAGAAGAAGGAGATAGCAGGAGGGGAAGAATGAAGGGGGGGAATCAGAGGGGGAGATGAACCATGAGAGATGATGGACTCTGAAAAACAAACTGAGGGTTCTAGAGGGGAGGGGGGTGGGAGGATGGGTGAGCCTGGTGATGGGTAGTAAAGAGGGCAAGTTCTGCATGGAGCACTGGGTGTTACACGCAAATAATGAATCATGGAACACTACATCAAATACTAATGATGTAATGTATGGTGATTAACATAACATAATAATAAAAAAAGATACTGAATTTTGGGGGGTGATTTATTATATAGCAATAGATGACTGCAGGAGTTGGCTTTCTTCTAGTTTGTTGCCTCAAGTTACAAGATGGTTGCCTCACCCCAAGGAGCACTACAAAACACCAAAGGTAAAACAGGAGTGAGGGAGTTAAGTATGGAGCAAAGGCTTTCTTCTTGAGTAACTAGAAGAGGAAGAAAATCTACCCAGAAGTCCCCCAGAAAAATCTCCCACATGTCTCATTGGCCAGAACTGGGTCATGTAGTCTCTCCCAACCACAAGACAGGCTTTGCACAGTCTCTCTAGCGGGAGGTAGGCAAAGGCAAAGGAGGGATGGGAATGACCGTTGGGTGGACACCAACAGTGTCTGCCATATTGTTGACACTAGCAGTTGTTCAAGGAGAAAGAAGAATCAGGTGGAAAAAATGACCCCATGTTCAGGAAGGAGCCAGCTTTGCTTCTGGAAGGAGCAGACCCCTTTAGATGGCAAGTATGGTGTAATGGTTAGTCTCTCTCTGGACGGCAGAACCTGGCTCTCTTGCTTGCTGGTGGTGCGTAGTGGTGGATTGGTTCCCCATTCTGTGCCTCGGTTTCCTCATCTACACAATGAAAGGAGCCCCTCCAACTCCTTCAGGCTCGGAGAAACCAGGGCAGAAGGGAGGTGCCAGATGCTTCCTGTGTGTGGAGGCCATGCGCTGCCCAAGTCAAGCTCCGCAGAGCCTGCCTCTAGCCACAGATGTTGGGATTTGCCAAACAAGCCCTAATCACTTAATGAGAAACGAAAATGGTGCCTGGCTCCTCCACTTAATTGCCCCTTTGAAAACAACACACGGGAGATTTATAGTAATCACCATAATTGCCTCATAAAAACCCGAGAATTTAAAGACTGACATGCCTCATTTCTGGGAGGAATTAGAGGCAAAAATTAAGGCAAGGAATTCCTGGCCCGCCTTGGCCTTGGCTCTCTAGAATCCGGGCCTCTGCGCACAGAGAGCCTGCCACTCCGGACAGCCCCCTGGCCCCAGCCAAATACCACTCCAAACGCTCAGCTGCCAGCATCACCGCAGGCTGGCTCCCAGCCCTCCTCTGTCACTGCACCACCCAAGGCAGGTACCAATCATAGCAAGAAGGCTCGACAGCCCTGGGGGTCAGATGAGGTCCGGGAGGAGGAGACAGGAACCTTGCTTCACCCACTTGCACCATCTGAGCTAGAGGACAGGAGCTGAGGGACACACAGGCTGTCCCTAGCCCACGGAGGGCCACAGCCCACAGTTCTGAGGCCACCAGCGCTTGAGTCGCACACTTCCCCTGACAAGGTATTATGACCTCCCAGGACATTTACTAAGATAGCCGGCCAGCTCGGCTCAGCGGACATTCATTCTCTTTCACGTCTTCCTAACTAAACTCAGAAGCACTGAGTGTCAAGGTCAGAAGATTCCTTCAGGTTTGCCTCTCCAGCTTCTCCCCTCCACAGCAATTCTTTCCTTCCTTCCTTCTCACTCCCCTCTGCTCATTCATTCGAAAACACCTATTAAATCCCTAATGTGCGTCAAAACTATCAATTCTTACCACAATAGCCAGAGTGGTCCTTTTAAAGCCTAAGTCAGATCAACATACTTGTCCACCACTCTCCAGTGGCTTCTCAACTCAGAGGAAGGGGAAGCCCTTATGGTACCCTGTGCGTTCCCCTGCCCTGCCCCTTGGCGCACTCTGCTCCAGTCTTGCTGGCTTTCTTGCTGTTGTCCCTGGAAAATGCCAGGGACCCTCCCACTTCCGCACTTCTGTACTTGCTGTTCCCACTGTCAAGAATGCCCTTCCCTCATATATCCAAACGGCTCCCTCCCTTATCTCCTTCTAGGCCCTTCCTGCCCTCCCTACATACAATCACACCCCTACTCTTTCTATCACCCCTCCCCCCACTTTATTTCTGTCTAGCATGCTTAATACCTTCGAAGACCTAACACACTATAAGATTTACTGATCTTCTGTCTATGACTGGAGGTAAGCTCCAAAAGGCAGGGATTTTTATCATTTTTTTTCCCAATAGTGAATACAAAACACCTAGCACAGTGTCTTTCACAGAGTGGGTGCTCAATAGATATTTGTTGAGTGAGTCAACAAATGGGGTTAGAGCAGTGACAAAGATAAAGCCCCTACTGCTGGGGGACTTAGAGTCCAATGGCAGAGGCAGACATTAGACACATAGTCACCTGCAGGACTAACTGCTGGAGGGAAAGGGGCAGTCGTGACAAGGGTGATCTGACTGTCGTCTAGGAGGCCAGCCTGCGGAGAGCTGTTTGTGAAAGAGGGGGGCTGACAAGCGGGGGGCTGAAGGTCTGGGGCCATGAAGCTTCAGGAGCAAAGGGTGCTGCTTCTACACCCTCTAAAGACAATGGGACTCCCTGATGAGAAGACGACCATCTGTCAGTGGGGTTCAAGTCCCCGCCGGGCCACTTCCCAGCCATCCAGCGCAGGGCAAGCCACCTCAGTGCCTGGGGACTTGTTTCCTTGCCTATAGGACGGAGAAGGGATGACCAGCTGCCAGGCTTGTTGGGAGGAACAGATGAAATACGTAGCAGAGCTGGAGCCCGTAGGTACACAGAAAGTGCTCACTCATTTCCAGCTCATTTCTTCTTTGCCAAACCTTTTAACAGCTGGTCTCTTCATCTGGCTGTGCCCATCTCTCTCCTGCCCCCTTGTGAGCCTTAGGGTGCATCTAATTAG
The DNA here is from genome assembly GCF_002201575.2 of Neomonachus schauinslandi. NCBI lineage: Eukaryota > Metazoa > Chordata > Mammalia > Carnivora > Phocidae > Neomonachus > Neomonachus schauinslandi. The sequence goes on from NC_058406.1 coordinate 36,471,734, forward strand.
CCTCGATGTAAAACTACAGGTTAACAGAGATGAACCAGATCTTTCGGGAGCACCATCTGACAGAAGATTAGACCAATCTCTACTGTGCCCCAGGCCCTCCTGGGCTCCAGGCCAAACTGGGTTGGCTTTGGAGCTATTGACTATATAGTCCATCAGCCTCTGGGCCCGATGCCTGTGACCCATAGGACCATGTGACTAGAATGAAGAGTGGGGGCCGGGGGTGGCCGACACAGCTGGGCCTGTAACGCTGCCAACCGCTTTGCTCTCAGGGGGCCCTCCTTGACTCACGACCTGGAGCGCTCCCTGCACGTAGCCGCATACATCCGTACCTGGGCCGTACGCTGCGCACCCACACGCAGCTCCCCACGCCACAGCTCCCTGCCCCCTCCAACCTTGCTCTCTCTCCTGATTGCTAAGTCGGGGACGGAGTCTGGCAAGGAGGCAGCAGACACATCACTTCTCCCCGCGCTTAGTGTGGACAGTGGGTATGGACAGGTGTTTAGCAAATTGTCCCCACTGTGGGCCAGCCCCAGCACTGGGCTAAGAGAAGCCGTGAATCCCATCTGAGTTGCTGGCCTCAGGTCTCACATTCTAGTGGGGACAACAGATGCACAGGTCAGTATAACATAAGCTACACAGTAGAGGAATCCACAGAAAAAGAGCCTGGATTTCACTTTGGGGGGTGGGGGCGAGTGACAGGAAAGGCTGTCAGGGTAAGGTCGCCTTTGAGCTGCACCGAGAGTGGATGAAGGGTAGACTAGGCCAGACAACCGCACAGTGAGGCAAAGGCACAGTGAGGGGCGGGGCAGGAAACGGTGAGCTGTCAGCTGTCAAGCTAGATAGAGCACCGGGGGATATCATTGCTGTCACCGCAGTGATTTGGTTTGTAACCAGGCCTGAGAAACCCTCCCAGCGCTTAATCTTCCCAATCCCTCCCTACATCCACCCAACACCTTGGATGGCTTTGGATGGCTCCTCCCCAGGAGAGCAGGCTCCTCCCCAGGACCAGAAGACCACCATCTTTCTTGTTTGCTACTTTACCTCCCTGCTTGGTCACACATTCAACTCCTTCAGATCAGCCTCCCTTGCATCATCTCAAGCGTCCCCTCAGAAGCATTCCACCTCGTCTCTCCCTGCTTACACGAATCTCATCCTTCGAGGACAGAGGAGTCCTGCTTGTTCCGGGGACACCCTCCTGACCACTCCAGCCCCCAATGGCCTCCTCATCAGACCACCTAAAATGACTGAAGTAACCCCGTGCTTTCATGGAATGATTCCCTTTCCAGTAAATGTTTGGCTACATGCTATATTCGGATGCTATTTTTACAACAAGAAATCCAACTTGAGTCAGTTTAAACAAAGAAAAGGGGAAGTGATTACAAGGGACTTGGAATCTCAAGCAACCTAACGCAGGAAAGGACTTTACCCAGCTCAGCGATCCAGGGCATACGTATCTCTCTGCTTCTGGCTCTTCCCAGGCTGGCCTTCTCTGCCCTCTACCAGAGGAGGGGCAACATGACTGCTCACAGCACCTGACAGGTCCAGCCATCTCCAAATCCCAAGAGAAGGTGATTGGCCCAACTGAAGTAGGTGCCCCACTCTGGCCCACTCGGCTTTGGGAAGGAGAATGGGGTCACGTGGTACTAACAAGGCTGCTAGGCTATTCCTACTTCCCCATAGTCATGGGGATCGGGGGCTGGGCTGTTCTGACAGAAGGGACATTGTCATGAGCAGAGCAGATAGCCCAAAGATGTCGATTACATATCTATAATGTAACATGACTAAATGCTCATGACTATCCTACTCACCTACTCTGTGACTTCACGCAAGTCCTTCCCCTCTTGGGCTGCGGTTTTCACTGGACACAGAGGAGGGGGGACTAAGTGTTCTGTTGGACTCCTTAACTCTCTGGGACTTTGGGCCAACTACTTACCCTCTCTGAACCTCTTCTTTCTCACCTGGGAGTAAAATGGGAGCAACGCTACCCACCTCACAGAGTTCTCATAAGATAGCATGCCTGAGAATGCCTAACATGGGCTGGGTCCTGAGATGCTCCAGAAATGCTCTTGACGCTAGTAGATTTAAATTGGGGTAGCCTCCCAGCTTACAGTGATATCCCCGCCGCCCCCCATGGTCATGGCTGTGCTACCCCATGTGTTTGGGGGAATTGTTTCTCCTCTAGCTGGAATCTGCCCCCCTCCGACAGTTATTTGTCAAGGGGAGAGCGTGTCCCAAATTGGATCCCTTGGAGGGCTTCTCTGGGGCTACCCCCCCCCAACTGCAGCTCTTTTGTCTCTGTTTACAGAACTGTAAGGACGGGACTATAAAGCTGCCAACACCCAGGTCCCCAACCTCATGGAGGAAGTGGTCTTTGAAATTGAAGCCAGCATGAAGAGGATGTTCAAGTACTTGGTTCCCAGACATTGCCAAATCCTGTTTCATCTTTACCATAAGTTATGAGCCAGTGCATCCTCCTCATTTCTCTTAAGTTGGTTTGAGTTGGTGGTTCTGTCGCTTGCAAGCAACAACTCCAGATAATACTGCTCCTCCCTGCGTAAACCTCAGAATCCTGACCTATAAAATGCTGGGGTTGCAGCCTGCCCCTTCATTTCTGATGCTCTATTACTGCATCCATCAATTTCTTCATTTCATCTGTCAGTCCGTTAGTCAGCAACTGCGTGGCATCTGTTCTGTCCCTGGCCCTCTGTTGGATGCTGGGGGTCTCACTAGGGGAATAACTCACACCACCAGTTCCGGAGACTTACAGAGTCGGGAGGGGCCCCGAACAAGCATTTCATACTGAGCGTGGTAATGGCTGTGTCGGAGGGAAGCACAGGAGCTGTAGGGAAGTCAGAGAAGGAGCCCAGGGCTATTTGAAATGCTTCCTGGAGGAGGTGGCCCGAGCTGAGTCTTTCAGATGCGGGTGGGAGCAGAGAGAGGAGGAAGGGCAGGCATTCCAGGCAGAAGCAGCTAACTCTGTAAGAGCCCAAAGGAGAATGAGGGAAAGTGGCAGCCTGGGGCTGGAGGGAAGGGACACAAGGGATGAATTTATTTGTATTTTCCACCCACGTAACTTCTGCGGGGAGAAAAAAAACAATAACAAGACCTCCATTTTTTAAGCTGGGAAAATCCCTAGGGTGGAGTCTTTGAACGGGGAGGAAAGAAGTGACTCCTGGCCACAGTAAAGCGCTGGAGCAAATGATCCTTTCCCTTGCAGGCCGCCCCACTGGCCCTTGGTCCCCCAGGGAAGCCATGCTTGCAGTTGCATCCAGAGGCTGGTCCTGAGGCTGTTGGACCTGTCTAAAAATAGGAAGGCAGGGAGCCTAACGCCAAGCAGACGGCAGAAGAGCAGGCCTGGGAGGAGCGCAAACATCCCCCCTCCTAGGAATCATACTCATTACATTCTGAGCAAAGGCGGTTCACAATGCATCCTGGAGAAAATATGCAGTTATTGCCCCCAAACATGCCAAAGCTCGACTAATGACTGCACGCCTGCTCCAAAGGCATAAACTATTCCAGATGCTACTTCTTGCCTCTGTGAGAGCCCTTCTTTCTTCCAGCCTGAGGTTCTGGACTCTTCCTTGGGTTCTAGTCCTTTGGGAGACACAGGGTCAGCTGAGGGTCTTGGGGTAAGTGATCACCCTCTCTGGGCCTCATTGGGGCATTCTACAGGATCTTTGCCTTAACAGACCATTGTGGAGACTAGGCCACCCTGGCCCATGTGGGGGTTGGTGGGAGAAGGGGGCCAGGTGGGAAGCTGGGAGCCGGTGTCCTAGGTGATCTGGGTGAGGCAGGGGTTTCTGAACCTGAGCGAGTTCAGTTTCTGTATTTACCAAGTGGTAATGAGTCTGCAGGAAAGCAGTACTTTGACAACTCACAGTGTCAAACACACTCAGGGATTGTGCCAGCTGGAGAGCCCTGCAGCTTCGGCCTGTCTTCTGGCTGGGTGCCTCCGGGCAGCTCCCTCCACTCTGTGGCCCTCCGCTCCCTCGTCTGTGAATTGGGAATGGTTTCTGGTTAAAGAAAACCTCCGGTTAAAGAACTCACACATGCTTATTGCCTAATTTTTAAAAATTTAATCAACCCGTCTTTGAACAGATGATACACTCACTGGATTCCAAGTTCAAAAGATGCAAATGGTACAGAGTTAGTCTCCTTCTCACTCCTGTCTCATAACTGCACCATTTTCTTCCACTGAGGCAACCATTGCTATTGGTTTCTGGTGTATTCAACATGTATAAGTTACAAGAATTTTTATTGCAGTATTACCACACACACACACACACACACACACACACACACACACACAGCCAAGTGAATATGTCTCAAAAACACAACTTGGTGAATAATATTCATAGTTCTAATTCCTAAAGAGAAAAAAAGGAACAATACCTGAAACTCATCACGTACAGATAAAACTGTTGATATTTTGGTGTATTTTCTTCCTCTTCCTTCCTGTGTATGTACATACACATAAACATCAGAACCATGCTGTATACTTTTGTACCCTGTTTTTTATATTTAACCTATGCCACAGACATTTCCTCACGTCATTAAAAACTCCCCCCCAATTTTCTTTCAATGTTTGCCTAATGTTTCAAAGAATGGACCCAACCTTCCTATAGGGCATCAGGTTCAATTTTTCCCTTTTAGAAATAACACCGTGATGACCATCCTTGAACATCCATCATGAGCACATCCCTCAGGATGAAGTCCTAGCAGGGGAATCACTGAATCAAATAACACGAACTATAGTATTAAAACTCAGGAGAAAGCAAGGAGGGTCAGGCCTGATGCACAGAACTGCCCTGTTAGAGCTGTTATGTAAGGCTCTGTCCTCCTTCTGGGCACAGACACAGGGCTCCATGAGTGTGAGCTAGGCCTTCGTCCCTCGAGTCGCCCCCTGACAGCCACCAAGGAGCACCTCAGTCTTGTCTGAGCTTTATTATTTTAATCTCTGGAGACTTGCCAAATGGTGGCCTGGTGAATGTTTAACAGCTGGCTCTTGGAGGGGAGGTAGGTTCTGATTTGTGGCATTTGCCCATTTCTGTGGTGTAAAACCTCCCACTGTGGCCAATTTCAAACTGCCAGCATGTCGTGGAAAGCAGAGTTGGGATGAGAGGCACCTAATCTCATAGGCTGGTCGGAGCTGACTTGTCTTCTTACCTGCCCTTGGCTTCCCCTTGTCCCCCTTCCTCCTTCCTGTTCATCCCCCTCCCTGAGGCTCATCCAAAGTGATAGGGAATGAATATTCTGTGGGGAGGTGGATGTTGCTGAAGAATGAGAACATCTTCTCCCAGTTCTCTAAAGGAGAAACTGAGGCGCAAGGAGGTCCAGATGACTGCCCCAGGTCACCCAGCCAGATGCTCTTCCATAGGGGTGTTACTCCCTGCTCGCTGCTTGGGACACTTCTCAGATGGGAGTCCGTGCTTCCTACTGTGAAAATACACTGCCTTTTCTAACACTCCTCCTCCTCTTCTTCCTCTTTGGGGACTCCTGTGCCAGGATCCACAAGAGCACGAGTCCCAGGCCTTGCCCTCCAGGAGCTGAGAGCCAAGTGGGGAGGCAGACGCACGCGGGTGGTTTATACCAGGCAGACGGGTGAGTGCCCTGTAGGAGCTCCCCTGTTCAAGCGACTCCAGTTGCTCTAGAAGCTTCCATGCTTCTCTCTTCTCTCTGGGTAGCAGACACGGTTGAGGACTTCTCTTCCTCCTTCCTCAGGGAACCTGTTTTTTCTCAATATCTACCTTCTTTCACTCAGCAACCCATTTCAGGAGCAAGTCAGCCATCCCCAGCTGTGGGAGTGGGTAGGTTCTGATCAGTCTTGATCAAACCTGTCCTTTATTCTTCCTTGTCAGAGATTGTTTAGGAATGGGAAGTGATCCAATTCTGGCCAATGGGCGCTGAGGAGACATGGGGAGGGGGTAGCGGGGGCAGGGGGCCCTGCATAGAAAGAGACAACCTCTCTTCTTCTGGATACTTGGAACTCAGTGCTGCAGCTCTGGGTGTTGTAATTATCTTGTCACCAGCCTGAAGATGAAGCCAACCCATGAGGGATAGCAGTGCCAAGAGAATCACAGATAAGGGGAGCCAGATCCCTAACTGCATCCTCCCTCTGACTGTCTTGTTACAGAGAAAACAGATTTCCTTCCAGCCTAAATCACTTTGAGTTGATGTTTTCTGTTACTTGAAGCCAAAAACATCCTAGATGATGAAACACTTCCCGTCCATCGTCCACACAGCAAATGCAGTGGTTACTCTACAACGGGGATCTTATCACATCGCTTCCTGATTCCAGTCCTTCAGCGGCTTTTTAGGAAGTTAGGACAAAATCTGTGTTCACTGTGTCTCTTCCTGCATCACGCCTACCCACCTCCCAGCCAGCGTCAGCCCCTGCAGGTAGGACAGTGGCTCGGCATCCCCGGCTCCCTGGCGCCTGGCATAGAGTCTGCCGCGAGGCGCGCCCTTGATGAACACCGTGGAGTAAGTGCGCAGGAGAGGGAGCTGGGGGTGGGGGTGGGGTAGGCGGTCAGAGTCCTAGACTTTGCACTGACTGACTTGTTCTGGGACTTTGGGTGCATCTCTCCTCTGTCTGGACCTCAATATCCAAAACTGTAAAGAAGGTACACTGTGGACTAAAGCAGCAGCTTAAGAATTGGGATTCAAAGTACCTCTCAGTGACTCCGTATAATAGCAGTCATGCTTTCAGTGTCCACGGACTCAGAGCTTTACAACACGGGTGTTTGCCTGTCACGGTAGCATTGATGTCCATTTGGAAAGCCTTCCTCCTTGTGTGTGACAGCACTGGGGGCCACGTGGTTTCCAGATGCCTGCCCTGAGCTAAGGGGCCCGCGGGCTCGGAGCCCCGGCCTGCAGCATCGCAGAGGTCCTCAGGCACTAGGGGCTTGTGTCTGGCATGGGCCAGAGCAGTTGTACCTCTTGCTCAGGGTCACACAGCCATTAGCGGTGGATTCAGACTCACTCTTCTCCCACCTGGGCTCCTTTGGCTCAGCCAGCCTGGCCCACAGCACCAGTCCCCCTCAGTGTCCCTGGAAATGAGAAGCAGGGAGGCCTGTGAGCCCTGAGATTGCCCAGGGTGGGGGACGAGGTAGATGGCAGAACACAGAACGCTGACAGCCCCAAATGACAGGGAACATACTTCAGATGCCGGGGGCGTGGTTTAGGAGCGGCTGGAATTACACCCTCAGGGGCTGAGCCAACATGGTCTCAGTCTGAGCCTGAACCGAGTCTGGACCAGGCAGAGGCAGGGACCCCGTGGGGGTCCCGGCCCAGGGCCGCAGGGCTGAGCAGAGAGGCAGTGGAGGCAGGAGGCAGATTCCTAGCTGGAAACCAGGCACCGAGATCTTCTACCTTTCTAGACATGTGTGGTCATTTGTTAGTTGTTCATGCATCATTCATTCGTTCCTTCATTCACTCAGCCACGTCCTCAGTCACTCAACAATGCTCACGGAGCTGCATCACCTGCAGCCTGGCATCGGGTCCGAGGAGGAACTGGGCACAGAGGGAGGGAGACGCAGAGCACGTGCTCAAGTCTCTCTGGGTAGGGTCGGGCCAGAGGCGCCGGAGGGCCTTCTGCCTGGGGAAGGGCGAGGAAGGGGAAACTGGGAAATGTGTTCTAGGGATGAAGTGTTTATCTTCTGAGAGTGGTCCTCAAAGGACAAGGAGGAGTACACCAGGCCGGCCAGGGGGTGTCTCTCAGAGGGGAGAATGGCACATCTTGTTCATGAAGGGCTTAGGAGATCAAGGGGCTGGTTGGAAAAATAAATGAGGCTGTATTTGTATCTGAAGCTGGCAAAGCGGGCTGTGCTCATTTCAGTTCGCAAAGGCTCAGAGCAGGAGAGGACCTTGGCTGAAAGCAAGCGGCTCTGCAGAGAATGTGTGTATGGGGAGGGGAAGTGGGCACAGGGGCCTGGGGAGCAGCGGGGCCGCAGGTCCGGCCATGGGGCACCCGCCAGCCGGCCTTCCCAACAGTGTAGTCTGACTCCAGATGGGAGCCAGGGAGGGGGGCCTCTGAAGGTGCTCAAGCAGGGCTGCAGAGGGGGCGTCGCTCTAGCTGCTGAGGAGAGGTGGAATTAGAGGGGGAGGCTCGGAGAGCAGCCAGGAGGCAACTGCCCTGGGCACTGTTAGAACTGGTATTGGCCTGAACAACCACCAGGACAGAGGTACAAGAGCAGAGGACGGATCTGAGAGAGACTGCTGGGAACTGACAGGTCTGGGTGACTGGAGGTGGTCGGAGAGTGAGAGAGAGGGGCCCATGGTGATGGACGGGATGATGGCCAATTCCTGGACTGTGTGGCAGTGGATGTTTAAGCCACTGCCTGAGATGGACGGCTGGAGGGTCCCTCTCTGTCTTGGTCTGGAGTGAATAGGAATGAGGGGTCCGATGCTCCCCCAGAGCCAGAGCTTTGGTTCACACCTCACCGTCTGCTCAGCCTCCCATCTGGTCTCAGCCTCCAGCCTCTTCCCTCTGTAGGCTCTCTGCGGCCACACTGATCGCAACAAGGGATCTGACCATGTCACTCCCCTGCTGAAAAACTCGAGGGTTACCTGTTGTCTGGAAAGATCTGAGCTCCTTAGCCTGGCAAATAAAGTCATCTACAGTCTGACCCTATCTACCTTCTCTGTCTCCGTCCCTTGGCACTCTCTACTAGCTACAGTGAATGATAATAGTAACAGCAACAAACAACAAACAACAGCTAACACACAACATTGATGTATGCCAGGCAGTGTCCCAAGAACTTTACATATATTCACTCATGTAATTCTTAGTTGAAAAACATGGCGAATCTTGGACTTTCCGGAATGGGCCATATCCTCTTGCTCTCAGATCTTCGTACCTTCAGTTTTCTTGTTCTGGTAACCAGCTGTCCTTCCAGCCATGTGATATGTATTTATAGACCATTGGCTTGTGCCAGGCCCTGTACTAAGTGCCCGGGATCCCCATAGGAGTGAGATGTATACGGGCCCTCAATGCATAGTCTAGTGTGGGAGACAGATCCATGAAGAGTCAGTAAGATAAGTGCAGTGACAGAGAGGATGGGGGCACAGAATGAGCCCTAATCCAGCCTGGGGCCTGCCAATCTGGACCACTGGAGCTTTATCCTCTCCAGGAAGCTTCCCTGACGTTGCCAGGCTGGCTGAGGTCCCTCTTCTGTGCCCCTACAGTCCCTTCTCTGCCCACATCACACACCAACCACTGTGTATGGGGAGTGTCTGTGTGGCTGCACCCTCCTGAGCATAGTGAAGGCAAGAACAGTCTGACTCATCATCGACACAGCCCCCGAGGCAGCCTGGACACAGATCCTTAGGATTTGCTGAATAGAAGTGCTTGAAGGATGAAGAGTCACAAAGAGGGGCATCCTCCTCTTGGGTTGTTCTCTGATGCTCTCCCCAGAGACAAGCCTGATCTTATTTCCTTTTCTGAGCCTGGCTCAGGCCCCTTAGCCCAGAAGACACCCCAGGGTCAGGCCCTGGGGGTAAGGCTGGGGCTGCTGCCTTCATTAACTGGTTCAGAAAAGGCCACACCAGAATGGGGGCCCAACCACCCCCAGCCAGGTTGGAAGCATCTGCCCCAGGCTCCTGAGGGAGGAGCAGTATTCTGGGTAGCTCTAGTCTTGGGGGTAAGAGGGAAGAGGCCCTGCAGCAGCCCTCAGAAGCTCTGGGTGGTTGGGGTGGGGTGGGGTGTCTCTGAGAGTTTCTTTGGTTCCTGAGCCCCCTCTGCAGCCTCTGGGCTATGGGATCCGTGGATGCTATGATGAAGGGCTTAAGGAATAAATGACTCTAGAGTGGTCTCTAGGGGTATTTGAGGAATATTCCAGGAAGCCTTATGAGGCCTGATGACAGCTCAGGCTGGCCCCTTGGACTCTCACTGGGTTAACATAGCTCTTTCTCCCCAGAGCTCTGGAGTGGCAATCATGGGCCCTCCTAGAGGGGCTGTGAATCTCAGGGCAAGGACCTGAAAGGACTTTCCCAGGCAGAGTGGTTGGGAAGGTCTGGCCCCCACCCTCTGCTCCTTGCCTCGAAGCCCATCTTGGCTCATGGTGCCTCTGCAGGGGTGGGGCTGGGGGCAGGGAGCCTTGGGGGCTGATGCTAACAGCTTTGGACAGGGTGGGAATTTCCATTCCTATCTAGGCAGCCATCAACGCTGTGTGCCCTGACCTGGGCCTTTGGCCTCCAAAGGGCAGTGGGAAGGCCGGCCCCAGGGCCAATCCCTGGCCATTAATCCCTCCTGCCAGCCTGAATATCCACCCAGCGTGGTCAGACAAAGGACTGCCCAGTCCAGCCACTGTGTTCCTCCCGCCCCAGGGGCTCCACTCAGACGCTGGGCCGCCTGGAATCCAGGCCCATGAGAAAGGGGCCGCCTTCACTGGCCATCTTATGCCCGGATGCTCAGTCGCATCCCGTCCGGCCCAGGGCCTATGAAAAGAGGGCCCAGCCACGCTGAAAACACGGATTAGCCCTTGCCCACCCCCCCCTCCAACACCGGCCTGCTCGGCTCCGGGAAGCAGGCCCAATGGAGGGGGCCAGGCAGGCACAGAGAACTGGAAAAGTCTGGGTTCTCACCCCTCTGGCCCCATTCCCTGCCCCCACCCTCCCCAGGATTAGCATAGCTAAGTGCACATTCAATATCATTTATTGAACATATACTATGTCCGAGGCTCTACACATGGATTGGCAAATTGAAAGTACAAGAAAATTACAGTCAGCCATGGAAGGTAATTAGAGCCACTCTCTGTAACTCCCCACCCCGTCCCCACCCCTACCAAATCCGTAGGGGTGAGACAGGTTGTGGTAGGGGCCTTCAGAGGGGCCTTCAGCCCCAAGGGAAGGTGGGAAAGACTGTGGCTCTGGTTCTGTGCCTGAGTCCAGCTGCAGGCTTATGCTGCACCCGGTTGAAAGTATGCAGGCTCTGAAATCACTTCTTGGACTGCCTCTCTCCTTCCCTTCCTGCTTTAATACTGGAAATGCAGAAAAAAATCTCCTGTTACCAAGTGCCATTGTGGGCCAAGCACCTTTCATACATGATCTCATCTGAATCTCATAACAATGTGGACAGGGCTCATTATTGCCCCCATTTGGCAGGTAGGGAAACTGAGGCTCTAATGAACAACTGGCCCCAGGTCACGTGGCTCTTGCAGCTGGATTCCCTGCGGCTGCAGTTGCTTGTCTTGTCTTCTCTGAGCTGTTCACGGTGCCCGCCTGCCCGTGTCTTGTGTTCTGTAAGGCCTGTGCTCAGGCAGGAGTTCCCCACAACGCAATGTGGAGAGGTCACAGGAGCAGAAACTGTGTGCCTACAAACCAGGCCAATCCTCACGATTGTAGGGTTGGGGGGTTGGCTCTCAGTCGCTGAGTGTCACCTCCTCCTTCCCCTCTGCTTCTACAGCCCTCTCTGCCCACCTCTCCCATAGCAGTAATTATCTGTGTCCATCTCCCCACCAGATCAAGAATCTCGTCATCCCGGTCTTCCCTGAGTGCTGGCCAAGGGCCTGGCATGGAAGTGCTCAGTGAGTGATGTGGGCTAAACTGAGGCCAGGACACCCGGAGGAGGGGTGGATTTGGGGTCCATGTGGCACTGACAGGACTTGCAGATTGCTGGGAGGGAGGGCGTGACGGGAGAAGAGGAGGAGCCCAAGATGATGTTGATTATTTCTGTTCTGGGTGGTAAGGGGCAAGGGCCCATTTGCTGCAATGGGGTTGGGGGTGCACAGGGTTGAGGCTGATTACCAGTGTACACTGGATATGCTGACCTGGAGGTCAGGAGAGAGGCTAGGCATCAGCTCTGCAGCCAAAGTTGTTGAGAGCTGGAAGAACTCTAGACGAAGTCATTTCTACAGTCGCACCTTTAAAATACGGTGTTCTTAGGAGAGTCATGGAGCTGGTGCTCTAAATTCGGGGGTTAATTCCGGCCCTGCTACGTACTAGCTGTGTGAAGTTAGGAAGGTCTCTTAACCTCTCCAAGCCTTATTTTCCTTCTCTGCAAAACAGAGATTGTAACAGCACTGACCTCACAAGGTGTTTGCACTGAAGCGAGGTAATGCATGTGACGACTTTGCCTCCAATGAAATACTCAGTAATGGTGGCTGCTACATTATGCAGCTGGAGAGTGGGGGCCTTGAGCTTCCAGTTCGGCTTTGGAAGCCCTCGGCCACAGGCCTGCAGTAGCTAGCTTTGGTCATTTGTACCCCAGGGCTCTCCACATCAGAGCCAGAACTGGGATGAGGCATCTAGGGCCCCCAATTTAAGGAGGCCCTGGCTCTCAAGCGCCAGTCCTGCACTCACACCACCCTGAGAGTCAGTGCCCCCTTAAATTTTGGCCTTGGGCCCTTCACTTGCCTCACCTACCCCCAGCCCTGCTCCCTTGATCTTGCCTGTCCCCCAAGACAAGCCTCTTTAAGGCAAGCCTTCTTCACTCTTTGGTGCCCTTCAAGCTAGGTCTGGCTCTCCTGTCACTTTGAAGAGATTTCCTAAAATAAGCTCAGGGAGACATCACCTCTGGATGGTGGTAGTAGGTGGTGTTTCCCAGAGTGAGTTTTTTTTTTTTTTTTTAAAGATTTCATTTATTTGACAGAGAGAGATACAGCGAGAGAGGGAACACAAGCAGCGGGAGTGGGAGAGGGAGAAGCAGGCTTCCCGTGGAGCAGGGAGCCGATGCAGGGCTCGATCCCAGGACCCTGGGACCATGACCTGAGCCGAAGGCAGACACTTAACGACTGAGCCACCCAGGCGCCCCCCAGAGTGAGTTTTTAATAAAAACCGCTGAGATACCCCTCCCTCCCCATGAGATGTGAGTGTGGCATTTCTGGGTCAGTAAGCAGTTTTCTCAGATCTCCAGGCAGTGGAAGCACTTGGGGGTCTCTCTCTGACCCAGCAACTGGTCCTTGGAACTTTGGGTTGTGTAGGCCTCTGTTTTGTGCATCTCCACAGTGTGTACACCGTGTGTATGTGTGTGTGTGTGTGTGTGTGTGAGAGAGAGAGAGAGAGAGAGAGAGAGAGAGAAAGGGAGCCCTTTCTCTAAAACAGAAGGGGCAGGGAGAAGAGGCAGCCAGAAAGGCAACTCCAACTTATGGACTTTCCGGGGCTCTTGATTTTAAAGCATTCAGTCCCCTGGTCCCCAAATATGCTAGTTGATCACTTTTCAGGATTTTGTTTTTTCAAAGGATGTTTACAAATGGCTTGGACAGGACAGGGTTGTGTGGGAGGTAGCAGAGAGAGGAGATGGTGACCCTGGAACCACCAAACATACTTTCCTGAGACAAAGCTGGCCTTCTCACTCTGCCATTCCCCCTACCCTACCCTTTTAATGGCCAAGACCAGCATGCTGTCAGGATGCCAAAGGCTGGTAAGGTGGTCCTGAGTGGCTCTCATCTCTACCCCAGCTTGGGTAGGAAGCACCTGGAGGAGGCTAGGAGAGAATGATGGAGGGGACAGGACCGGGAGGAGCATAATGGGGAGGGGGCCCCAAAGAGTACACTGAGAGGATTTGTGATTAGCATTGATCCAAAGAGAAGGGGGTTGAGGGAGAGGCGGAAAGGGGGATGGGGCCGGGACCGGACCGACCGGACTGAGATGGGGAAGGGATTGAGGTTGGGTCTGGAAGGACTGACCCGAAGGGAAGAAACCAAGGGAGGGGCGACATGTAGGTGGCGGGGGACTGTGAGCCTAGTAAGGGGATTGGGGAAGCAAATCAGGGAGGAGGCACTGGCCGGCGGGGGAAGATCCGAGCCCTCTCCCCTGGCTGGGGGGGACGGGGGAGGGGGGGCCGTGTCCATATAAGGCGGGT
>NC_058406.1:36485934-36491667 GCF_002201575.2 Neomonachus schauinslandi
GGCGCCGCCTTCCCGCCCTGCCCGGCCGCCGCCGCCTCCCCGCCGCTCTACTCGCCCGGCCCCGAGCGCCTGGGGCTGCCCGCGCCGCACCCCGGCCCCGGGCCGCTCCCCGCCGAGCCCCTGCTGGCGCTGGCCGGGCCCGCCGCCGCGCTCGGCCCGCTCGGCCCCGGGGAGGCCTACCTGAGGCAGCCGGGCTACGCGCCGGGGCTCGAGCGCTACCTGTGAGCCGCCGCAGCGGCCCGCCCCGCGCGCCCCGTCTCTGCCCCGCTCGGCTCGGCTCGGCTCGGCTCGTGGAGCGAGCGCACCTGTGACACCTGGCTGCCCCCATCCCGGGCACACTCCCGCCGTCTCTCCACAGGACCGCCCCCTGTCCCCCCTCTCACCTGTGAGCCCCCCTCGGGGCGCTCCCGCCAGCGCCATATGGGGTCCCGAGTCCCGGAGCTGGATCGCCACCAGTGAGCTTCCCTCCCCAGCTTCTTGGTGAGCCCCGAGCCTTCGGAAGCCAGACCTTCGCTCTCAAGCCGCCTCCTCTACTGGCTCCAAACTTCTTCCGCCTTCCCTCGTGTTTTCACAACACATTAGAGGTCAGACTCCTGGGTTCCTGACTCCTTTGCTGTCTTCCCTCCATTTCCCCACAAGTTTGCCCCCAGCCCCACTTACCTGTCTGTCCGCACCTGTCTTACTGGGAGGGAGCGCCCCTTCCACACAGACACACCTGGCTGCGCTGTTCCCGTCCCGGCGGACAGTTCTTCAAGATCTCTGAGACGAGCAGGACCAGGGGCTCCTGACTGAAAGGGGGGCTAGTGGGCTGCCCCACCATCTGGAACACGTAGGACTTACTGGGTTATTTTTTTTTTAAATTAAAGCTGGTTTGATTAAAAAGAAAGAAGAAATCTTCCTCTGGGCTCGGTGTGCTGGCTGGTGACTTGGGGGGTGATCTGGGAATATAGGGGGTGAGCTTCGTGCAGGATCTTGGGTTGCCATGGGGTGAGCCCCTTGTCACTTATCAGGCAAAGTTTCATGAAGTAGGATTAGGATGTGATTAAGCCATAGCTGTGCACATAGTGGGCCTAGTAAAATGCTACCACCTGCTGCATCCCAGAGACTGGTAGAGATGAGATGGGATGTGCACATGATTGTATTTGGCTAGGGGGTTTGTCCGCTGTGTGAGATTATTCCCAGCTCCCACGGATAAGGGAGCATTGGCCACTCCTCTAACAAGTACTTATTGAATGTGCCAAGCACTGTTTAGGCACTGGAAATACATCACTAAGCAAATGGGCAAGATCCCTGCCTTATGGGGCTTATGGATCTGTGGGGAAGAGACATTACCAATCAGTCCCCAGAGATGAGATAAGTGCTCTAGAGCCTTGCACTCAAACTGTGGTCCACAGACCTTCAGCATTACCGGGGAGCTTGTTAGAAGTGCAGAATCTCAGGCTCCGCCTCAGACCCACTGAATCATCAGATTCTGCATTTTAACAAAATTCCCAGGTGATTGGTATGCAGAGTATTCTGAAGGAAAGGCACTGGATCAAGGCTGGGGGCTCGATTTAAAAGGCTGAAGCTCCCTACTTTAAGAAAGGGGGGGCCATGAACCACATGTTCTGCCACTGAACTTCTGGTGCTGGACTCTGCCTCAGCATCTATGCCTCCTGTTCTACCTACCTTGCTAGGTTTGAGCTGAGGCAGCGGGAACCTGAGCCGGTTACAGACTGTCCCCAGCACCACGGACAGGGCAGCACCAAGGAGAGACTCAGGGTTGCGGTTTGAGGGAGTTGGCCTTTGACCCTGTCCTGCTCCCTAGTGCTGACCCAAATGCTAAGCATCAGGATTTTCCAAGCTCTCCCGCTCCAGCACTGCCAGTCTAGTGGGGCCTGGATTGGGCGTCAGGGAGTGGGATGATGTGTCTTGAGTCCAGGGTGAATGTGATTTGCATGTTGGATGTTGGACATGCCTGGTGCACCTCTCTTAGTTACAAGAATTTAAAGTTATCTAGTGGTGTTGGAGGGTGAGGGTGGAGACGCAGCGGCTTCTAGGGGAGAAAGGGCAGGAAATCTGAGAAGGCAGGGAAGGCCCTCTTTGGTGGTAGGACACTGGGTGCAGACTGTGTGGTATGAAATGCGCTGAATAGACACCCTCCTTCAGCTATTAACCCCTTTGAACGTGAGTCAGAGCTAATTTGCCTGAAGCATAGCAGCCCTTCACTTAATAAGTGGATTGACGGACTCCCTAGTGTCTAATGTTGTGCCTGACTTCCTGAATAATGACTGGGTTGACAGTACTTTGGCACCTTCTTATCCATTCCCACTTGCAGTCCTTGCAATGACCTGCAAAAGGGGCAAAAGAGGTGGAGGCTATCTCCCCATCTGTCGGATGAGAATTGCCCCTCTCCGGAGCCCAACAGGCAGCAAATATCCAGCCTGCCTGTTCTCTATGGAGTAGAGCTCCACAAACATCAAAATGTAAAACTTTCTTCTGTTCCAAATGGTGTTACAGCCCCTCCTCCTGCCTCAGAGAACCTCTTGATAAAATCCTCCAAATCCAAGAACAGTCCAGGGAAGGGGAGAACCCTACTCAGTCTACTGAAGCCAGGAAGTGCCTTGTGAGCTCTGATTTCCATTCTTGCCACTGCCCTGCGGATCTCTGTCCCCAGGATCTTGGAACTCTGAGGACTAGGTGGGAAATGTCTGTACAGAAATACTAGAAAGGTCACTGCTGAACTGGAAAATCAGAGAAATTTTATTTTTTTTAATGCCTCTTTAATCTTCCTTTATTCAACTGCATCAAGCACTTGCTTTGTGTGGCTGGGCCCTATGCTAGGCTCCTAGGCCAATACAGAATCAGATTTGAGACTGTTTATGCCCTTACAGAATATGCTATTAGTCGTAGAGTGCACTAAGAATTTTGACATTTTGGTAGATGTTGAACAAACAAAAACAAAAGCCCTAATCCACCTCTGTCTTTAAAATACCAATCAGGGGCCCCTGGCTGGCTCAGTTGTTTAAGCATCTGCCTTGGGCTCACTCGGGTCATGATTTGGGGTCCTGGGATCGAGCCCCACATTGGGCTCCCTGCTCAGCGAGAGTCTGCTTCTCCCTCTCCCTCTGCCCCTCCCCCTACTTGTGTGTGTTCTCTCTCTCTCTCTCTCTCTCAAATAAATAAATAAAATCTTAAAAGAAAATCAATAGCACCAATCACTTATCTACAAGTAAGATTTCAAAATTATTCTCCCTGTTCCCTTTTTGGAGAAAATAATCTGAATAGAGCCTTCAGACACCTTTTTTTTTTTTTTAAGATTTTATTTATTTGAGAGAGAGAGCATAAGTGATCACGAGCAGGGGGGGAAGGGATCATGACCTGAGCCAAAGGCAGATGCTTAACCGACTGAACACCCAGGCACCCAAGCCTTCAGACACCTTCAGTTAATACTTCCCCCTTCATTCTTGTAGAAAACTAGAAGTCATTTTTAATCTGAAGACACATTTTTGACACTTAATTTTTGTTTTTATTAAATTGAAACAAGAATGTAATCAAATAGCAAAGTCCTATGATAGTGCCTTACCCACTCTCAGGATCCCTGATTTGTTCCCTAGAAGCATCTACTTTCAATTCCTGTTTGTCTCCTTTGGAATATACTTCCACATTTCCATGCTTATTTTTTTTTTAAAGATTTTATTTATTTGACAGAGAGAGAGAGGGGCAGACAGAGGGAGGGAGAAGCAGGCCCCCCACTGAGAAGAGAGCCTGATGTGGAGCTCCATCCCAGAACCCTGGGATCATGACCTGAGCCGAAGGCAGATACTTAACCATCTGACCCACCCAGGCGCCCCCACATTTCCATGCTTATACTCCTCTCTCTTGAAACAGTGATGATTAGCTTCCTATTATAATAATCATTTACCTCTAAAATTGTTATTTCTTTCCATCCCTGCCAAACTACCGGATTTTAGCATTTACATCTTATTACCATGTAAATACTGATCTCTGATAAACTGCTAATAATGTACCATGCCTTTTTTTTTTTGGTGCAACTTTTAATTTTTCCTGGAGTCAATGCCTTATTTTTTTCATTTGCTTAGCTTTCTTTGTGCCTATGGCTAAATCTTCCGGTGTCTTCCAAAAGCATTGTGGTACACTTTTTCACAATGTCAAACTTATCAGGAAATCTGTCATGGCTTTTGGTGGTTGTATTTTTCCATTCCTGGGGGCATCTCTCCCAGAGTTCTCTCTCCTCCAGATCCAGTCTGGGCTGATTGCTCTCCATGTCTGCTGCACAGATGTGGACCTGAGTTTCCCTTCACTGTTATCCTTGGGATTCCTTGGAATTCCCTCCATGTCTATCCGTTATTGGATCCTCTGCTTCCTGGATCCCACATCTTCCTTTTTCTTGGTTTATTTCTTTATTTCAGTTGAGGCAAATTTGGGGGGAAATTTTGCACATCTGAAATTAAGGTGATTATTGTACTATGAGAAGCTAAGTGTGCACTTTGACAATGAAATGGTTGGGTCAAAGCTGTATCTTTGTAGACTTATTTTGGGGGGTTGAGGAAGAGGGGAATGGGAGGTTGTTATATGGATTCAGTATATGCTATGTATGGGGAAGCTGGGAAGGTGGCTCAGTGTTATGGAAATGAGGGGTGCATGTTCTGGTAGGAGGATTAAGGCAGGGGGCAGTTCTGAGTTCCTTGCAGGAATATATAGGTGAGCTGAGAGGGCTGCCTCCCAACTTAGGGGGACTTGGGACACTGGAAGGATGGCTTTGGGCCCAGGATGGTGCTGAGCTGGTTAGAAGGTCTGTTGGAACCAGTTCAAGAAAGTGGCCAACATCACCCGGGGAACAGGGAAAATTGAGTACCTAGGAAAGTGACCTCCTTGGAAGGGATATAGGTAAGTAGATCAACAGAGAGCCTCCTTTGCACAATTTTTCATGCCTGTGGGCTTCACTTGGGAAGGCAGAAGGGAAAAATGCACAACATGGAAAACCCTCTGCTATTAGTGACTGGGTTGGTTTTAAGCCCATGTGAAGTACCTCTCTGGGAGATGAGGTTGGAGAGGATTTTGCAAGATACAGGAGGCTACAGTGGTCTTCTTTATTTATTTATTTATTTATTTATTTATTTATTTAAAAGATTTTATTTATTTATTTGACGCAGAGAGAGAGACAGGGAGAGAGGGAACACAAGTAGGGGGAGTGGGAGAGGGAGAAGCAGGCTTCCCGCCGAGCGGGGAGCCCGATGCGGGGCTCGATCCCAGGACCCTGGGATCATGACCTGAGCCGAAGGCAGACGCCCAACGACTGAGCCACCCAGGCGCCCCAGTGGTCTTCTTTTAAACAAAAAAATTCTGTGGACCCCCAGTATTGACCTTAACTTTTTAATATAATGTCATTTAGTATGTGCAGGTATCACATCCTTAGACTTGTGTCTCTTATGCAACTGGAAAACAAAAATTTATTCATAAATTAAATTCAAACAGCTACAAAATAAAAATTGACATTCATAACATTAATCAAATGTAAAAGAAGATACCATTTTGCTAAAACTAAATAAATCACTTGCACCATAAATGTGGCCTTGACTGCTCTCCATCACAGCTCTTTTAGGTTTGGTGTGCCTTAAGCCGTGATGACTAAATTCAACCACCACTGTTTTCTTTTCCTTATTTCTTTTCTTTCTTTCTTTCTTTTCTTTCTTTCTTTCTTTCTTTCTTTCTTTCTTTCTTTCTTTCTTT
>NC_058406.1:36491677-36518173 GCF_002201575.2 Neomonachus schauinslandi
TTTCTTTCTTTCTTTCTTTCTTTCTTTCTTTCTTTCTTTCTTTCTTTCTTTCTTTCTTTCTTTCTCTTTTCCATCCTCCCTTCCTCTTTTCTTTCTTTCTTTCTTTCTTGCTTGCTTGCTTGCTTTTTTTCCCCAGCACAGGGCTCGAACTCAAGACCCTGAGATCAAGACCTGAGCTGAGATCAAGAGTCAGATGCTTAACTGACTGAATCACCCAGGCGCCCCTCCCATTGTTTTCTTTTGAATGAAGTGCAAGCATTCCTTCATATGGCAGGCCATGCCACCAACTGGCCCAAATGCAGCATTTACTTATAAGGTCTACATTGTTTTTTGCCTTATCTCAAGATTAAAGGAGTACTACTTGATAATAAATGTAAATGAAGACTCTAAATATCAGGTCTCTGATATTTATATCAGGAGTTCATGTAAGTGGTTCATTATATGCTTATATGAATGTGTTTAAGATCACTATTGAAATGAAAACACAACATTCAAAAATGTTCATAAGTTCCTACATGTATAAGAATATGTTCTTGGACCACATTTTGAATGAAGCCCTTGAAAATTTAAAACTGCTTATCTAAATAACCCTCAGGTTAGAGGAAAATTGAAACTACAGACTGCCCATAAATTAATAAAGGTGAGAATAGTACATATTAAAATCTGTAGGATAGGGGCACCTGGGTGGCTCAGTTGGTTAAGTGGCTGCCTTTGGCTCAGGTCATGATCCCACCCCCCCCAGTCAGGCTGCCCTGCTCAGTGGGGAGCCTGCTTCTCCCTTTGCCCCTCCCCTTGCTCATGCACACACACACTCTCTCTCTCTCAAATAAATAAATAAAATCTTAAAAAAAAATCCATAGGATGTAGTCAAATCTGTGCTCAGAGGAAATTTCATAGCCCTAAATATGCTATTAGAAGGGATCCTGGATGGGGTGAGGTGGGGAGACCAATGAAAAGGCTACTGTAGTATCCAGGCAGAGAAGGATGGTAGCTTAGTGGAGGTAGCAGTGGTGATGGAGGAAAATAGGTATACAAGGGGCACCTGGGTGTCTCAGTCATTAAGCATCTGCCTTCAGCTCAGGTCATGGTCCCAGGGTCCTGGGATCGAGCCCTGTATTGGGCTCCCTGATCCGCGGGAAGCCTTCTTCTCCTTCTCCCACTCCCCCTGCTTGTGTTCCTGCTCTCGCTCTCTCTCTCTCTGTCAAATAAATAAATAAAATCTTAAAAAAGAAAAGAAAAGAAAATAGGTATACAAAAGTATAGAAAAGGGGTGCCTGAGTGGCTTAGTCGGTTAAGCATCTGCCCTTGGGCTTGGGTCATGATCCCAGGGTCCTGGGATTGGGCTCCCTACTCAGTGGGGAGCCTGCTTCTCCCTCTCTCTCTGCCTGTCACTCCCCTACATGTGCTCTCTCTCTGTCAAATAAATAAATAGAATCTTAAAAAAAACCACAAAGGTATAGAAAAAAATCAATCATTGGCTAAAATCTTCCTATTCCACAGAGGTTACAAACTTTCCCATATAATCATAGCCTCATGTCGACCCTGAAAGCTTGGGGTGGTCATTTGACTGGTAGACAACCTAGTCTGGCTTGACTGATTTAAGGAGTGATTAATCTCAGTAGACCCATTAGTACAGAAGAAACAGAAAACACTGTCAGAAACTGTCCCTCCATTGCGCCAACCTAGGCTAGTTGGTTTTGCCCATGAAGTCTGTCAAACTATCAAGGAACCTATTTTTCTAGTTATATAAATTGTTCTAGAACACTGAAGAAATGGAAGTCATTCCAACTCTATTTCATGACATTTTCAAAGCCTGATAAAGAAGGGGTGAGAATGCAAAATATAGCCATTCTCACATATGAAAGCAGATTCAAAGTTCCTCGATGAAATATCAGCAAATTGAATCTAGTAGTGTATTACCAAAAAAAAAAATGCATGATCAAGTACAGTTTATTCCTGGAATGCAGGGTGGCATTATTAGAATTATCAGCTCCGATTTACAGGATATGAAATTGGGGCTCATAAAGGTTAAGTGACTCACCCAGGTCAAGCTGCAAAGTTACTGACTCAGAACTTGACTCTAGGGGCCCCTGGGTGGCTCATGCTCCTTGCTCAGCTGGGAGCCTGCTTCTCCCTCTCTGCTGCTCCCCGTGCTTGTACTCTCTCTCTCTGTGTCAAATGAATAAATAAAAATCTAAAAAAAAAAAAAAAAACTCGACTCTAGGTACACGTGACTCCAAAGTCCAAAGTCATTCTCTGCCTCTGAGGAAGAGGCAAGTGGAAATGGAAACTTGGCTACAAAGTGCCCCCAAATTCCTCTATTCACCCCAATATCTGCCCCCTCCACCCCACCCCCGTCCTGATCTTGAGAGGTACTTTCCAAGCCAAGTGACAAGTTTTGGGTTCCTTTTTCTTTCAGTTTTCTACTTCCTCCCCTTCTGGGCTCCCCCACTCAGACCCCTTTCCGTGTGCTCCCCTCCTCCCTCCCTCCCTCTCTCAACAATTTTGTGGAGACGAAAGCGCCACCTATTGGCCACCTTGTATGCGCTTGACCAGGAACCATTTGGATGCTACTTGGGGCTGGGAGTGGCTTCTGCTGCTGAAAGTCACTTACTCCAGTGAGGAACCCAGTTGCTTGGTGTGGAAGAGGAAAACTGGCTGCAGTTACCACCTCGCCTGGGAAGCGCTCCCAGATCGCCCTTCCTCCTCCATTCTTCTTGGCAGCCCTTAGTAGCTGCCCCATTGTAGGGGGGCTTGGATGGGATAGGCAGTCCCAGCTGCCAAGAATTGATCTACTCTGTGAGAGGGAAATAGAGGAAAGCATGCTGGGCTGAGGTCAGGAAATCTGAGGTCTGGTCAAGCACTTAGGCAACTCCTGTCCTTTCTCTGTCTTTTACAGCCATTTGCAACACTCTCCAAGCTCTGTGACTGTGTGTTCCTCCCCAGCGGAGGACTCAGATGAATCAGACACTGCCCTGCTCAGAGGAGGCAAATATAGGTGGGTGACAATATAGTATGCAGAGTGCTGACAAGATGAGGGGGTGTGTGGTCACCTTGGTCACTCACCAGTTGGAGCCTCTGCCTTGAGCTCAGGCTCAGGCTCTTCTGAAAGAGGGAGGATGTGCCTTGCCCTCTCTGCCAGGGTGATATGGCTTTTGTAACTACTGAAGCCATTATGATGGTGGGTGAGGATATTCTACCCTGTTTCCCTCACTGGGCAGTCTCGCTAGGGCTGGGCACACTGGACTTTGGCCTGAGATACCCCTTGTCTGGAGGCTGGGTTTGAGGTTTCGGGGCTGGAGGAGAATTAGAGACAAGAGGTCCGGACCCTGCTTGAGGGGTACGCAGGCCCCACCTTAAGCATCAGACTGGCTTCCTGAATTGTGTAGGGACCGGGGCTTGGTGGGCTTCACAAGGAAGGCTTCCCGGAGGAGGTGAGCTCTGGTTTGGGGTTTTGAAGGAAAGGAGAAGCCAGCTATTCCAGTTTCTATGAAACACCCTTTCCTCCATCCTAATCCCTGTCCAGCCTGGCAGGCTAAAAAAGTCCACTACTTCCAAAGCAGTTTAGATGGGACCAAGACAAGAGGCAGAGACAGAGAAAGATGGGCAGAAAAGAGCAAAAGGGTAAGGTAGAAAGTTTGGCGTCTTAGCTAGCAGACTCGCCTACTTCCCTGCCTGATGGGCTACAGGCCAGTGCCCATAGGCACCCACTAGATTGGGCTTAAATGTCCCTACCTTCCACATTAGCCACCAGCCATATTTTCAGGTTGGAGTCCATAGAAAGTGTTTACCACATAGTTACAGTTTTTATTACTCATATGTTCTACATACTCAGGCTTATTCATTCAGATGATTCCATTGTTTGCTTTAAAGTATTTATTCAATTGTTGTATTGGCTATCTATTTACTTGGCTTTAAAATTATAAAAGAGTATTGAGTGAAAGGTCTCTCTTCCATTTTTGTTCCCCATTTATTTGCCCCAACAGATGTTTATTAGTTTTTTATTCATTCTCCTAGATATTTTTGTTGCATATGCAAACCAAAACAAATATATTTTCTCCTTTAGAAAAACACAATTGGAAGCATAATGTTTTTACACTGTTAAGTATCTTTAATTTTTTCACTCAGTGATACATCTTGGGCTCTTTCCAGATCAATGGATAAAGAACTTCTTTATTTACACAGCATACTATTTCCTTGTGAGATGTGCCATTGTTTGCTTAATCAACCCCCTGTCAGTGGACACTTATACTGTCTCCCACCTTTCGGCCTTCCAGACCCAGCTGCAGTGAGAGCCCATACATGTCCCATGTGTACAGATATATCTGCAGGGGAAGTTCCCGGAAGTGCATTTCCACGCAGTCCCTGTCAGCACACTAAGCTCCCTGGGACCACACTGGCTCTTTTGGCAGCTGTCCACTTTTATTTCTCAAAGGGACCCTTGGTGACCATGGTCAGAATTCCACTTTCTCAAACCTCACTGCCCTCTCCCCTGTGACCTTCCCATCAGAACTTCCCACTAGGGCCCCTCACTAGATGGTTTGGCCTCTGGATCTGGGAAGCCTGGGCACTTGCCACCTCTAACCTGAGTGGGGTCTGTGCCCTGGCCATCAATCTGTCCAGAGTGATGGCTCCTTCTCCCTTTCAGTCTCCCAACCCTGGGCATCAGAGGTAGGTGTAGGAAGCTCGCTCTTCAGACCTCCACTGTTCAGGCCTCCAGGCCTCCTGCCAAATGCTGCCATCTCCCCTTCTCTGCCATCCCTCATCCCCAATTGTGACTTCCTTCTGATCATCGGGTCATGTTCTAAGATCTGCTCCTCTCTGGCCTTGGATTTCCCATTTCATTGGGAGTGGCCCTGCTTCATGGGAGGAAGTGGATGAAGGAAGATCCAGCAGCAGGCCCCCTGTGAGAGGCATGCATGTGACTAAAGGGGAGCCAAATCCACTTCGTAAAACAAGGCCCTCAGTAGCCTGGGAATGTCTGGGTTGGACCAGACCTGTGGTGTCAGCTCATGTAGCAGATGGCACCATTCTGGCTGACTGAGACAGGATGAGCAGGAGCCTGGGCAGGTCAAGACCATGCAAACATGGTTATTATTATTGCTGTGAATGGCAATCACTCACCTTTGGAATTGTAGGTAGGGCACAGTAGTTAAGAGCCCTGATTCTTGAGCCAGATTCTTGAGTTCAAAACAGGGGATGCACTTCTTACATGTCAGATAAGGAAGCAGAAGACCTGGGAGGGGCACAGGCAGGGATGGGAGGAGATCTCAGGCCCCTAGACTCAGGCTCCACTGCTCTTCTCCAGTTGCAGGAACAAACCAGGGGGAGGTGCATTCAGCAGGCAGGTTGGAGCAGGTATCCTCAAAAATGTCAAGGTTGGGAGGCCAGCAAGGATCCTCTCTGAGGCATCCTGACTCATAGTTGGTTCGTTCTAGGCGTCAGGAGTCTCTGTGAAGTGACAGCTAGGAAATTTCCTTGGTTTCTGTCTCCAACCCAGCTATCTAGATCCTTCACAAACAAGGACACTGGGGCTTAGAAAGGTTATTTGTTTGAGACTAATACATGGTGGAGGCATAAGCTGAACCCATCTCTAAGACTTATAGTCTGTCTGTTGTGCCTAGATTCCTATCCAGTGATCACCTAGCCGTAGCTCACACATTTCCAGTGATGGGGCGCTCACTCCTATCAATGTCACCTATCACCTCTCTGAGCGACAGCCCTATTGGAAGGCTCTCCTTCCATGGAGTCACAGATATTGAGTCTCCTGACAGCCTTCAGGCTCCCTTTTGCCATGGTCTCTGTGCTCCAGGTCAGTCCTGTAGAGATTTGAAGATGAGGGCTGTGTCAACGCTGAGCCCTTTATTCTCCAGGCTAATGACCCTAGACTGGTCCTTTGTGTCTATAGGGCATCTTTCCATCCCCTCCTGTATTAATTAGGGTTAAGTTCAGTTGTGAGTAACAGACTCCACTACCACCACCACCCCCCCCACCAAAGAAAATTCCACAACAGTGGCTTAACCAATATTGAAATGTATTTCCTTTCCCCGTAAGTCTTGAGGCAGTTCAGGGCGGTATGGCACCTCAAAGGTTTCAGGGACCCAGGATCCTCCTCTCTTATGGCTCTGCTGTTTGTGAAATTCAACTCGAACTCGCAGAACGTCATTACACCTAGTTTAAGAAAAGCGAGAATATCTTTAGAACGTCTGGGAAGTCTAAGGATTTGAGTTTTGGGCAGAGCTGGTAGATGCAGCACTGTTGTTAAACTGTCTCTCTCTTTAGCCTATTTCTCCTCTGTGTATGGGCTTCAGTGTCAAACCACATTCTCCACCTGATCTTCTGATCCAAAAGGAGAAGCACTCCTCCTGAAGTCCCAGAGTCCATATATCAAATCTTGTAGAAAGAGTGACTGGCTTGGCTTAGGTCCCTTACTCCTGACTAGACCAATCACTGGGACTTGGGTTTGCAATGGTTGCTATGGTTGATCTTGCTGGGTTGCCTGTCTACTCTTGGAAGTAAGTGTGAAGGACACAGAGATTGGATAGTCCCATCAGGACCATGTGGACTATGAGAGGGGAAGTCTAATCCAACAGAGAAATGGGATACCCCAAAACTGTAAACATGTTCAATTCATCATGCTAAGGAGAGTGAATTTTGTCTTATAAGCAATGGGGAGCCCCTGGAAGATTTTGTCAGGATTTGGCTGGTTTGATTGGTCACAACATTTTAAAAGAAGGAAACTGAGACAGAGAACACAAGAGAGAAATCCAATGAATGCTGGGGTCAGGGACCATGGAAAGACTCATAGGGGGACGTGTTCTCCTCCCTCCGCGGATGGGGACTGATGGGGGGAAGCAATGTCTGTTTTCAAAGAACACCTATGTCCGCTGGTGATGGAAGCTATCTGTCTGGGGAGTCCCAGACAAGAGGGAGAAATACATCACACTGTTCATTCATTCACTCATTGGTTCCTGTATCCACATGTCTAACATTCACTGAATACCTACCGTGTGTTGGGTTTTGTGGCTGGCAGGAGGCAGAGTGACTGATAATGATGAGAAATGTTTGATGAGCTTTTTCACAGTTTCAGGCACTGGGCTGAGGGCTTTTTACACATTAGCTCATTTAATCCTCACGAGAACTCAGTGAGGTAGCTACAATTATTATCTCCACCCTGTAGAGGAGGAAAAATGAGGATGAAGGCAACATAGTGAGTGTTCTCAAGGAACAGTCTACAGAGGGCGACAGACTGGAAGATAAATGATGACAATAGAGGGAGTTTAGTGTTTTGGGGGCACACAGGCAGGAGCCCCTCATAGCCTGGCCAATGGGAGGTGTTGTTGCAGAAAGTGTCTCATGAAGTTTGATATTTGAAATGGGCAGAGGATTAGGAGGACTGAGCCAGGCAGGAGTGAGCTGCAGGTAATGGTCTAGAGCGAGAGAAAGCAGTTTTGAGTGGAGTGCAGGGGTTGGAGGTGTGGCTGGACACAGAGGCAGGGGCCAGGCTGCCTGGTTATCTGTGCAGACAAACACAGGATTCCCTGAAAGCAAAGCAGCTGGGGGCAGCTATCACTGGGGGCTCGTGCAAATTGCATGAGAATCATCCTCCTAGCTTCTCCTTTAACTTTATAATTGCAAGCACCAGGAGGCCTCTTCCTGCTGCTCTGAGGTCTCAGCAGCACCCCTTGGGTGTGTATTAGCAGAGGTTTCTTAGCCCCTCTCCCCCTTCCCAGGGTAGAGGGCAGGGCGATATTTGCCTGAATTGAGGCTGTATCCAGCCCACCCACCTCCTGAAGCAAGACACTTAGCCAACCCCTGACATTTAGAGTCCTTCAAAGTAGCTTGATCTGGGCTGGGGTTGAGGAAAGGAAGAGTCTGACTTTCCAGGGCAGCTTTGCCCCCTCTTTCTTCCTTCCTGCCCCACCCTGGAGCGGTGACCCCCTCTACCCCATTCTCTCCTGTATTTCCCCTCTCCTTATGTCGACTCCCCCAACCAGGCCTCACCCCTCAAAATGAGCCCTTCCCCACATCCAGGTGAAATGGAGAGGGCTCTGGGCTTGGGAAATGAGAGGTTAGGGATCTAGTTCCGCCTTTGCTACCAATTTGCTGTGTGACCTTGGGCAAGTCAGCCTTCCCTCTGGGTTTCCCTCTCTGGTAAACGGACTTTTAAGACCTACAGTTCAATTTTGGGATAAATGACTTAAGTCTTTTATTTACTGGAGGGAAAGAAAAACAGCACACCCAGCATACAATGCAAAGGGTGGGTGGAGTGTATGGATTAATGGTCTTTTGGAGAACGGCGAGGCAGGAAGCAGGTCGGCTGTGCAGAGCAGGATGCAAGCGCTGTTGTCAAGGGTTCAGGCTTTCAGTTAGGAGGAGCTCAGAGCAGGAAGAGGGCAAGATGCTTTGGGCTCCTGAGAAGCCTTCTTTCTGGAGGAGGCGGGATCTCTGCAAGGATTTCAAGCATTAGTACAGGTTGGGAAAGGAAGCAAGCATGCGCGAAGAGTCCGGAGGTTATGAGTCTCTGGATGAGTTTGCCAAAGGGGTGGGGTGGAGAAAGGGCCCTCTGGTCCTAGACCTGGTCGTCCAGTTCCTGACTCTCTGCGTGGACGCGCCGCTCCTCCAGAGGTCGCTGTTCCCCAGGAATCGGTCACCGGGTCTACATGGCAAGGCCGAGACGCCCTCTGGTCCCCTCGCTCTACTTCGGTGGGGCTTACGCGGCTCCGCATCCCAGAGGGGTCAGGCACCCGGCATCATTTTCCCAACCACGCAGGGGCTTACGGTTTCACCAGCAACCCTGCCTGGGGCTCCGAAAGGCTAAACGCGACGGCGCGCGCATGTGCGTGTTGCGCCGGTTACCGGGTTCGGACGGCTGGGCCCCTCCTCCCTTCCCTCCCGCCTTGCCCCACTTCAGGGCTGCGGAAGGGCGTCCGGGTCCCGAGGTCTTGCTGCTCCAGCGGGTGGCCTCCAGTTGGTGGGCAGGAGGCCGCCGCTACACTCTTCCCGGCTCTCCGCCGCGCCGTGCCCGTGCGCTCTCCTCTCTCTCCCCGCCCTCGTCCCAAACCCACACCCAGGCTTGCACCCTCACACATCCTCCTTCCCCGCCAGGGTCACGCTGAGGGCCTGGAGTGGGTTCGCAGTCCCAGCCACGTCGCGCCGCTTCCGGCGCTGGGGCAGAGCGGTGGGTTTGGCCGGCGAGGCTTCCAGGGCAGTCCCCGCACCTATCGTGCGTTTGGCAGGGGAGCACTCGGGACAGGCGCGGGTCGGACACACAGAGCCACCGGCGTCCGGAGGGGCACACGCACGCGGAGGGAGGAGAAACAGATCCTCGTTCGCAAAAACCCGGGACGCACTTAGACAGTAGGGGCACTCAGACCTGAGGCTGACGCACCGACACACCTGGAAGCGTCCCCTCTCCCTTGCCCCCAGCTGTGCGTCTCCCCAGCGAGGGGAGCCTGTCGCACCGCGGTCGCTGCGAAGCCAGAGCCCCAGGTTGGGCGGCTGCGGAGCCGCGCTTTTTCACCCTTGCCTGGGCCCGCAACCCTCTTCCCGCGAACCAGTCGACAGGCTCCGCAGCTCGTCCGGGTCTCAACTGCTGCTCGGTGCTGGGGCTCAAGGGAGCCCCCCCCACTACGTAGTCCCAGGATAGGGGTGCCGGGAGGCGGCTGTGGCCAGGCATGGTGAAAGAAGAGAAAGACATTTCTTCTGAGAAGTGGGGGGTACGTGGAGGTGTGGGGAGCAGTTCAGAGGCGCTTGGGGGAGGGCGGGTGGTGGGCTGGGGCGAAGGCGCACAGGCGGGGAGCCCTGTCATTTCTCTGCTTTCTGTGGGTCCGGCCTCTCTCTGAACTCTGACCCGGGGCCCTGCTCCTGTGTGTGGGGAGCCCCGCCGCCTGAGGTTCTTCCCCTCAGGTCTCCCGATCTGGAATCTCCCGCCTCCCGCCCGGGCCAAGGGAGCCGATCGCTTTGGAACAGGCGGAGATCTGGGTGAAAAAAAGGGTCCGGAGATGCCCCGGCTTCCGCCAAACAACTGTCTCCCCCATCCCCCACACCCGAGCTGCAGCCGATGGAGGAACGGGAAGAGGGGGCGGCTGCGCGGGTCTCGCAGCTTTCCCCGAGACTGGCAAGGTTTGTGAATAAAATTAGAGAAGTGTGCGGGCGTGGTGTCCCCCTGCCCGGCTGAGGCCGTACTGTGCTCGCAGAATTCATCCGGCGGGGAGGCCGCGCGTGAGGTCGGTCCGCTCCGCGTCCCGCCTCCTGCTCCTTCAGCGCCGCTCTTCGCCACTTTCGCGATTGACTTCATTATATTCTCAAAACCATCTGATAGCTGTCGTTTTCCCTAAGTCGAGAACAGCACGTCTACGGCGACCATAAGAAGCCAAGGGAGGAGCCATAAAGGGAGGGACACCACTGATAGCCAGCAACACATCACAATAAACATGCAACAACTCCCTGGCTGTCCGGGCATTTTGGGGTGGACCCCCCTCCCAACAGGCGCCCCCAAAAGCCTCCTTCCAGTTGTTTCTTGGCTATGCGAAGGAGGTAGCGAAATAGTAAGGCAGAGGAAGGAGAAGGCCAGACCCTACTAGGGACACTGTAGCTAAGGCCCCCAGAGCCTCTTGCCTTCTGCTTCTTGGAAGCTTCGGGCATGGGCGCTGAAGCATAGATTTTCCTTGGAGGGAAGTGACAGAGTCACCCAGATAGCAAATGTGACCCGAAGGTTTGGAAGAGGCTGAGCCCACAGGTGGGAAAGGCTGGTGCCAGCAGAGAAGTGCAGAAAACGAAATAAATTCCCAAGGTCCCCCTCGACCTTCTCCCAGCCCCCAGTTCACCTACTCCTGGCATTGTTCAAGACAAACTGGCCCTTCTAGATTTACACTAAAACCTTGGGAGGGATGAGAGGTTCCTAGAAACACCTCTCCCGAGCTTGGTGAGGGGCTAAGCAGAGTTATTTGGATAAGTAAAGGAGTTCTGGCCTCTGAGTCTTGACACCTGGGTCCAACCCAACCCTGGGAGTAGCGTGGGGGGCTTCAAGAGCCTGGCCAAGTCACATGATTTCCAGAGCCTGTTTGCACTCCTGTAAAAGTGTGTGTTTGAAGGGTCCAACGATTCCTTAAGATCATGTCCCACCCCCACACTGCAGAACAGGGACTAAGGGCCTGTATCCCTTCCCCCCAACCTGGGCCTCAGCAAGCAGCGAGTGTGCAGCAGAACCAGGCAGAGGCAAGAGCCCACAGCCACAGCGGCTCTGAGGGGTCTTGCCTGGACCTTCAGAACCCAGGAGATGTGGGCAGCAAATGTCTCAGCCAGCCTGACCCTGAAGCTGGGCAGGAGGCCGGAGCCTGGGGAGCCAGAAAGTGCTGGCAAGGGAGGAAGGGACTGGCGAACGCCTGCCATTTTAGAAATGAAGACATTCAGAAGGTGAGGTGTAGTAAGCTGAGGCCAATGTTGATTTTCCTCTCCATTTTCTTAGATACTAGCAGGGCAGAGCCAGGCTGGAGCTGATATGCCGTAGACAGTGTGGGCTACCTGTGAGTACCAGAGAGAGCTCCATGAAGTAATACACAAGCTTGGGGTAGGTGTAGGGTTGCCAGATAAAATAAATCTGCTAAATCTAGCAACCTTAGATATGTGAGTTTATTTGGACTCATGCAAAAAACTTCTTTCCAACCCTCGCCCCCCACCTTTTTCTCTGGAGGGCCTTATCACCTAGAAAAGGGCCACTACCCCTGCCCAATTGCTTGTCCATGGTTTGAGGACTGGACCTCTTCTCATCTTCCTGAGGACAGGAAGGAGGTAGCGAAGGAGGTAGCGAAAGGGCTGCTCCCCCTTTCTGGCTGGACTTGTAGGCTCTACGGACCAGCCACAGTCTGCATAAACTGTGCAGACTGCATACCAGGTGGATTTATGCAGACCCTGCATACCAGGTGGATCCCCTTGGTCTGAGGAGTGTGTGTAGGGGGAACAGAGGACTTTCTCCCCCAGGACAGGGGCAGTCAGACCTGCTTCCACTCTCCTCTGTTCTTAGCCAGATGGCTTGAGAGGATGGAGACCTCCATCATGAAGATTAAGTGACAAGCACCTGGCCCTGCTCTATCTTGTAGGAGCCTAGGTGAGTCTCTTCCCCTCTCTGGGCCTCTGGTTGCCCCACCCCACCCCCCTCTGGGCCTCTGGTTGTGGAATGGGAAATTTAGATTTACACTAGATTATTCCATAGGCTGGAAACTGTTAGATGAAAGAATGTATCCACCCTCACAACAATCCTGCTGAACTACAGCTTGCAGGGGCCTGGCGATCCCTCACACCCTGCTTCCAGCACTTATCTATAGGGGATCTGATTCAGCACAGTGACCAGAGAGGGTTAGATAACCCAGTTACCCCAGTAACGGGTAACCCAGTGGAGGGCTAGACCATAGCTTGAGATCCAGGTGGGAGACTACACCCCCACCTGCTTTCTCTCTCCCCAAGAGTCTGCGAAGTGCTCTCAATATCCTCTTCATAAGTAGCCTAGAGTGATATAGCTACTTTTAGGTATTAGTCATGAGGTAGGTGCGCTTTTAAATCTCATTTTTACAGAGGAAGAAACAGAAGCAAAAAGAGTTTAAGAAATGTATCCAAGATGACAGAGCTCGTAAATAAGCAAGCCAGGACCAGAATCCCAGCAGCCTAATTTCAGGGTTCCTGCTCTTAACTACTAGGCAAAGCAGGAAACTGAGGCTGGGTAGGGAAAGTACCTTGCTGATTGTCATACAGCCTTGCGACAGCTGAGGGCAGCTGGGTCTCGGGCCTCGCCTGCCGGAGATCTGACCACTGCGCGGCGCTGGCGGGGCAGCAGCCCGTCTATCAGCTCAGTTCTTGCCCACCACCAGCGCCTACCACCCCTGTCACCGCTCAGGGTTGAGATGGGCCCAGTCTACTGGTGGCTTGGTTCCTGGCCAGGGGAGAAAGGAGCCTAATGGGCTGGGCAGAAACCCGGCTCGTAAGAAGAAGGGCACAGGACCAACCTTGTGTGCACGGGCTCCTGAGAGAGGAGACAACGCGGGCCTGGGGCTGAGGTCAGGGTTCATTGAGGAAGGTGTCTGTCGGGGTCCTGTGGCCGGTCCGCAGAGCCTACAAGTCTGGCCAGAAAGGGGGAGCAGCCCTGCAGTGCGGCTGGGGGTAGGGAAATGGAGCGAGGGATTCTCGGACACACGAAGAGACACCCAGACAAATGCAGGGTTTCCACAGGAAACAAGGCAGAGATTCACCGAAGGCGAGAGACACAGAGTCACAGAGCCCAAGACAAACGGATACCCGGACCGAAAAGGGCAGGGTGCAGGCAAACTCAGAGCGATGGGTCGGTCCGCGCTCCCGGAATGCGGCCGAAGCGCCGCACAGAAGCTTCGGGGAGAGGGCGACGGACAGGCGACGCGCTCCCCGGGTCTCCCCGCCCACACTTCTGCGTCCGGGGTCCCGCGCCGCGGCAAGAGGATGTGTGGCGGGGTCTCGGCTTTGGAAGGGAGGAGAGGGGCGCAGCCGGAATCTCTCACCTCTCCGAGCCCCGAGGCTGAGAGCGCCAAGTTTGCTCCTCGCGGTCACTCAAGTGCGTCTCCCCTTGGGCCGGAAGCCGCTTGGGATCCGGCGGGCCCAGCTCGGGCGGCTTAGGTCGGGCCGTCTCAGGCTCCCGCTCGAGCTCCAACTGCGCTTCGGCCTTGGTGGCCCAGGGCGCTGCCTTGGGTAGATGAAGGGTGGGGGCTGTCGCTACTTCTCCCGGCTCCGTTTGGCGCCCGCGTGGACCTTAACATCCAGGGGCTGAGCGCACTGGCTCCAGGCGGCGGCTCCGGGGAGCGGAGCGTTTGCGGGATCTGCGGGCAGAGGAGGACCCGCCTCCAGCCACCCGAGCCAGCTCCCGCCGCGGCGGCTGTTTGTTCCCGCCGGGCCCCTCCGCCGAGGCAGTCCGCCCGCCCCCTCCCGCCCCCTCCCGCCCCGCCCCACCCTGCTCGGGGAGCTCCGCCCCGGGTTCGCGCTCTTCCGCCTTAGGCAGCCGCGAGGCGGGAGGGACTAATTCCCCTACCCCCCATCCCGGGGGCACTGGGGGCCGACACCGGCCAGGGTCAGGGGCAGCCTCAGCTCCTTCCGCCCACGCCCCGGGTGCAGGCGCCGGGCTCCGGCTCCCGGGGCGGCGGATACAGCAGCCAGTCGGGTGCTCACCGAGAGGTGAGAGCGGCGAGTTGGGCCACGAGGGGTCGCTGCGGAGCTGGGGGACACCCCTCCCTCCCCGCTTCAGTCCCCCGCCCCCTCCCCGCCCGCGCGCAAAACACACTCGCCCCAGAGGCAGCGCGGCGGAGCCGGAGCCGCGGCCGGAGCGGAGCCGGAGAACGGCGGTGGCGGCGGCGGCACCATGACCCTGGGCAGCTGCTGCTGCGAGATCATGTCCTCCGAGAGCTCCCCGGCCGCGCTGTCCGAGGCCGACGCAGACATAGACGTGGTGGGCGGCGGCGGCGGCAGCGGTGGGGGGGAGCTCCCTGCCCGCTCCGGGCCCCGCGCCCCCCGGGACGTGCTCCCCCACGGCCCCGAGCCTCCTCCGGAGGAAACCGAGGCGGACGCAGCCGAGGACGAGGAGGAGTCCGGCGGCTGCTCGGACGGCGAGCCCCGCGCTCTAGCGCCCCGGGGGGCGGCGGCCGCAGCGGGAAGCCCCGGGCCAGGCGCTTCGGCGGCCCGGGGCGCGGCGGGGCCCGGGCCGGGACCGCCGTCGGGGGGCGCGGCGACGCGGAGCCCGCTGGTGAAGCCGCCCTACTCGTACATCGCGCTCATCACCATGGCCATCCTGCAGAGCCCCAAGAAGCGCCTGACGCTGAGCGAGATCTGCGAGTTTATCAGCGGCCGCTTCCCCTACTATCGGGAGAAGTTCCCTGCTTGGCAGAACAGCATCCGCCACAACCTCTCGCTCAACGACTGCTTCGTCAAGATTCCCCGCGAGCCGGGCAACCCGGGCAAGGGCAACTACTGGACGCTGGACCCGGAGTCGGCCGACATGTTCGACAACGGCAGCTTCCTGCGGCGCCGCAAGCGCTTCAAGCGGCAGCCGCTACCGCCGCCGCATCCACACACGCACCCTCATCCGGAGCTGCTGTTGCGTGGCGGGGCTGCGGCGGCGGGGGACCCCGGCGCCTTCCTGCCGGGCTTCGCTGCTTATGGCGCCTACGGTTACGGCTACGGCTTGGCGCTCCCGGCCTACGGCGCACCCCCACCGGGCCCGGCTCCGCACCCGCATCCACACCCGCACGCCTTCGCTTTCGCCGCCGCCGCCGCCGCCGCGCCTTGCCAGCTGTCGGTACCCCCAGGCCGCGCCGCTGCTCCTCCACCCGGACCTCCGACGGCCTCGGTGTTCGCGGGCGCAGCCTCGGCTCCGGCCCCTGCGCCTGCCCCGGGCACAGGGTCGGGCCCCGGCCCCGCAGGCCTGCCCGCCTTCCTGGGCGCCGAGCTGGGCTGCGCCAAAGCCTTCTACCCCGCGTCGCTGAGCCCTCCGGCAGCCGGCACCGCGGCTGGTCTGTCTACCGCACTCCTGCGCCAGGGCCTCAAGACGGACGCGGGCGGTGGTGCGGGCGCCGGGGGCACCGGGGCCGGGCAGAGGCCTTCCTTCTCTATAGACCACATCATGGGCCACGGTGGCGGCGGGGCAGCACCCCCGGGCGGAGGCGAGGGCTCCCCGGGATCGCCTTTCGCGGCGGCGGCGGGTCCTGGGGGTCAAGCCCAGGTCTTGGCCATGCTGACTGCCCCAGCCCTGGCTCCAGTGGCCGGCCACATCCGCCTCTCGCACCCCGGGGACGCGCTCCTGTCCTCAGGGCCCCCGTTTGCCAGCAAAGTCGCCGGCCTCAGTGGCTGCCACTTCTGACCACGTCGAGTTCAGGGCCGGTAAGGCCCGCACTCAGCCTCTCCCGGGAGCTCCTGCGGTCCCAGCGGAACTCAGGGAGTCTATTTATGAAGAGTCTCCAGACCTTGGGCCGGCGCTCGTGACTTGGCACTTCAGGCTCCACGCTCAGAATTTTGCCAATAGTTGGGACGAAGCGGGCTCCATCGCTCAGGGAGAGGCCCAGGTCTATGCGATGAAGTCGCAAGCCATGATCCCACTCCAAAATGAGCAGTAAAAGGGGCGGGGGGAACCTTCACTTTTTCCCAGCCTCTGCGCCTCTCAGAGGCCCGGGAGGAATGCTTTCCCGGAGAGATGTCTGCCCAGGCCCTGCAGATTCCGCCAGAAACACCCAACTGCGCAGAGAGGTCTCCCTTTCTGCCTCTCCCTCACTCCTTCCCCAACTTTGAGGCACTGCTTGCCCAATATTATAATTTAAAGATATCTATTATCCGCTTTGTGCTTAAAAGAAATTTTCAACTTTTTTTTCTTGCTGTTCTCCAAGGAAGTTAGTTTTCTCTGAAGCCTAAAGCAGTGTCTACACAAGCGAAGTTGAACGGAGAGGTTGAGCGAGGGGTCTCCACAATCCCTGCAGAAACCCCGGATCCCACCACACTGAGGAACATCCTCCCTCTTTAGTGTTGGGGTGCTTTTGAAGGAACTTTTCCCCTTTCCCATGGCCGGCTGGGTCCAGCCATCCAGGGCCAGCGGCCCTCTCAGTGCTCTGCTCTGTCCCAGGCCCTGGGATATTTATTGTAGCTAAAGGCAATGAGGTTGGGGTGGGAGAGGAGGGTCTGGGTCAAGGACTGGAGAGGTGGGGATGGGGTGGGCGAGGGCACATCCTATGGCAGGGGGTCCTGTAATTATGTGTAAATATCTGTACAGCGGGCCGCTATCTGCGTTCTCTGTCCACTGGGTGTGCATTGATTTAGACTTCTCTGTGAAATCGTCTGATGGTTTGTGTGGAAGAAAAAAATCTGTCTTCCCCCCCATTCCGATTGGTGTCAGTTGAATAAATGTATGTGAACTCCAGCAGTCACCAGCTCTGTCTGCTTGCCTGCACTTCCCTTTCCCAGTCGGGGCTCTCCCAGACACCCAGCTCCCGGGTAGAGAGGGAGTGGGGAAGGGCCCTGGGCAGCCCAGACAGGTAAAGGAGGGCTTGGGCTTATTGGATACAGGGAATATTGTGGCCTCGGCCTTTGGGAAGCCTGTGACCCCTGTAGCACTTTCATTTTCGCTCTGGTCCTAAATGTCTGCCTAGGGTTTTACACAGAGGTTTTGTTTCAAATGCACCTGGGGATTCTTATCTTCTGGTTTAGACTTTAGCATGGCAGGGGCTTATCTGGGTGCCCAGTGCTCATGGACACTGTATCCACTAAGTACAGTTTGAGTGAATTGTGTGTCTTGATGCATATTCTGTATGCCTCTGCGTGCGGAGGCTTTCATGGAGCTTACGGTTCCTGTTTGTGTTTCTGAGGGTCATCGTGTATCCTTGCTTTTTGTCCTCCTTTGGGGTGGGGAGTGAGTTGTATTTTAGGATATCTGCATTTTTATTTCTTTGTGTGTTCATGAATGTGTGCTCTATGTTTGTGATTCTCTGTCACTGTCTTTTTCTGGGTCCTTAAGAAGAGAGAGACCTCTCTTTAGCCACTGTAGAGCCTTTTTTGGACCCCCCTCCCTCCTGTTGTTGTGGACAGGTCTGAATGAAAAGATTGAATGGGGGGGTGGGGACTGTGAAACTCTTCTTTCCTCTGGCCTGAGAGGGTTAGAAGTGCACTATGAGCCAAAGGAGAGAGGCAGTGCGGTCCAACTCTGTTAAGCCAAACCTTCCCAACCCTTGAGCCATGCTCACAGCCAGAACCTACTGCCGGAGTGCAAAACCATCAGGAGTTATGGCTGGAGCCTTCCATAAGCCCAGTGAGTCTCCCAGCTTGCTGCCTGTGCCTGGGACTCCAGCTGGCCGGACTCAAGAGCATGTTGGGCAGGAGGGGACGCTTTGGGTGGAACAAAGATGGTTACTCAGCTCTGTTCATTCAACGGAGGACATAGGAGAGAAGGAGAAATGTGGAGGTACAGAACGAGGCATTTTAGCCATTGCGGGAAAACAGACACATGCTGAGGGCGAGTGTTGGGCTAGAGTGACAGAGAGTGAGGAGGCGGAAGACAGGGTCAGGGAACCAGCTTTGGAGAACTTGAGAGGGGCAGTCAGGGAGAAGCCCCACAGGCCTCTTTAGCTAGATTCCCAGGCATT
Organism: Neomonachus schauinslandi; assembly: GCF_002201575.2. NCBI lineage: Eukaryota > Metazoa > Chordata > Mammalia > Carnivora > Phocidae > Neomonachus > Neomonachus schauinslandi. Next base: position 36,509,815 of record NC_058406.1, read on the forward strand.
AGCAACAGCAGGAAAGGAGGAGGAGGTAGAGGACTGAGTGCCCTAAGGGAGGAGGGTCAGAATCAGGATCAGGGTAGGGAGAATGCACCAGGGCTGAGGAACAGTGATTGCAACTCCTAAGTCAGCTGATTCCCCAACAGAGGAGAGACAAGGCTGGAGGCGCAGGTAGTAAATGTAGCCCCTTTGCCAGAGGCGAGGTGCTCTCTCCTCCATCTCCTTGAGAGACTGTAGGAGGGTGGGGAGGTCGAATGCAGTGGGCCACCTTCCCATGATTTTATCAAACAGTCCACGAGAAGAAAGGTTAGAGTTAGTGGTAGAAAGGGAAATGCCTGCTGATTACATTTCTTTTCATTTGAGGAAGGTTGAACATGACTGTGTGTGTGTTTGCCCTCAATAGAGCATTTTGTAGCTTACATGATCTCATTTACCATGAATATGTCACTCCCAGATATTGGGTTGGAGCTTCAAGTAAAAGATTTATCAGTTGGTTTTTCCTCTTTAGAGGAGAGAAAATTAAGTCAGCCAGAATTCATATCTGATGGTGGATAGGCAGATGAGATACTGCCTCAGTCGCTATTTCCAGGAGAAGCAGCAGATCCTTCTGGACTCCTCAGTGTGTGTTTGTGAAGTAAATGTGTGTGTGTAAATTCATCTGAGCATGTTGCTTGTATGTATATGTGTGTCTTTCCTATCAGGAAGAGGTAGAAATAGGAGGATCGGGCAAGAGTGAGATACACCCTTCCAGGGGCTTCTAAGAAGCTTGAGGCCCCAGACCCATGACTCAGATCCCATTTCCCTATGGGTCAAGAAGGCCAGATCTGGCTCAGATTATGGCTGAGGACTGGGAGCCACAAAGAAGCCACAGTTGCCCAACTGGCCTTGAAAAATACAGAAAAAAAAAATTGCTGAGAGATCCTCACTACTGAAGGCAGGGGAGAAGGGAGGGTCTTTAGAATTTGAGACTCCTTTAGGTTGTGTGGGCCCAGAACCTGTAAATTAGGAACTGGCAAGGACCCACCTGGGACCTGGACTGTAGGGAAGAGCAAGAAGGATGAGAGGATTGCAGATTTGTATGGTAGAGCCCTCTGTCCCCACCCCCAACACCCCCAGACCAGAAGGACTCTAAGTGGTTCCTTCCCGCCCTGTGGGTGCAAAGGGTGGGTGTTCAGTGTAAGGTGGCTTACTTAGGAGACCAGCTCACTGGGGGGAGAAATAGCCATCCCATCAGGAGCAGCTTCTGTGGGTTCCCTTCCTGTCTGGGTGGAGACAGCTGAGCCTAGCGCTACCCCCACAGGCCCCACAATCGGTGACAATAAGAAAATATCCAGGGCACACCTTCATCTCTCGAGGTGAGAAAAAAAAATGCTAAGAAATCGGCCTGGGGTTCAGAGAGTGCTGTCGAGAGCGGGCAGTTTAAAGGGGAAGAAAATTGGCGAATTTCACTGGTCAATTTCACTTCATTTCGTTCAATTTCGTTCAATTTCATTCCTTTTCATCCGGCGCCGGGAGGCCCGAGGCCACAAGGAGGGGGAGGGGTCTTTCCGGACAGAATTTACCCCATCTTGCAGATTTACTTTCTATGGCTGAGAACAGCCTTGATTCTCAAACTTTGACATACGTCTTTCAGCCACGGCTAGGAGCAGGGATTTTATTTTATTGAAGGGCATTTGGTTTGGGTGATCGAGGCACATCGGTGAACCTCTCCCTACTTCTCTCTTGCAGCCCAATTAAAGTGGTTAATTCTTTTCACCGCCGATTCCTCCCCATCTTTCTTTTCTCCTGGGGCTCCCCGGACCACCCAGGAGCCGGAGTTGAGGTGGGGGCGGACACTTCCCCTCCATATCCAATTTGTTCTCGCCACAGCGGGCGCGTCTTCGTGGTTACAAAGCGCTTTTCCCCTGATGACTTTTTTCCCCTTTTCAAAAACACTTCTCTCTCTCCCCTTCAACTAGCAACCCTCCCCAGGCCCACCCCTCCTCCCTGTCCGCTCGGGTTTATTTAAACTTCGCCTCCTCCAGAGCCGCCGTAGCGCGCACTTAATGAAGTTGAAGGCTCGGTGAGCCCGGGTGAAGAGGGTTTGGAATCCGTTGAAAGGGGCGTTTTTGTGGCACTGATTGGGGCGGGGGTGGGGGCGGTCGCGGACCAGACAATGACCGATCAGGCGGGTTTTCCTTCGCATAGGGTCAGGCGAATAAAGGCGCCGACGCTGTTTAAACGAGGGACCTTGCAAGAGAAAGGGAGAAAAGATTTTGAGTGTGGAGCGTGCCTCGTAGGATTTCGAGCGGTTGGAGCAGGCAGCTCGCGTAGGGTTTTTACGGACCGGATTCGGAATTTAATTCATACCCCGCGCGTACCGCCAAAGAGAAGAGAGGCGAGTTTGGGTTTGTGCGTAAATTATTACGATACGTGGTTCCAAAGGTTGTCTAGGCTAAGGACTGGCGATGTGTCCAAGAGGACCAACCGGGATGATGAGACCCAGCTCACATTTGTCCTCGGGGCTGGCGCTCTGAGATTTATGGAGAAACGGTGAAAGAGACCTTGAGGTGGGCAGAGGTCGTACAGGATAATTCAGCCTCCTAAGCTTTGCGTCTATCAGGGTATTTGAGAGCAAAACAAACGTTAACTGGAGTTTCGGAGCGTGATGATTCTGTTCTTTAAGGTCGGATAGACCCGTCCCAACGTAAAAAGCTGTAGGGAGGACAGAGGTTCCTAGCTCAAGTTTCCGCAACCAATGTTTCCGCAACCAATTTTTCCGCGAGCTGGTGGGCGCGGCGCAGCGCGGGGCGGAGCGGGCACCGCCTCCTTTCCTAGCCGACTGAGCGGTGCGGGCCGGACGCTGCGGCCGCGCCGGAGGCCAAGACGCTTCGGACCGCTGGGAAGTCAGGCGGTTTCCTCCGGTGCCTGCGTCCCCGGGTTGCCCTGGGCGCCGACATCCTTGGGATTGTTTCCCACCCGCGCGGGGTTCCTACCTCGGAGTCCCCGGTCTCCGCCAAGCGCTCTCTTTTCGCTCCACACGGACTCTGAACGGAAGTCGCTCGCTGTCTGCGTCCTCGCGTTGCTCCTTGCCGCGGGGGTCTACGCCGGGTGCCCTCCTGCCGGCCACGGACAGCCTCCTCGCCGCAATTTCGTACTCCTGGAGGGGGTCGACAGGGTCCCGGTCTTCACCCCTGCCCTCCAGCTATTGGGAGATGCGCGGCTGACGAGGGGTACGCAGCGGACCCCGCGGGAGCGGCTGCGGAGATGCGAATAGTTGCCGCTACAGGGGTCTCGCGCGTTTCGCCTTAGGAAGCTGGGGCCCTGTAGGTCTGAGCTGTTTCCCCGATGCTGGAAAATCTCCTTAGACTGGTCTCACTTCTGGGGCATTTCTGTCTACGCAGGGAGAAGTATCGTTGGAATTGCGGTTGGACGGATTTTAGGACTGGAAAAGACAAATTATTGGGGGAAACTATATTTAAATCCGTCCCTTTGATTCTGTCCCTTCCTAAAAATCACACTGCCTTGAAAAGCATATTTCAAATGATCTGTGTAGACACTGCCAAATAGTGTGTGTGTGGAGGGGTGGGGGGCGCTGAGGGTATAGGAGTGGGGCTTATTGTCCACGTTAATTCTTGCCGCTTACAGAGTGCCCTCGCTTTGCGCTCCTTTACCCCGGCAGGTGTCGGTGCTCCTAGGACTCCTTGACTTAGATGCCCCATCCCATTCGGATGCAGATGTGTCGGGTCCCTGCTGGTGTGGGGAGATCCCCCACCCCCTGCAGCCCACTTTGGTCCTTCCCTGCCCGCGGGGTCGCCTCTTCTCCTGGGCCCTGTGGGTTCACATCTCCAGGTGCAGAGTTCTATGCAAATGTTTCCATCTTTATGGGCCAGTTCTGGCTTCCCCAAGAGTCACCCCAGTCAAAGAGGGCCGCTGGTGAGGTTATTGCTTAAATTAGCCTCAGAGCCAGAAGGCAGGAGCCACTTTCTGCGCTGGAGCGGAAGGGACCAGGCCGCGATCGCACCGCGGTTCAGTTGCGGAGTCTCGGAGTGGACCCAAAGACCTAGACTCCCTGTACGAGGAGTCGGATCCCAGGGCTTTGAGGGCTGGCTTTTCGCCCAGTTCTCAACGTCCTGGCCGCTCTGGCCAGTCACGCTTTGTGGAGCCCCAGGCAAGCGGGAGGATCGGGGACCATTCTGAGTGTCCTTTTGCAAACCCATGGGTCTTCGATATAGCAATGCGAGGGCAGATGGACTGCTAGGCCGCTTCCGGGTTCTGATCCACTGCGGGCAGCAGCTCTGGCTTCTGATCTGCATACCCTGCACCTCCGTCCCTCCGTTCCTCTGTCGATCACCTGAAAATTGTGAGGCCAGCGTCAGGGCTTAGTCTGTGTCCAAGAACAGTTTTCCTGCCTGAGGAGTTACCTGGTAAGGATCAAACTGGGGCAAGTTAATTTGCCTCCAGTCCTGGAGATCGCTTTCCTCTCTGGCTTCCTCCTTTTTTCCACAGATATTTATTGAGCACCTACTGTGTGCTGGGCATCATGCCAGAGATACAAACAAGGAACATCTGCCTAGCATCATTACACTCAAACTAACTTAGGTAGTTGAGAAGCAAAAGACAGGCAAAACAAATGATTATCACCATATTTGAGGTAAAAAATGTTCAGTGTTTTAAGAATTAAGGATGGTAGTTCTACTTTATGATGAGGGTACCAGGTATCACAGCCCAGGGTGTGTATGTGCTTTTTGGATGTTTGGGGTCTGTGACTGTGTATATGTTTGTGTATGAGAGAGGACCTGAACATATCAGTGTGCATGGCTGACTGTGCTTGGGGAGGAATATTTGTGAGTGACTGTGTGTGCTAACATGTATATTTGTGACTGTATCAGTTTGAGTCCAAGCGTGTGGTCCCCCCTTCTTGGGTGGCTGAAGCAGAGGCTGGAGGGGGGTGGGTGTGGAGGACTGGGGTGAAAGGGTTAGGAATGGGTCTCTGCAGGAGTGTAGAGAAGGAGGCCTCAGTTTTAAGCCTCTTTTCCTATTCTTTGAGCAAAGGCAGGGGCCATCCATCTTCTCCCGACTTCCTTCCCCACTGCTGACAAGGCTGGGAATGTGGAGCACCCAGTGAGGGTGCTGAGAGGCACAGTGACTTGACCAACAGTGGAGCAGGCTGGTCTCCTCCTGACGCTCCTGCTTCCTCCCTTTCCTGCTGGTGTCTATCCCTCTTAGCCTGCCTTCGGTTCAGGATGGCTCCAGGTTGTTCTAGAGTAGCCAAGAGGCTCCATTGTCTGGCCTCCGACCTGCTTTCATGCCAGGTGCTGTGGGCCTCCTTCCCTGCAGCCTGCACCTAGGGACTAGGTCTGTGGTCCTGGGGAACTTTGGAGCCTCCCCTTCCATTCCCAGGAAACTATCCTTCTGCAGCCAGGGGGTGGGTGCAGTCTGTGGAGCCAGGAACACCGGAGTTTGCAAGGTTTTCAAGTCTAACATTGAGCTGATGGGCAAACAGGTCTGGAGGAGGGGTAAGGGAGTGATTTGCCCAAGGTTGCTCAGCAGGATGCTGGTGTAAAGTTGGAGCCTGCCGCCTCTCCGCACCAGCATTGGTAACTGAAGCATTAGGCTAGATATTTTGAGGAAACTAAAAATCTCCCCTTATACTCTAGGGAAACCTCAAGTGTTGTCTGGGCCATGGATTGCTTCTGAATCTTCCTTCCTTCCCAGAGGCAGGGTGTGAGCCTAGCTGAGATCCAGGTGTGGGAGAACAGTCAATTATCCAGATAAATCAGGGAATGAAATCGGTTGCCCTAAAGTGAACGAGGTGCTGGCAGCAGTGAGGAGGAGTGTGGGGAGTGTGGGTGAGCAGTGGCATTGTGCGCTCAGCTGCATTCTCCGTTCCTGGGCTGGGGAAGGCAGCCCAGTCCTTCCCCAGCCTCAGGCTGTGCAGAAGGTTGGGCACCAGCTTGGCTTCAAGGAGGGAGTTGGAGGGGGGTCAGAGTTTTCATCAATCACCTCTTTCCCTTCAGTTTCCCCAGGCAGTGGCATCCCTCATTCCCTACTTCTGTGAGTCTGTTGTTGGTGAATCAGTCGGCCCACCTGGCTATTCCAAGCCTTGCTTCCCGTGCCCCATCGGACTCTAAACTTTTTAGGCAGTGGTGAATAAATGAAGAAAATCAAGAAAATGGGGGCCATCTGGGCCTGAGGCAGCCCTGGCTGGAGCCATTCCTTCCTGGTCAGGAGGTGTTGGTTGAGCTTCTGGGCTTTGAGAGGTAGAGATCTGGGGTAGTGTTGGCCTGTGTGTGTGTTGGGGGGGGGGGCGGGGGGGAGAGTGTTAGAGAGTGTGTGCGCAAGAGGCATGCAGCAATAAGGATTCTGAGTTATGCTTAACCTGGAAGGTACCAGAGATCTGGTGCCTCTTTCCCCCTCCTTAGTCTTCATTTTAGTACCTGCCCTGAAGATGATTAATTATCTAATACTGGCAGCTGAGAAGGGGAGGAGAGAGGAGTTGTGATTCCAGCCCGGGTGCTGACTCTCTTGTGATATTGGGCCAGTAGTTCTCACCCTCACCGAACCTCAGTTTCTGTCTGAGAAATGGAGCTGGAATATATTAGTCTGGACCCACCTTCTGAGTCAGGGGTCAGTAGCTCCGCCCAGCTCCTCCCTCTAGTTTGCTGGAGTTCTCACTCCTCCTTGGCTCTCTGTGCAGCAAGGGTACAGGATGGGACAGTACTAGCCCACCACAGGTTATGCGGGGACTCCAGAGACACAGACCAGGTGGCTGCCTCCTCCGGGCTTCCGCTACAAGGGGCAGGGGAAAGACTTGGCTCCCTCCTTTCTCGACCCCAGGGGCTTCCACCCAAGACCCTGGGATTTCTCCTCCTCTGGCAGGGCCAGAGACAGGTGGCCAAGGGTCCGTGGATGCCTCAGTTCCTCTGTTCTGCATGAAACTGTCTCCTTTGTGGAAGATAGGGAGTGTGGGTGAATGTGAAGGTGACTTCCCACCTGGCAGCCCACTGAGCTCTCAGCCCTGTCCGATGTGTGTCTGGCACAGAGATAGGGTGGCATGGAGTAGAAGGTTCTTGTCCCTGTTCATCCTGGCCCCCCTTTTCCTGGGAACCTCTGGGGGAATGTTTGAGTGTTTAGGGGGAGGCAAGAGAGGCAGGGCACTGCACAGGAGCTGGAGAACTGGAACGTGTGCAGGTGGTGGTGTAGGGAGAACATTCCTAAAGCCTGAGTGGGAAAGGGACTGTGGAGAACCCCCTCCCCAGTGTCTCTGCCCAAGGTTCAAACTGGAGAACTGCAGATTTTGTGGCGTTGTAGTAGAAGCACCCAAAAGCCTGGGAGGTGTCTGGGGGTCGGATGGCTGCTCCCAGAGACACATCCGAAGAGTGGGTGTCGGCAGACAGACTTAGAAGAATGGGCAGGGCCAGAGGGGAGGGGCCAGGCTCTGTTGTCGCTTCCCCTGGAGCTGGGGCAGGACTTGTCACCTCTGCGCTTGCATCTAGGATTCTTGCTCTCAGATGCGCTCGCGCACCCACTTGCATTCTGTCCAAAGAATATTGCAAAGAATATTCAGAAGCAGAAGAAACTCCTGAAAGGCGAAGCCGGAGACCAAGTCCGCGAGGCTCCCTGACCGAGGGCGAGCGGAGCGAGGTTCCAGAAACCCTGCCCGACCCGGATCCCGAGCGCCGGCGGGGCCCTGCCACCTGGGGGCGCCGCTGCCCCCAAAGTACCCGGAGCGTCCGGGGCGCTAACCGCGGTGACCCCGCCCCGCCCCGGTCTGACAATCCCTTAGAGGCTGGTTCTGCAAACCAGGACGCTCTAGCTCCAGAGCCGGCCGGCCTCTGGCTAAAAGGGATGACCCCACGCTCACCGGGGCGGCTCAGCTCTGAGCCGGCCTGACTCTGCGCTCCAGGCGTGATCCTAAACTGCCGGTGCATCTCGTGCTACCTCCTGGAGCGGATGCGCTTGGGCTAACCCGGCTGGCTCTGTGCTCTCGCTCTTAGGGCTTACTGGCAGAGGTTAGATGCCAAGACTGTCCAGTCCTTGTTGGAGGTTCCCTAGATCTGGCGCCAAAGCAGGGCTCCCCGCCCCCACCCCCACTGGTCCCCGCTCCATCGCTCCTACCCCCTGGCCCTTTAGGCCAGTTCTGGGACTTCGGTTTGAAGAGAAACCTGCGAGTGTTTGGCAGCCCTGGGACAAGGAGCTTACAAGGCCGAGAAGGTGGCTGAGGGTGGGGAAGGAGGGTTCGTAAAGGGAACTGATTCTGAGGAGACTGGGGCATCCTGGGGACCAGGGCCATGCCTCTCTGTGTCTGTGTTCCCAGGGAGGCAACAAGCCTGGCTGCACCCCGCCCCCCCCCCCCCCCCCCCCCCCCCCCCCCCCCCCCCCC
>NC_058406.1:36518273-36599161 GCF_002201575.2 Neomonachus schauinslandi
GCCCCCCCCCCCCCCCCCCCCCCCCCCATACACTGGCAGCTCTGTCTTGCGGCAACTCCACACTCTCTTGGGCCCAGTGTCCCTGTCGGGGAAATGACATGAGCTCATCACCAGGCTGCCCTCATCTGCTGGAATGTCCTTCCACACCCACCTGTCAGTCTCAATTCCTTTCAGGAGTCTTTTATGACTGCTTTGTGCCTGGTCTCTGCCCTGCACTGAGGATACTGTTCTGAATAAAACAGACGTTCCTGGCCTCAGGGTGGTGGTGATCTAGAAGAGGAGAGGAAGAGACACACAGATGCGTATCTAATTAAAAGGGTGATATGGGCTCTGAGGGAAGAATAGCGAGGGCTTTGATTGAGAAGAGCTGAAGAATGTAATTTGGAGGTGAAACGCTCCTCAACTTCTGCTAGCCTGGAACCTGTTGGGACAGTAGCCATCACCTCAAACTCCATCCTGTTCAACTCAGACTCCAGGCAACAGAGCTCTGACTATTGGGATTGCCAGTCACGGCAGCTCAGGGAGCCAGAGTTCACGGCCATCGTCCATCCCAGAGAGTTCCTTGAACACCGCCAGGTGGGGTTCACCCTATATTCTGACACCCTGGGCATCTTTAGACTTCTTTTCTTCTCCCCAGGCCCTTGGAGTTGGAAGAGGCAGTCTGCCTCTTAAGAGTAGGGTATGGAAGCCAGGCTGGCTTTGGGATATGAGATCCCTTCCATTCTGAGTCTCTTTACCTAGCATGGCTTCTGGCACAATAAATAGCTGTTCATTAAAAGAATGATTCTAGGAGTCTATGAGTCTACCTTTGATAAGCTCAATGATTCTCTGTTTCATGCATCTGCTTGTCCCTTTACCCCCTTTCTATTTGGTTCACTCCCAACTCAGGTGTCACCTCCTTCAGGAAGCCTTCCCTCTCCTCTGCGCCCTATTCCCCAAGCCTGGGCTTAGATCCTGTCCTCTGGGCTCCTACCACCCCTGGAGCTTTTAAAGAACTTACCATGGCATATTACTTTCTGCTTACTGTTCCACCTCCCTCACCAGACTGGGAGCTCCTTGAGGGCAGGAGATGAATCTAATGCATCCCACTGTTCCCAGCACACAGCACAAGGCCTGGCACATGAGTAAATGAATCAACCATGGGTCTGGAAGTGTTCCTAAAGTGTGTCACATTCCCAGAGACAAGCAGAGTTAATATTATTCAGAAGTCTGATCCTTAATAGAGCAGTAATGGTCTCTGGTGCCCAGGGTGGCAGGGAGAGGGAGTGGGCACAGTAGTACCCAGGGCAGGATCTGGGGGCCCTGAGCCCCAGTGTAGTAAGATATCCTGAAGGGAGGACGGGCCTTTACTCAAGGTCAGTTCATCCCCATTCCAAAAGGATCTTGGGCTGTTCAGCACCCTCTCCCGCCATCCCTACTCTCCCACAGAGCAGCATCTGTCCAGGAAGCAGGGCTGAGCTTCCAGAGGTGCACAGAGATGAGTGCTCCCAGCCCAAGGGCAGAGGCTCCAAATGCTTACTGGGGGTGGGACAAGCTGGGAGAGGAAGGGGGATGGGTGGAGGGCGTGGCTTTCAAGGGTGTGGACAAAAAGCTGACTCAGCTGGGACCCACCAGAGGAATCTTCCAGTGGGGTCCAGAGGACACATCTTGTTTTTAACTCCTTCCTGACTTCTAGTCTCACCTGGCTACCCAAACAGCAGAGACCTAGAGGATGAGATATTTTGGTGTAAAATGCAGATTGGGCAGAAAAAATCTCTGAGAAGGGCACTCACAGCCTCAATGTGGGAAAGCACTCACCGCCCCCCATCACATATTTTCCTTGAACATGCTGACTCTGTGTGCACCTGGACCAGGCTGAGGGAATAGAGGTGAATTAGACACACCGTTCTCTGACCACCCACCTGCCTCCCATGCAGCAAGTATTTACTGGCCCTGCTGTGGCTGGGCATCCCTGGACTGGGCTCACTGTAGGAGTAGGGTGTAGGTTGGGGAACAGAGAGGGAATTTATGCAACTGCCTACCCTTGGAGAAGCTCACAGTCTGATGTTGCTGGTGCTTGGTGCTTCCGGTCAGGTCCAATAAGTTCTGTGAGGTGAGAGGAGGCCCAGGAGACTTCCTGGAGGAAGTGGCATTTGAGCTGGGCCTTAAAGGTTTGGGAGAATTGCTACAGGAGAAGGTTGGGTGTGAGGGAAGGGCGTCCTGGGAATTCCATCCTTTGTGAACAGTGAACTTAGGCTGAGAGGTCTATCCTGTATTCCTACTGTGGTCACAAGGATTCCCCTCTTTATTATAAGTGTTCTCAAAGTCTTAGTAGTTTTAGGAGTTTAACAAAGATTTTTTTTTTTTTTTTAATTTTTAAGATTTTATTTATTTATTTGAGAGAGAGAGTGAGAGAGAGAGCACATGAGAGGGGGGAGGGTCAGAGGGAGAAGCAGACCCCCCGCCGAGCAGGGAGCCCGATGCGGGACTCGATCCAGGGACTCCAGGATCATGACCTGAGCCGAAGGCAGTCGCCTAACCAACTGAGCCACCCAGGCGCCCTAACAAAGATTTTTAAATCCCTCTCATAATCCAAATGTTGGTGGTGGGAGTGGGTGGGGGATACTTTGTTCCATACAGTCATTCAGAGACCCAGGGCCTTCTCTCTTGGGGCGCCATCATTTTCTAGGGAGGAGTTCCCATCTCTTTTGTGCCATGGATCCCCTTGGGCAGACTAGTGAAGCCTACGAACCCCTAAGATTAAGGATTTGTCAATGCGTAAAATCCAGTTCACAAGACTACAAAAGAAACCAATTATATTGAAGTTCAAGTATCAAAATATTTTTAAGTTTTGTGATATAATAGTATGTGTGATAAAACAATAGAATACATTTTTGACATAATAATAACATAACAAGTTAAATAAAAAAATAGCACTGGGGTTAACAGTACAATTTCAAAATGTTCTTAGTATAAGTGACCTTTTGATATTTCTGCAACAACTTAACACGGTGTAGAAAAATACCTGCAATTTGTGTGGGCGGCAAAATTGTAGGTACGGGGAAAACTGCTGTGGTTTTTGGCCTCCCTTCATAATTGAATAAAATGCTGAATTTCAGTTCAGAGCTACGTCAAAATAAAGATAAAATTTTTCCCAGCTAAATTTGTGGAACTTCCACGTACCAGATTCTACCATTGAGCCCTTGTGGGTTGTGGACCCCGGTCCTAGGTCCTTGGCATCCTCCATAGATCTTCTAAATGCAGAGGAGGAGAGCGATCAGAAAATTCTGGGGGAGATTTTTTTTAGAGGGCCAGGTCTACAGATGGCAGATATCACTTCTGACCAATTTCCTTGGCCAGAACCCAACCATATGGCTCCACCCAACTGTAAGGGACACTGGGAAATAGTCTCTAGCTGTGTGTGCAGGAGGAAAGGAATAGGGAAAAGGATAAACTCACATTTGCCATACTTCTATCCCTGGGTAAGGTCACCTGAAACTAAACGCAGCAGATGCTTAGTAAGTAAATGAGTTGAGCAGCTGAATGGAGGACTTTTCTTTCCCTAGAGTTCTCTTGCCCTCTTCCTGCTTCTGTCTTCATTCCTCTATCCACCTGTCTGTCCTGCAGTTGGTCTGTCAGGGATTTTTCCCTCTCAGCCACCTCACATCCTCTGTGGGATGAAGCAGGACACAGAGGCATATGTAAGTATTAATAATAAAATCTCCATGTTGGCAGATAACCGCTCACTGTCATCTCCATCCTGGGCCCTATGACTTCTCCCCTTCTGGCAATCTTGAAAAATGAGGAGGCTCAGAGACCTCCCTAGAAAGCCTTTCCATCCCCACAGTCTTATTTAGTCCTCACAGGGCCTTGAGATGGGCATTTGCAGCCTCTGTTTTCCAGAGGAGACTCAGAGAAGTCTCATGGCTGTTGCAGATCTGCCCTGTACATAGCAGGAGGACTTGAACTCCGATCTTCTGGCACCATGGGGCTGCCTGCTCCCTTGCCCCCACTCAGGTTTGCTTTTCCTTCTCTCCCACCAGCTTCCCGCTTCTCACTGGGTCTGCAGCTGGGTCCTGCTGCAGGGTCGGCTGAGGGAGGTACGCTCACCTGTCCCCCTGCCCTGCACAGCCCGGAGGCCTCCGGGGTAGGTGTCCTTGAGGACTGGCAGCAGCTTAGAGGCACATTGGGCAGGACCCGCTTTTCCTCAGTGGCTTGTGAAAGCTGTGGGAATGACCCTGGCCCTGAGTCCTTACCTGGCTCCTGCTGCAAGAGTTCCTGTCCCTGAAGCTCTCAGCAGAGCTTAGGGCTCCTGTGGGCTCAGTTTTCTCATCCTGAGGACTCAGACGTCCTTTCTACCCTCCCTCGTTCTTCCCTGTCTTTCCTTCCCCGTTGAGCCTTTTGGCCTATCTCTGTGCCCAGTCTGAAATCAGCTCAGGCTCACTCTGGCGTCTACACCCATGGGGTCTCCTAGGCGCCCCTACCTCAGAACCTCCCTGGAGAGGGCTAAGGCTGATCCCTGTCCTCACAGATAAGAGGACCCAGAGGGCATCAGAGGGGCTAGAGACCTGTGTCCTCCTCAGACCCTTGATCGGTAAGCTTCCGCTGCTCTGGGCCATCTCCTTGCTGATTACGGATGAGCCCACGTTCCTGAATGTATTCTCCCTTGGGCTGATGGGTCCCATTTCTTCCTCTGCCCTCAGAGCCCTCATTCCCTCTCATTTTCCTGCCTTATCCCTTGCTCCCTTGCCGCGTTCAGAACCGCCCCCTCTCCGTGGCTACATTCATGGAGGGTGGTGTGGGGATCTGGTTTCCATGATGTGTTTGCTCTTGGCTATTTAAGCGGAGGGCAGCCCCACACTGCAAAGGCTCCCTGGGGAGAGGGCCAGCAACAGAGCCAAAGTGCCAGGTCTGCTTTGTACAAACAGACACATAGAGGCAGACGTGCTAGTGTGTGACTCAACTCCTACCCTGCTCCCCGGCGCACACAGGCACCAGCCCACAGGCATAGGGTCAAGGATTCAGGTACTTGCCCCAGGATGAATTTTCAAACATGCGCAGAAGTAGAGAAACAATGAATTTCCCTATATACCCGCCACTTAGGTAAAACAATGATCAGATACACATACATCCTGGTGACAGCTGCATTTAGCACAAGTAGGTGAAGATACATATTCAGTATTTTTCCGGTTACAGTCATGCAGAGCTGAGTGTGTGGATAGTTTCCCCATAAATAATTATGCAGGGGGAACATATTTTGTGGGAATATATATGGGCTAGGCATGACGAGCGGCTGGTCCCGTGTGCCTTCTGCTTTACATGGAATATCCTCAGCTGTTATCTTTGTAGTGTCTTGGGTGTGGATGGCAGGAGGTGTGTGCATGGGGTGGGCTGGGAGTCCTCTGCACATCATGTGTGTTGCGGGGGGCTGTGTTCTGAACAGTGAACTCGGATCATTTCGTGGCGAAAATTGCACGTGAGGAGTTGTCTGTGTGTGATGGCGTATTTGGCATGTGTGCACATGTGTGCATGCCTGGGGCCAGCAGGAGAGGTGTGCAAGCGTCAGGAGCAGCCGAGAGGCAGCCAGCCTGGCTCTTGGGAGAGACACTCATGTATGAAGAGCTCAGTGCTCAAAAGCGGCTGGTTAACAGCTTGAGCATCGAATTATAGCCCACGTGGCCAGAGGTGGCAGCGGTCGCTGGTTGCTGTAAATACTTCACTGCAATTGACAACAGCTTGTGGAGGGCTAAGTGAGATGGGGAGGGGGCAGAAGGAGGGGCAGTGCTTCCCGAGGGGACCCTCTGCCCCGCAGTCCTGTCTCTGCTGGATGGAGTGCCGGTGGGGAGGGGGCGTGGGGCATGCAGCAGGGGCTCTGTGATGGGGTGGGCTTCTGAGCGAGGCTGCTTCTCATAATCCATCATTTACAGCTGGGTAACCTCGGGCATAATGACTTACCTACTCTGTGCCTCAGTTTCTCTATCTGAAAAAAAACAACCAACCAAGAGAGATCATAATACCCTGTAAGATCTTTGTGAGAATTATAGGAAGCCCTTTTTCTTTCACCTGGAAGCCCTTGTTGGGGTTATACAGACATTAGCTTTTATTGCCTTGTGCAGGATAATGCGCGGGAATTAACACAGTGCCTCTCACGTAGGAAGCCCTCAATAAATGTTAGCGAATGTTGTTAGCCTATTGCTATTGTCTTCGTAAGCCTAGACCCATAGCTGGAGATACCACAGCCCTTCCAAATATGCATGGAAAAAAGGCTTCCCAGAGGGCAGCCAGTGGGTCTTTGTGGGTTTTCAGAGAAGATGTTTTTAGTCTCCAGTCTTTCAGAGAATCCTGCTGGACAGGATCTGAGAGAGTCTGCCCAGGGAGCTCTCTCCGTAGATCTGCGGCCTTCATTAGTGCCTTGAAAAGTCATGTGTAAATGGGTTTCTGCAAACTCAATCCCGTTTAAAATGCACTAGCAGGGCTGGGGGCTTAAAGGGACCCTGTGGTGAATTCTTTTGTAAAGCACAGAATTTCCTGAATGTGTCTCTTTTGTGAAGTACTTATCTTTATAAAGTAGTCATAGTCAGGATTTCATGAGTGCCTACTATGTGCCGAGTACTCAACATCTATTATTTAATTATAGCTTTACAAGAAGCCTGTGGGGGGACAATATCCTAATTTTCCAAAAGAAGAAATCTATGCACAGAGAGTATCACACACGTACCCAGAGTCACACAGCTAGAGCGTGGAGATGCTGGGATGGGAACCCCGCTCATGCGCCTTCTGCGCGTGCCCTCCCCTTCCCCCTTCTCCCCTTCCCTTCTCCGTCCCTCCCTCCCTTCCCTCTTTTTTCTGCAGCCACACAAGAGCCTTTATTTTGCATATACTACAAAGAGGGTAGTTCTAAGCCTGATGTAATCAGCAGTCCTAAACCACAAAGACTTCAACAGTATTTAAAAAGTAGAAGCAGTAGCTGTAACAAACCTCTGAATCTGGGGGAACACTTGCTAAGAGCTTTTTCTTATGAACATTTTCAAACGTATGCAGAAGTAGAGAGAACAGTACAATCAACCCCCATCTACACTCACCTTCAGATTTAATAGCTATCAAGACTTGACTTCATCTAGCCTCTACTGTTTTTGAGATCCTGTTTTAATTTTGGGAGGGAGGGATTGATGCATTATCTGCACTGGTATTCTGATCACCCACTGAACTATATATACCCTTGCAGGTGTTTGTTTTTATTCAGAAGAACTGGGCATATTATCATATACTGTAATTTTCCTGCATTTCTATGGAAAGTTATCACAAGATCCTTCTAGGTCTTGCAATTGCATTGCTTTTATTGTGGTGTCCTCCTGCACCATGTTCAGCATTTCCTGGTTAACCCACTGGAGGAAGGAGGTTCCCGGCGAGATGGAAGGGACCAAGTTCCCCGGCAGCCCATTCTTCATGGCTCAAGACATTGGCTGGTCACCAGACCGTTTGCTTTCGTTTGTGCAGATGCAGTGAATCTCTCTGTTCCTTCTCCTCAAGTCAATAATCATGATAACAATTAATAATAATGATTGTGACCTTCTAAAGCTTCCCATTCTCCAGAAGGACCTCTTTCTGAATGCTCTGTGAGTGGTCCTATTTCTCTTTCAATTATTGGCTTTTGTATTTTGATTTGCCCATGAGAAGTCCTGCTGGTGGTGGGGGGGGCGGGCAGGGGCGCAACAGTGCCCTGGGCGGGTGCCCAGCTGACAGCAGCAGGAGGGAGGTCCTTCCATCTTAGAGGAAGCTGGGGCTTCCAGCTGTGTCCCACTCCTCCGTGACATCTGGACCTTTGGTCACAGGTCTGTTGGATGATTCTTGAGCACTCTCTGCCTGTAGATATGGGTGTGGAGGGTTTCCAACACAAGGCTACTGAGGGAGGTGAGTCCTCGGACCGCGAGACCTGCCCTTCTGATGTGAGAACCCAGTGCCCTGCCACCTGGGACAGTGGCTCCTAAAGCAAGGAGCTGAGTAGAGCAGATGATCCTGGGCGTGGCAGAGGGCTGCCCGGGCACACCTCCCCGCTGCTGCCAGGGTGGTCATCTCGTGGGATTGTCGTAGGAGAGAAGGGTGGGCTGGCAGCAACACCACACCGCCCCTTCTCTCAGCAGCAAAGGCTTCTCTCTGTCCCACCAGCTCACATGCCCTTCAGTTCTGTTTCAGACAGGGCCAGGGCGGCGGGGGTGGAGGCGGGGGGGGGGGGGGAGCCTCCCCTGAGGCGCTAATGCCCCAGGACAATCGAACAGTTTCTTCAAGAATTTTGAGGCACTGAGGATTGCATCTTGGACTCAATTTTCATTATCTTTGTGAGATACCGTCCCCTCCTTGGCTTGTCATAATTACAGAATTTGATTTAGCTTTCTCCTCCTTTTACTCTAGAACGAACACTGCCTTACCCTGATGTGGCCTTTTCCTCACTGAATTTACCTTGTCCTACCAAATTATCTTTGAACAAGACTCATGAATGAAAACATTTTCATTGTTCCAATTCCGGAACCCTTTTGGCGGCAGGAAATGGCAGGATGATTTTTGCTGGCTGACGCTGGGTCTGTTCACCACACAATGTTTTTTTGTCTGTTAAGTGACCCACGTACACATTATTAAAAAGATATCAAAAAACTAAGATGATAATTCTGAGAAAAATTTAAAATATTGAAAATGATCTGATTTAACCAGAAGAATGACCCTGCTCAGTACAGACTTCTAGATCTGTGCAGTTAACATTAAGACATTTAAGGCTTGACCAGCAGCACATTGCATCATCAGATGGGCCCTATAAGCATCATGGCTTCACTGGTGTGCTTCCAAAACTTGCTAAGACATGGAACGCACAGAACATCATGGTCTCTATATGGCACACGGGACTAAGTGGAAAGAGACTGTGGTCAGAGGCCCCAGGGTTGTGGGGATCAGGGATTACATCCACTGTGTAAGTGCAGTGATGAGATTCAGAACAGGGCTGCCCATGGAGAGGGTCCACCTAAACCAGCGCGGGGGAGGTGGGGGGTAAGTTCAGAGGGAGTAATTGCATCTGATAGGGGATTCTGGAAGATTCCCCAGAGGAGGTGGGCATTGGCTGAAAACCTTAAAGATCTGCGAGAATCTCATAAATGGAGATGGTGGTGGAAGGGAGAGACTGACATTATTATTGAGAACCGCCAGGCAATGGTAGTGGCCCCCTTGGCAGAGGGGGTGTGAGCAGAGGTGGAACAGGGAAGCTTCTCACCATTCGTAATTGTGCAATTGCTTTTTTTAAAAAAAGATTTTATTTATTTATTAGAGAGAGAGAGCGTGCGTGCGCGAGCGAGCAAGTGCAGGTGGGGGGAGGGGCAGAGGGAGAAGGAAAGACTATCTCAAGCAGACTCCACACTGAGCACAGAGCCCCATACAGGGCTCGATCTCATAACCCTGAGATCATGACCTGAGCTGAGATCAAGAGTCAGACGCTTGGGCGCCTGGGTGGCTCAGTCGTTAAGCGTCTGCCTTTGGCTCAGGTCATGATCTCAGGGTCCTGGGATCGAGCCCCACATCAGGCTCCCTGCTCAGCAGGAAGCCTGCTTCTCCCTCTCCCACTCCCCCTGCTTGTGTTCCCTCTCTCGCTGTGTCTCTCTCTGTCAAATAAATAAATAAAATCTTTAAAAAAAAAAAAAAGGGTCGGACGCTTAACTGACTGAGCCACCCAGGCGCTCCTGTGCCATTGCTTTGTAATGACTCTTTTGAGGGCAGCAAACCCACCTGCCTTCTTCATCACGGTATCCCCAGCCCTGCAGCACATAGTAGGTAGTAGTCAGGCTTGACGAGTACTTGTCTCCAGCAGGGCCTTGAAGGATGGGAGATCTGGATGCAGGGAGAGGAGAAGGGAGGGCCGTCCTGGAGGCGAAGCCGTGTGGGCAAAGGCCCAGAGGTAGGAAAGCATGAAGCATGTGTTGAGATCAATGAGGAGCCTGGTTTGTCTGGAAAAAAGGGTTTGTGCCAGGGAGTTGTGGGCGATGAGGTTGGAAGGTGGGCAGGAATGCTACATTTTCCAGGTCGGGGTTGAGGCTGCGACAGTAATTCCCTGCAGAAGGGCAGGGGAAAGGCTGGGGCAGCAGAGGGGTTTGCTGTGTGGCACACGGCGGAATGGGGTGGGTGGGCAGGGGCTGTGGCCACCTCCGTGAAGTTCTGTCCAGCCCCTTGGCTCTTCCGGTGTTATGCAACTGGAGTTGAGGAAAGGGCCAAAAACGTCACTTTTTTCTATGGGCAGACAGACAGACACACACACGTGTGCGTACACACACACGCATCAATCCTAAGAATGATTTTGTTTTCCATTTGTCAAGAGCCAGAAATGGGCTGAAGGTATAAAGTTCAGAACTGGCAGGGCCGGAGGGCCGACAGGAGAAGGAATGAGGATCTTTAAGTTTCCTAAGCTGTGGCGAGAGCCGGGAGCTGGGAAGAAAAGAGAGTTTCCATGAAGCGTCCGGCGGCCTGTGGAAGGCTGTGTGGAGTTTCTGGAGGACGCTGTGCTCTCTCCGAGGCCGTGGCTAGGCGGGCCGTAGGCATCTCTGTCCATCAAGCTCCTCTGGGGGCTTGGCAAGATGAGGCCCTGCGAGCCAGGGCTGGAAGCCACACAGTCACATTCTGACCCCACGGCCGGCCAGCCCTCTGACCTTGAGCAAGTTATTGGGACTCTGGTGCCTCCCTTTCTTTGTAGAGCAGGAGTGACAGCATCTACCTCCCAGAGGTAGGACAATGACACGAGTTCACATCTAGAACGGTGCATGTGGTGAGTGCTCAATAAATGTTAGTTATTATGAGTGTCCTTTTTTTGATTTTTCTTCTTATTTTTTAATGATTGTTCTTATTGAGATAAATGGAAGTCGGAGAAGAAAGGGATGTGATGAGCTTCCTTACGTACACTCAGGTACAGCTGGGATCAGAATGGCTGCCGTCAGGCATTAAGGAAAGGCTAACTCACTTTCCGTATGCTCTGATGAAGAGGTCAGGGAGGAGTGGCCTCTTTCTAGAGAACAATTTCGAAGAATGATCTAAAAGTGTTTAAAAAGTTGATCCTTGAATTTGTAGCTATTCAGAAGCTTGGGTGTCTGGATGAGTGTGTTCATCAAAGGTCTGAGATGGCTGAGGTTTCACTGTATATCTATTTAGATACGTGGCAGTTGGACACACATGCTAACTAAAAACGGAACATCAGCACTGTCCACACCAGGAAGATGTCACACAAAAGTGTGTTTGTTCTGCAACATGGAGACCACCACGTGTTGGCTCGGCGGGTAGCTGGCTAGCTGTGTCAGGCCCAGTTACCTAGTGTTCGTGGGTCTCCCTTTCCTCCCCTGTGAGGCGAGGATGAGGATCCACACTCAGGATGATGACGGTGACAGGAATGATGGTTCACACAGACTAGCACAACAGGAAATGCCCCTGTCGAATTTTGAAATACTAAACTTCTCTCAATTCCTGAGAATAGTTTTTCTTCAAACTTCAGTGTTCTGACCTTATTAAATAAGTAATTCTTTTTCACTGTAAAAACATTAAAAACTACCACAAGCCAAGAGAAGAAAATGAAAAATCAGCTTAATGTAATTACGTCGTATACCTTTACCTTTAACAGATGTATAGCGGGTGACAATTTGCATTTCATTTCATTCTCATTAGAGCACCGTGGGGTAGGCAGGACTGGGGTTATTAAATTTGTTTTATATGCAAAGAAATCAAGGCCCAGAGAGATTCCTGACTTGACTGAGGTCACACAGCTAACCTCATTTCTTGTGGATGGAGGAGACCTATTTCCCTCCCAATGAGGCCAGGAGAGCTGGGGAATGTGGGCAGCAGGGCACGCTGACTGGGAAGCCTGGGGAAGAGGCAGAGGGGAAGGCGGCCAAGCTGGCCCAAGACATACAGAAGGACACGTGACCTCCAGCGGGAGCCATCATGTGGGTGCAGCCTCCTCCCTCCAGCTGTGGGTGTGCCTTTCCAGAGCATGGTCCCTGGTCACCCCTTACCGGCTCATCTTCACCCCTGAGATGTTCCCAGGATGGGAAGATTTTCAGGTAGATGGAGTAGATGGAAGGAAGGCGACAGGGACAGGTCCCTCAGGTGGCAAGAATGGCACAAATGGAAGTACAGACAGGGTGACCTCAGAATCAGTGGGCCCCTAACTGAATTTATAATGTCCCAGCTCCATGTGCCCTCAACCGCCTCTACCTCGCTCACCAAACTGCTCCTCCTCTGATGTGCTTGTCTCGGCAAAGGACACCAGTCTTCACCTAAGTGTAGGTGTAACCTCCTCTAGGAAGCCCCCCAGCCCAGTGCACTCTGCCGAGCTCTGTTGCATCAGACTCACCTGGACTGGCACCTCTGTGTGGCTTCTGTCTAAGGTGTGTGTGTGCGCCCTCCTTTGTCCTTTAATGTACCCTCGTCACTCACTCACTCTGTCCTCGTCCTCTCCTCTGCCTGACCCAGAGGGTGCCTGTGTGTCAGACCTGTGCTGTCGCTGGCTGGCTGTGGACTGAGCCACGCTGCCGGCCATGCTGCCGGCCACTCCCGGATTCTCCGGCACAATACCTCTGACAGGTATTCCGTTCTGTTGTCACACTGTCCCTAGAGCTGGAGTTCGCCGAGTGCGCTGGGTTTCACTTCAGGAAATCCTGTCCCTATGGCTCTTCAGTCTCCAGCTGGGGCAGTTACAGGTGTCAAACCTGAGCTTCCCATCTCTGAGAAATTCCAGTGAAACAAATCGAAGAGGTAGGCATTCTTTGCAAATGTAAGAGTTATCTTCAAAGATGAACTTTCATGGGGCGCCTGGGTGGCTCAGTGGGTTAAGCGACTGCCTTCGGCTCAGGTCCTGATCCCAGGGTCCTGGGATCCAAGCCCCGCATTGGGCTCCCTGCTCCGTGGGAAGCCTGCTTCTCCCTCTCTCTCTGCAGCTCCCCCTGCTTGTGCTCTCTGTCACATAAATAAATAAAATCTTTATTAAAAAAAGATGAACTTTTGTTATCACCACTGCCATTCATAGGATCTCTACATCTCCCTCAAGGTGAGGAATTGTCTTCCCTACCAATCTTCACTTTTCCTAGGTCTCCTCATGGATGAGTAGGCTCCTCTCCTGCACCCAGGCCATCCATTCACCCACCTTCAGCTCCTCAGGCCGCCTGCTTTCCTCCCTTCCTTCCTTCCCTCCTTTCTTCCACCATCTATGCTGATCTCTCCACCAGCAACCAGCCATTCACCAATTTAATTCAGCCAGTATTTATAAAGATAATATGCTAGATAATTGATCGAACTTTCCATCATCTGTCCATCCATCATCCATCCATCCATCCCTCAACTCATCCTTTACCAGTTCCTTTCCATATCATTTCTTCACCTCAGCCACACCAAATCTCCATAGCCTTCCAATTTAGAAGTGTCCCTTTGAAACTGTAGGTAGCGTCTACAAAGCATCTGTAATCTTTTCCAGCTCAGGGGTTTTTTTTCTGGCCTCTGCAGGTTGTCCTTGTACTGGGCACCCCCTTGGCCTGGTTTGCTTTCCTGAGGTTCAGTCTTATTGTTTGTTTCTTGAATTCTCCCTCTGCGTGGCCTTTTGGTATTTTATCCACACCGTCGTGCCGTGTCTCAGATCATTTCCTCTGGCTGGAGTGTTCTTCCCTGCGCCCTCTGCTGCTGGTGACCTTCTGTGTATCCTTCAGGACACTCAGTTCAAATGTCACCCTTTCATGACACTGTCTCTTCCACGGCTTTCCACATCACCTTTCCCACTGAATTAATAGTCCCCTCCTCTGTGCTCCTCCAACAATTTGTATGTCTCCCTAACACAGCGCTCACCACTCTGAATTTTAATTAATTGCTTGCTTGTCTGTCTCGCTGCCTGGAGGGAGCTTGCTTAGCCCGTCACTGCATTCCTGGCTCCTGGCACAAAGCATCTGTCTGTCTGCCTGTCATTATCACCGCCTGGCCATCCTTGGTCATCTGTGTATCTCTTATCTGTCATTATCTACTTAGCAATCATTTAGCATCTCTCTCTCTCCCGTCTATCTATGTGTCTGTCTTCACCACCAGCATCTTCTGTCTATCCATCTACCTCCTTTGTGGAATGAGAAACTAAATCTTGCTGTGAGCGGGCAGACTCGGTCCCTCACCACGGTCTCCCCTTACCTGTTCACATCACATCCAAAACTGTGCTCAAGTACTTGCTTCACGGAATCTTCCTTGAGTTGGCTGTCCCAGCCAGGACTCCCACTCCCTTGTCTAATTGCCAGTGATTTGCTGAAGGGGCGATGGAGAGGGGTGTGGGGAAAGGAGGCATGCGGAGACTGGCCGGCACCTCCCCATCCCCCCACCCCCTGCCTTGGGCGCTGTCGTAGCCCTGTGTCTTCGTACAGCACCCTGGACAGCCTGGCATGCTTGATCCTCGGGAAGCCAGTCCCCAACCCATTCCCCAGGCGACTTGGGCAGGCTAAGAGAGGAGACTTCAGAGGGGCTGAGACAAGGCTGGTATCTTCTAGGACAGGACAGACCTAGAGAACTATCCCGGAGAAGGCCCAGGCTAAGGGACTTATGTAAATCAGAAGCAAATTGAATGCAAATATTATGCAAATATACATGTGGTTTTCCTGATTGCTTCTTTCAGTGGGAGGAGGCCCTTGGCAAGCCTTTTGCCTGGGTCACTGGGAACAGGGTGAGCAGGGACCCTTCCCTCCCTGCCCTGCGAGGCCACCTCTATCTGTGACTATAGCTAAAGATGCTGCTTCTGGGGTGAGTGTGTGAGGCTAGGGTTTCCTATCACCCTCTCCTTAGAGCTGGGCTGGCTCACACCTCCCTTCTCAGACTGGGGGCTCCCTGAGGGAAAGCATGGGCAGGAATGCTGAGGTTGGCTTATCTCCTGGTTTGCAGCTAAGGCCTGTGAGGATGCATATGGGAAAGGATCCTTCTCCATGGCTGTCTTAGCCAGCAGGGAAGGATCTCCGTCTTTTCAGTGAGGTAAAACAGGGCTAGCTGTGTGAAGCAGGAAGGTGAGGTGCAGGGAGCTGGACAGGGCAGGATGTCTCTGTCCCTAGAAAGAACAAGAGGACACAGAAGGTATGTTTTTAAGGTTTGGATAATACAGTAAAGAAGAACGGAGGGGAAGTGGAGTTTCCAACCATGACTTCTTTTTTATTAAATTTTACTTATTTATTTGACAGAGATAGAGAGAGGAAGACAGAGAGCACAAGCAGGGGAGCGGGAGCAGAAGAGGGAGAAGCAGGCTCCCCACTGAGCAGGGAACCCGACTGGGGGCTTGGTCCCAGGACCTGGAATATGACCTGAGCCGAAGACAGACACTCAACCGACTGAGCCCCCTAGGCGCCCCTCCAATCATGACTTTTAAATAAAGAGATTAAAAATCGGTCACTCCTTGATGGTCAGTGGTTCACTGGGGTGAGGGCAGCTGGAATTTACCTCTAGTCCTCCACTCATCATTCATTCATTCATTCAAGGTCTTACTGAATACTGGGTCTGGCATTTGCTAGGTGCTAGATATCACTTTATCAATCTTAACTCTACTCTGTAATTCTATTAAAATGCCCAATTGCTATACATATGGCACAAAGAGCTCATGGGACATTTCTTGACTCAACATATAAACTCACTGAACTCACTTCATATTTTCCTTATTTTGCTCTGAAATTGTGTAGCTCAGTTTGGCCAACCTTTTCCTACTGAGTGCTGGGGAGACACTGACCAGACCCAGGGTAAGACACACCATCAGAAAAGGGACAGACAGTGTGCTCAGACAGAGGCCACCCGGGGCTCTGCTGGGGCAGGTGGTGGGGGCGGACTCTGTCCCAACCCGGGCATCGGGTTGTGATTTGCTGAAGGAGGTGATGGCCCTGAGCTGCATCTCTAGAAGTGTATGGGGGTTATCCACATGAGGAGAATGGAGAAAGACATTCCTGGCCGAGGGAACAGCAAGTGGAAAGGCAGAAAGGTGGCAGTGAGGAATGGGGAAGCCGCCAAACAGCTGAGAGTTATTAGGGCATGAAGCGGAGGAGGTGCAGAGATGGTCACAGCTCCTGTCAGGCCATGGAAGTGGCCTTGTCTCATTCTTCAAGGCTATGGGGGAGGCACTGGCACATCAGGCAGGGGGAAGATCTGGTCAGACTTGGGTTTTAGCCCAGCCCCTGGCCATGTGAGAGAGTGCCTTTGGAAGCCCCTGCAGAGCCCCTGGCAAGTTGCCTGGGCTGGGATGGCAGTGTGTGTGTGCGTGCATGTGTGCATGTGTGTGCGCGCGCGCGCGCGTGTGTGTGTGTGTGTAGGGAATGGGTGGATCTGTGAGCTTGCTGGAGTTTGAACTGACAGGACTTGGGGACCCACCGGGTGTGTGGTGTAAGGCAAAGGGAGGAGCTGGGAGAAAGCCGCTTTCCAGCTGAGGTGATTGGCAGGACAGCAGGGAACCCTGAGGAGGCACATGATGTGTTCGGTGCTATGGTGCTGAGCTTGAGGTGTTGTGGGACATCTGGAGGGGAGGCCTCTCATCTGGGCCTCATCTGAGCCTCTCTAGACTAGAGAGGGAGATTCAGAAGGGGGCAGGACAGCATGGCACTGAAGCATTGGGGGTGTCTGAGGCAGAGTGGGCCTTGGGAATGGGATGATTCCTATTCATCTTGACCCACTGTCTTCTGGAACATCTCAGAGGCTTCTGGTTATGGGAGCTGCAGCCTCATCTGTGGAATCCTGTTCCTTTATGCCCCCACTGTCCCCATAGCTCATACTCCCAGAGAGGAGGAAAACCCCAGGGAAGGAAGCAGAATGAATCTTGAACTTCTTGGTTTGGAGTTTATAGCAGAATCCCATTTTGTTTATTCCACATGCACGTGTGTGTGTGAGCGCGCGTGTGCACACACACAAAAAGAAAAAGAAAAGAAAAAAAATGATTGTTTTTCCTGAGGGGAGAAAAGCTCAAGCCATTTCCATAAAAAGGTCCACCTCCTCCCATGAGCTGGAGAGCAGGCTCCTTGGCACAGCCTGGCTCATGGTCCGAGTGTAAATGAGTCAGTCCCCACTGGCTCCCTCCATAATCCAGGGCATGTCTTTAATTAAGGGGACAATTGCTTTGGCTCAGGGTCTTGGGGTTTCCAGCCAACAGGTCCACCCCCCTGGCAGATCCACAATGTCCTGTAAGTCTTTTCTCAGCCTGGCTCATAGTGAGGCCTCTTTCCTTTTTTTACCAGGAGGGACAAGATGTGGGCAAACTGGAACGAGAGATGGGGGAGGAACCACCTTATACAATCTTGTCTGACCACGAGGGAGTATTTCTCTACGAATCTGGGGCTGGCAAGAGCAGAGCCATGCTGTACCAGAGCCATTGACATCTGTATCGTTCAGTTCTAGAAATGTGCAGGGGCCAAGCCCTCAATTTACAGGGGCCCCAGGAGGGAAGGTTCTTCTCATTTTTTTATGTTTTAAATTTTTTTAAAAAAGATTATTTATTTATTTATTTGACAGAGAGAGAGCGTGAGCACAGGTAGAGGCAGAGGGAGAAGCAGGCTCCCCACCGAGGGGGGAGCCCGATGTGGGGCTCAATCCCAGGACCCTGGGACCACGACCTGAGCCGAAGGCAGACACTTAATGACTGAGCTAGCCAGGCACCTGGGAAAGGCTCTTCTTAAAGTGACATAGAAAGCCAGTGATGGAACTCAGATGCTAGAATTCTGAGCTTGCGTTTAGTTCACTGGCTTCTGTGTCCAGTGGGCATCCATCTTGAGGAACAAATAGGTGATGAGAAGAGGCAGGCCTGGGCCTCTGGGCTCAGTGTGTAGCAGGCCACCTCCCCACAGTTGTGGTCACACCTGCAGGAGTTTCTTTTTCTCCTTTTTCCAAACTGGGCTGCTTGTGTGGATGGAGCCTCAGTCTGTGGTTCAGTACTGTGAGTTTTTCTGCTCCCTGGAAGCAGAGTTCTAGGAAGCCTTTGTCATTCACAAAGGCCACTGGTGTTGGAGTTGCCATGTTAGGGTTCCCAGGGACCCCCAAGTCTGGGAGGGATGCCGAGGCTGAGTGGATGGCTGTGAGGTCTGGGCACTGGATGGAGGGAGGGCTGGGCATTTCCTGGGCCTGCTGGCTCCTGGATTGTCCCTGGAAAAGAGGAGCAGGGCCCTGACACCCAGGATCCATGGGGAAAGGGGAAGACTGGGGGGCCTGGAGCACTCCTCAAAGTGCTGAATCTCCTCACTCTCACTCCTCAACGACAACTGAACGCTGGGGAAACAGGCCTGCTGGGTGCAGGGAGGGTTCTGGCTCCACATATCTGTTTTCCTGCAACTAAGCCAAGACCTGAGTCCCTTCTAAAGGGTAACAGATGGACTATGGTGAGGGCTCCAGAAAGCAGCGACAAGACCCCATATCATGAGCAAAATCTGAGGCCCATGGGATTTGAGTAGCAGCAGGGCCTGACAGGAAGTGGGGCCCTGAGGCTTCCTGACCTCCCGTGCCTTGGGGATGGCTCCTTCCACAGCCTGGGGAACCTGGCACCTTGGCACCTGGCACATTCCTCCTCCCAGGTTTTCTCATCCAGGGACATCCTGCAGACTGTACGGTAGAAGGTGGGTCTGGGTCAGAGCAGGCCTAGTGGCCTTGATTGTTGGGAATACTGTGTGTGTGTGTGTGTGTGTGTGTGATAGGGGGATGAGTATCACCTCTCAGCCTCTTCAGGATTGTATGTAGAATTAAGGTTAAGGGTGTAAGATCTGGGGCTAGATTACCCAGCTTCAAATTCCTGGCTCTGCCACTTCCTAGCTGCATAATCTTGGGCAAGGCACTCCACTTCTCTGTGGCTCAGTTTCCTCATCAGTGAAATGGGGATGACCTACCTTACAGGGTTGTTGTGAGGACTGAATTCACAAGAACGCTGGCATCTAGTAAGGGTCTAATAAATGCTCGTTCTCATTTGCATTATTTTATACAATACTTCCTGGTGGTTGATCTTATGTGTCTTATGCTCGGGTGAGTGGCAGCTCCACAAAAGTTCACGGCTTTCACTGCATTTCAGAGGAGGCCTGGGTCTGGGGGCAGCGTGGTCCAGCAGAGCAAGTCCAGGCTTATGCAGCCAGGCAGGCCTGGGTTCAAAGCCATTTATAAGGCATGTGACCTTGGTTAAATGACCTCACATCTCTGTACCTCAGTTTTCCCATCTGTAAAATGGGGACAAATCTTATCTCATGGAGAAACTGTGGGAATTAGATGAGAGAACATATGGAAGTTCCTGGCTTAGCACCTGCTAAGCCATAGCCTCTTGGTGGATAATGTGGTTTTGTTCCTTTTTGCTGTTCAGAACGGCCATGACAAAATAGAATTTTCACTCAGCCTATTTTTCTTTGACTGCACTGACTGGATGGCAGTGATAATCACAGCAGTAATCGTAGCCCCATGTCTGGTAGCATATTGATGGCACGCCGTTCATACCCATCACCACCTGTCTATCATCACACGTGAGGGCAGGTTGTGAAGTATGGGACCTCAGTACCCTCACTTTTAAAGATGAGGAAACCGAACCACCTGGAGACAAGGCACCAGGCACGTTCTGCAGAGGGAGACGCTTTCCAGCCAAGCAGAGGTTAGGCTCACTTCGCGCTGGGGGGCCTCTGTGCTTATGCAAATGGATGAGTGCTAATCACTTCGCTAATAGGAAACATGCAGGAAGATAGGATCTGCAGCAAAGTGGAAAGGCCTTCCTGAAAAGCGGAGCTGGGAGAAGCCCTAGAAAAATCTGGGAAGATAAGGCGCTGCCCTGAGAACTTGCAGCACTGTGTGTTTGTGTGGGGGGGTGGGCAGAGTGAGTCTAAGGGAGATGCGTTAACTGGCTGCTTTGGGCCTGGAGCCCTTTGGAGAGCAGGATCCCGCTTTCTGAGCCAGGCCTGCTTGCCCAGCAGCCTAGCACAGAATTCCTGAACACCTCCTCTTTGCTTTGCCCTGATGGGGTCCTCGTGCCACCTTCTCCTAGGAGGAGAGGTCAGTATAAGAGCATCTGGGCTCTGGAGCCAGATTGCCTGGGTTCAAATCCGATTTCTTCCACTTACTTGCTGTGTGATCTTTTTTTTTTTTTTTTTTTTTAAAGATTTTATTTATTTATTTGAGAGAGCGAGAATGAGAGAGAGTACATGAGAGGGGGGAGGGTCAGAGAGAGAAGCAGGCTCCTCGCCGAGCAGGGAGCCCGATGCGGGACTCGATCCCGGGACTCCAGGATCATGACCTGAGCCGAAGGCAGTCGCTTAACCAACTGAGCCACCCAGGCGCCCCACTTGCTGTGTGATCTTGGGCAAGTGACTCAACCTCTCTGTGCTACAGTTTCCTCATCTGTTAACTCGGGATGTTATATGTTAGTAATGATATTGCAGTAAGGATTAAGTAAATTAATCCATGTCAGGTGCTTTGAAGAGCAGCTGAGACATAACAAGTACTGGATAAGTGATAGATGTTGTTGTTGTATATTTATTATATTATTTTTATTTCTTAAAGATAATACAATTTCTCCAAGTCCTTCCCTTGTTCAAACTCCTTCCATAGTGCCCCATTGCCTTCAGGCCCAAGAGCATCCTCTGTGCTGTGCTCTACATCTGACCCCTGTTCTCTCTTTGTCACTCCCTCATCCACTCTCCTTTGGTCACCCAGATGACCTGTGTTTTCCTGAAGGTATCATGCTCTTACCTCTGGACCTTTGCATGTTTGGTTTCCTTGGCTCAGAGTTGCCCCTTCCAAAGGGTGGACCCTGCCCCCCACCATGTGTTTGGCTGTCACCACGGAAACTTTATTTCTGATGCCCATCAGTTTTTGATGCCCACACCTGGGTCCCTGTGGCCTCCTGTGTCCCACTGTCCCAGTCCTTACCACCCTGTGGTGATTGTTCAGGATTTGTGGTCCTCACTGGGCTGGGTCACCTCTCTGTACCCAGTGTATGGAGCAAATCCTGACCCAGAGGAGGTTTAATACATAATATTTGTTGAGTGGCTCTAGATGGGGACACAGACAAGTACGTCAAGTTGTCTGTCCCGAGGTCCTGTGAACTTCTACAGAAGAGCCGACACAGTCTGAGAACATGGAAGTTGGATCGGCGGTGAAGGGTGGTGGTTATAAGAACGGGCTCTCAAGGCCAACAGATGGGGGTCAGAATCTTGGCCCAACTACTTGTGCGCTCTGTGACCAAGGGCAAATTGTGTAGCCTGCCAAAACTTCAATTTCTTCCTTGGTAAATAGGAATAATAATAGACACTTGAGCATGAAACAAAATAATGATGTAGGTACTTTATACCATGTCTGGCGCTTGGTAAAGGCCATTGCATGGTGACCGTCTACTTCACAGTCACCATGATCCGAGCCTGCAGCTGCACGTGCTGCCCCCCACACCTGCTGCCCCCCGCACCTGCTGCCGGTACACCTTCCCCTCCCCGGCCTGGAGACAGCAGCCAGAGGCGCAGACTGCTTCTGCAGATAGGAAATCATCGCTGGGCACTGCCTCTCACACTGTCTGCGAGGAGAAGCTGCCTGGAAATTGATAGTGGAGACCGGACCCGCTGGGTGATCGGATATCTCGCTGTCCGCCCTGTAGGAACGACCCAAACAGTTCCAAAGATCTCTTCTGGCATTTGGATTCTGAGGCCTGGTCCCACGGCTTTGAGAATTTTGTCTTCCCCTGTCTAGGATTCTACTGTGTGAATAAAGCCGCCTTGCCTACAGACAAGTGCTGACATTCCTTCATTCACCCGCCACGTGCGGAGCACCTGTTCTGTGCTGGAGCTGGAGATCCCAAGCCTGACTGATGCTGGGGGCCGGCCCTTGAACTGCTCACAGTCTGCAGGGGCAGACAGAGATGTAAGCAGGAAAGTAAAGAGGGAGGTGGCAGGGATCATGAAAGGGTCAGATACCTGGTAGCCCTGAGCCCTTTCTCTGTGTCAGAAGCCACACTAAGGGGTCTCCGTGTGGAATGCTGTTCGGTCCTTAGAAGAGCCCTGCGGGTAAGCGTGAGTGTTAGACTCATTTGAATTCATTTCCTGTTGCTGCTGTAACAACAAACGGGTTCGTTTGGTAATCCACAAATTTAGTGGCCTAAGACAACGCCAAATTATTATCTTACAGTTCTGGAGTCAGAAGTCCAAAACCAGTTTTGCTGGACTGAGGTCAAGGCGTTGGCAGGGCTGGGGCTTGCTAGAGGCCATGAGGGCAGAATCCAGCTCCTCCTGCCTTTTGAGCTCATAGAGGGAGGCTGCCCGCATTTCGCTGCTCCTGGTGCTGGCTTCACTTCAGTCTCTGCTTCTGCCACCACATCTCCCCCTCGGAGCCTTGGGCCTCCCTCTTCTAGGGATCCTTGGGACCACGTTGGGCCCACCCAGATGATCCAGGATTGTCTCCCCATCTAAAAATCCTGAAGTTAATCACACCTGCAAAGTCCCTTTTACCACATAAGGTGACATATTCACAGGTTCCAGGGATTAGGATGTGGACACAGACGTCTCCGTGGGGGGCGTTCTTCAGCCCACCAGGCTGGTGTCACAGATGAGAAAACCTGGGTTTACGAAGGTTAAGGGATTTGCCTCGATCATTCAGCCAGTAACTGGCAAAGCCAGTGCTCCCTGGGGTCAGGCCTCAAGCTCTTATCTCAAAACAAGAAGTTGCCCAGTGGTGGTGAAACTTGAACCAGGTTTTGAAGAACGCATCGGAGTTAAAAGGTGCGGCAGGTAGAGGAATGGTGTGGGCAAGAGCTTCGGGGCGAAATAAACGAGGCACCGGTCGGTTTGGGGGCCGTACATTGCTCTGATTGGCTGGAGTGAGAGGGGGCCGAGAGGGTGGGGGTTACCTGGATGTTCGGGCTCAAACCCCCTCCCCTCTCTGAACCTCAATTTCCAGGCAAGAGAAGCCGGGGGCCAGCTCTTCTGCTGTGACTGAGTCTGCCTTCGCCCTCCCACCCTCCCCTCGACCCCAGGCCCCCTGCCCCGTCTCTGCTTGGCCTGGTCCCATCCATCCCTGGGCAGAATCGAGGGTTGGATGAACCCCCCCTCCCCCACATCTAGGACAGCGACGGTTTCCAAATATCTGTCTGTTGAAATAATGTTCTCCGGGTGCTGGGCCTCCCTCCCTCACATTCCTGGGCGAGCCTGCCTGTTTGGCTTGCTCGGACAAATATTGACTTTCTCTGTCCTTCTCACTCTGGGTCTGTTTAAAAGGCATCAATCTTTGCCGGGGTGTGAGCTCCCTCTCCGTAACCTGTGGCCTCTGAGGTCTTGTCTGGGCAGGGACTGGTGGGGAGGGGCTTGCTGGCCCCAGGGACACCCCCTTCTTGCTTGGCTGCAGAGAGAGGCTTTCAGTGGATTGCTGGTGCGGGTCGGGTGCCCCCATCCGTCCTAGCCGTCCCGGTTATCGAATGTCTACTACATCCTCTAAGCGGGGCAGGCCTGTGGCGGCGTGGCAGAAACAGGGACCGCTGCATCCGCCTTTCTCCAGACTTCACAACAACTGGAAGGAGAGCAATGGGGTCCTCCATCAGGAACCCTGCAGACTCTTGCCTTCAAAAGTGTGTTCACAGTCCACTCACTTCTCAGCCTCCACTGCTACCATCCGGGTCCGACACACCATCGTCTTGCTCCTGATTCTTAAATGACCCTCCAGACTGGTTTCTTTGCCCCTGCGCCTGTTCCCTCACTCTGGCCTCAACGGTGGAGCCAGAATGATCCATTAAAATGGCTCTGGGATCATGCCCTTCCTGTGCCCCCAGCCCTCCAGCGGCCTCCCAGCCACTCAGAGACAAAGTACGATGCTTATGGGGCTGAGAAGTCCGCCGTCCCTCGCCCTCCCACCCTGACCTCCCCTCCTCCTCACTCACTGGACGCTCTGGCTTCCTGGTTGTGCCTCAGCCCAAGAAACCTAGCACCTACTGTTCCTTCTGCCTGGAACAGTTTCCTCAGGGTCTGGCAGGCCTCCTCCCACACCTCTTTGTTGTTTCTGCCCAAAGGTTTCATCTTTTCAGTGAGCCCTTTACTGGACAGCCCCAGGTCCCCCATTTCCCTGCCCCGACTTTACCTTCTCCATAGCGCCCCCTACGTGCCATCTAGCCCATCTAGTCCATCGTCCATGCATTTTCACCACCTCTTTTGTGTGTCGTCGGTCTCTCCTGAGGGCAGGGCCTTCTGTCTGTTTTATTTGCAGCACCCAAGGGAACCCGTGCGTCCCCGCTTTGCAGACGCGAGTCCGTGGGGTTGTTAGGGTGATAGCTGATGTCGATTCTGTGCTCTCTGAGCACCCAACGTCCGCTCACTCAGTAATGCTTGCAGCAACCATGCATAAGGTGGGCACAGTTCTGTCCCTCTTTTATAGATGAAGAAACTGAGGCACCAGGTGATGTAGGGTCTGTCCTGGCTGTACTGCCCCCAAGTCCATCTCTCCACCTTGCCACACTGCATCCGACCGGAGTGCTTTCGTGGGCCACAACATGGCCGTGGGGTGGGGGGGTGAGCTGGTGTCCAAGCCCATGAACCTTTGCCACACCCCTCCCCACCTGGTCTCTCTACCTGTCGCCGGGACTCAGCTGTGCACAAACTGGCAGACCCTGCTTGGTCCCTCTTATCCCGTGGCATTTGGGCAGGCCTCTTTTTGTCTTCAGCTCCTCCTGGCTTCCAGCCCCCCCCTCTCTGTCTCTATGTCTCTCTCTGTCTGTGTCTCTGTCGCTGTCTTGCTATCTCTCCCAGAAGCACTGCTCCCCATCCTGCTGCCCTGGGAGTTCCCTTAGACCTCCTCTCCCTCCTCTCCTTTGCTCAGAGCTCCCAGATCATGGCTAACCTCCTTCCTGGCCTTGTGTCATCTGGCTCAGGAAACCCACTGCCACTCACTTCCCTCCTACCTCAACGAAGGACTGCCCCCGTAATTTCCCTTGCCAATCCTTGTGGCACCCTGCTTTTGGGATGCCTTCTCCTATTTTCTCAGTCTAGCCCAACCTCCTACTCCTATTTTATTTTGAAAAATTTTGAAGAACAGAGACATTGTAAGAATCATCAGCCAACCTCCTTCTACCCTTCCTGTGGATTCACCCACCACCATCAAGGTATTCTCTCTCCTCTCCCTCCTTCCCCCTTTCCCCCACCCCTCTCCCCCACCATCTGTGAGTAAATACCAGCCCTCATCCCTCAGACTTCAGTATGTAACTCTTAAAAAAAGGACATTCTCTTACGTGACCGCAATATAATTGTTGCCCTGGAATTTTAACCTTGATACTATACTATTATCTAATACTTAGCCCGCATTCACATTTTCCCAATTTGCTAAATGATGTCCTCTAGAACATTTTATTGTAGTTGTCATGTCTCTTCAGCCTCCTTTAATCTAGAATAGTTTCCCAGCCTTCTTTTTTGTCATCTTTCACGACATTGACATTTTTTGAGGAGTCTAGATCAATTATTTAGTGATACGTCCCCTGCTTTGGATTTGTCTGAGTGTTTCCTCATGATTTGAATCAGGTTAACTATTTTTGGCAGGGGTACTCCCATCCGTGCCCCCAGCCTCTGCCTCTCTCTTTCTGGATCATCCCACCCACATTGCTGCCCCAGCCTTTGCCCTTGACCTCACCAAATCCTGCCAGTGCTTCTCCACCCATCTCCAGCCCCATCCCAGCCCCACCTAGCAGATCAGCAAGAAGTTCTGCTCCGGCACCAAGGAATGGCATGGGAGGAGTGGAGGGGCCACCCTGCCCTGTCCACTCGGAAGATGAGGGAACCAGGGACTTTTTCCTTCGAGAGGCTCAGGAAGTGATGGTTTGTTCCTCAGACAGGTTTTAGCAGCAGAACCTTCTGTTCAGACACATGGAAAAGCAATGAACACTGGTCCTGCTATTACCGAAGAGGCGTGTGTATGTGCACATGCGTGTGCATATGTGTATGCGTGTATGCATACGTGTGTGCTTCTTGTGTACATACACGACTATGTTCTTGGACTTGAGTTCTGAAGCTCCAGCCACTCAGGTTCCCTCTCTGCTCCAGAATATCCCCTGGAGATTTTCATAGAGCCTTTGGGGTTCCACCGATCCAAGGAAACTGAATCCCACAAACATCCATGAGATTTACTGTGTGTTGAGCCTGGTGCTAGGCCCCAGGGAAGAAGGATTGAAAGTGATATAAGCACATTGGCTTTGGAATCCCGTAGATCTGGTCTCCAAACCCTGCCCTGTTGCCTTCTGGCTGTGTGGTCCCGGGCAAGTTACTCAACCTCTTAAGCCTTGGCTTCCTAATCTGTAAAATGGGCATCATAATGAGTATCTATCTCTGGGCATTCCTTGTGAAGATGAAATGTAGAAATGCCCTTGCAAGCCTGGCCCATAGTAGGTGGATGCCTCCAGGAGAGCAGGAAGGGGTTCCTTGGGTTGGGATGTGGAGGGCCCCCCCCCCCCCCCCCCCCCGCCCCCCCCCGCCCTCTGGCAGGTTGAGGAACTTACTGTCAGAACAGTTGTTTCTGATACACAGAAGGCTCATTGCTTTCCCTTCCAAGCCTGTCATTCTGTGGTGGGTAATCAAGCGGGGCTTTGATGGTAGATGCAGTGGATTAGGGCTGGGGGAGTTTCCAGGCCCAGCCCTTGGCAGTGACTTTGGCAGGAGAGACTGTTAGTGCCGAGGGAGGGAGCAGGGAGACAGGGAACCCTAATTCACATCATCCTCTGCCTTGGACCTTACCCATCCTGTGTTTGGAGACCCACACCAGCTTGTCCAGATGTGGGAGAGGAACTGGTCCCGTGGCTCAGCAGTTGGAGGAGTCTGAGTTCTAGTCCTGGCTCAACCACCAACTCTGTGTGAAGCAGGGTGTCACTGCCTGGCTCCCAGAATATTTCTCTTATCTATATGTGTGTGTGTGTGTGTGTGTTGAATTCATTTATTCATTCATCAATATTAATTGAGCACCTACTATGTACTGGGTGCTGGAAATAGTGATGAAGAATAGAGAAAAGATCGTAGCCCTTACAGAACTTACATTCTTTTTTTTTTTTAAAAGATTTATTTATTTATTTGAGAGAGAGAGAGAGATCTTGGGGGGTGGGGTGGGAGGGTGCAGAGGGAGAGAGAGAATCTCAAGCAGACTCTCCAGTGAGTGCAGAGCCCGGCGTGGGGCTCCATCTCACGACCTTGAGATCATGACCTGAGCGAAAATCAAGAGTTGGACGTTTAGCTGACTGAGCCACTTGGGCACCCCAGAACTGACATTCTAATGGGAGAGATAGACAAATAAGTACAGGTAAACAACACAGGTGTGAACTGCCCGGGTCCACCTATCTGTGGATTTATTCCCATAAACACAGTACGGTAATGTAAATGTATTTTATCTTCCTTATGATTTTCTTAATAACATTTTTTTCTCTAGCTTACTTTATTGTAAGAATATAGTACATAATACATGTAACATACAAAAAATGTGTTAATTGACTATTTATGTTATTGGTGAGACTTCTGGTCAACAGAAGGCTATTGGTTAAATTCTGGGGGAGTCCAAATTTACATTGGGATTTTTGGCTACAGACAGGGGGCAGGGGTGTCAGCACCCCTTCCCTCTACGTTGTTCAAGGATCAACTGTAACTAGAACTGTGATGAATGCTGCACAGGAGAGGTGCAGAGTGCTCTAAGAGTGACCAGTTGTGGTGGGGGAGAGTCAGGGAGGCCATTCCTGAGGCAGTGACGTCTATGTGGGGCCTGGAGGATCTATAGGAGTTGGTTATGCAAAGGGAAGGAATGGATGTGTTGGTAAAAGTAGGCGAGAACTCCAGGTAGGGGAAACAGTATGTACAAAGGTCCTGGGGCAGAAAGAGCACAAATGGTCTACAAGGACTGTTTCAGTTTTGCCAGAGCGCTTGACACATACCCTCTCCATCTTATTTGATTCACAGGAAATGGCTCTCACAGTAGATAGGATGCTCAGCCCTCACCTTCCTTTCCTCTGTTTTCTGTGGCTTCAAAGAGTGGAGGGCCTAGAAAGGAAGCAGGAGAAGGAGAGTGGTACCATCAAGCCTCTCCAAAACATTTCTTGTATCTTGGGCTCCCTTTTGCATTTCTTCACTCCCATAATGACAGATGATAGTTGGGATTTTCTTATTTCTTTCTTTTTTTTTTTCTCTTCTTCCTTTGGCTCTCTCTCCCTGCTTCCTATCAATGTCTGTTGGGAGGAGAAAAGCCTAGAGTTTTTTTTTGTCTGCTTGTTTTGTTATCTGTGTAAATGGACTCATTTTCAGTGCAGGTGACCCAAATGAGGGGTCCGTGTATGTGTGTGTGTGTGTTTCATGAAGTCATGGCCTCCACAAAGTCCCAGGGAAATCTTATCCAGTTTTGAGAGTTGATGGGGGGACCCCAGCAAAGGCTGAGAGGTAGTGACAAGTCTAGGTAGTGGTGGTCACAGTCTGGAGGCTGGGGGTGGGAATGCCCAGCCATGGGGCTAGCATGTGGATGGCAGCAGAAGGGGGTGAGAAGAGGCTTTCCCTCCTTGAAGTACCCCCCCCTTTTTTTAAAGATTTTTTATTTTTTATTTGACAGAGAGAGTACAAGCAGGGGGGAGTGGCAGGCAGAGGCAGAAGGAGAGGGAGAAGCAGGCTCCCCGCTGAGCAGGGAGCCCGATGCGGGGCTCAATCCCAGGACCCCGAATCATGACCCAAGCCGAAGGCAGACGCTTAACCATCTGACCCACCCAGGCGCCCCTTGAAGTCCCCCTTTGGCTGTGATTTCGCTCAGGGCCCAGCTGGGAGGGGCGCAGGGCGTCTTGGGTGCCGCTGCTTGTGTGTGCTAGAGCCAGACGCCGAGGGCAGATTGCTCTAGCAGCCCCTGACAGCCCTTGAGAGATTGGGGGGCTGCTGCCTGAAGCCCCACTGTGTGGTGTACATGCTCAA
The DNA here is from genome assembly GCF_002201575.2 of Neomonachus schauinslandi. NCBI lineage: Eukaryota > Metazoa > Chordata > Mammalia > Carnivora > Phocidae > Neomonachus > Neomonachus schauinslandi. Next base: position 36,547,151 of record NC_058406.1, read on the forward strand.
GAAGCCTGAGTGCACTCTGCAGCTGAGTCTCCCTGAGCTTGGGGCTGCAAGCAGACAACAGTTAGGGAGCTCGTGGGGAGGCTGGCGAGCAGAGAGGAGGCCGTGCACACCCAGCCTGTTACTATCTGCCAAGGTCTGTGGAAAGAGGATCAGGGTAGGGGATAGTGTACAGATCTGGGTATGGGGACCTCCAAGGGACTTGTCTACAATGAATGTCTGAAAAAGTTGTCAGAATGGTTTGAGGTTGAAGAGCTGGAGGACTTGGCCACTACCAGCCTGGTGGGAGGCAGCCCTCCAAGGGCTGTGGCCAGTTCTGGAGCCCACTGTGGAGAGGATGAGTGACTCTCCCCCCAGGCTGCCTGAGTCCGTGGTCTGATGGTGGTGGCATTACTTTAGGACCTTGCAGGTCTGGGCAGCCCACCTCAGCCCTGATCCATTCAGCTCAGCAGCTCAGCCCAGCTCAGCCAAGCTGTCAGACCTCCTCTAACCTGAACTACACCCAGCTCTGCTCAAGGCAACTTGACTCAATATGACCCACCTTGACACGGCTCAGACACTCAGCACAAACTCCCCTCTACCCAACTCAGTGGACCCGTGTTTAAACCAAGTTACTCTGAACAATCCATCCCAACCTCCAAACCTAACTCTTGGCTCAACCTACCCCACATCTATTCAACTAGCATCTTGATTTGGTTCAGCACAAAACAGTTTTTTTTAGCACACATTATGCTTTCAGCTTGACTCAACTCACCCCATCCTCCCTCAGCTCAGCCTGATTTAAATCAACCCAACCCAACCTAACTCAGCCCAACGTAACTCAGTTTACCTTAGCTCAGCTTGGTTCAGTTTTAAGCCCAGTCCAAGTTACCTGGGCCAAGAGCAACCCAGGTTACTCCAACCTGGTCCAAAACAAGTCAGTCCATCTTGAGTCAACCCAGTTTAACTCAATTAGGCTCAACTAAAGTTTTCTACGTTTGATTTAACTTTCCTTAGACTATGAACTCTATGAGGGCAGACATTTTGTGTGTTTTTGTCACCCATGTATTCCAAATACATAAAAGTAGTGATGACAAATCCAGCAGGGTGCTGGTGGCCATTAAGAAATGTGGTGGTCAAAGAAAGCCTCTCTAGGAGATGATATGTGAGCAGAGAACTGAACAAAGGAACAAGACCTTTGGTTATCTGGGGCAAGTGTTTTTCAGCAACAGGATACAGCAAGTGCAAAGGCCCTGAGGCAGGAACAAACTAGGTATATTCATGGGACAGGAAGGCCAGTGTGAGAGCCTAGAGACTTGTTTGAAGCTGGTCTCTCCTGCTAATCTGTTAGCTTTGAGAGGGTCGGGACTGTCTTGCACATGGCCGCATTCTCTGCTTCTGGCCCATGCTGACACATAGTAAGCACTTAGTGACGATTTTTTAAAGGAATGGGTTCAACTGAGAATAATGCAAATGGATTTAACCCTAATGATCATATTTGACTCAATGTACTTTAATTCAGTTCAACTTGACAAGACTTTTTTTTGGATCTTTGGATCTTGGAAAAGAAGGCTGCAGGGCTACAAAGTAAGAAGAGAAGATTCTCTTAACTCTCCTAAGCCTCCATGAACTCCAGTGTTGGGAGGAGCATTAGCATCTCCCTCGCCTCTCTTGTGAGTGTGGTGCAGGTTGGTGGGTTATGAGTGTGGAAGGGTTTTGTGGACAAGAAAGCCCTGAGGACCTCCTGTCCTTGCAGATGAGGGAGTGAGGGGGAGGGAGGGCATGCAGGTGGTCTCTGTAGGCCCTTCTGCCCATGACATTCCACAAACCTGTGGTTCTATGAGAGGCTCGCACACCCAGATCTGAGCAAGCTTCTGCGCCCCCAGGGATGCCCAGCTGACAGAAGACACAGTTCAAAGCTCCCCCCTGGCTGGCAGAGCCCAGCAGCCTCCTCTCTCCTTGCTCGCCGACCTGCAGGCTCCGCTGTGGCTCTTCCACAGGTCTGTCTCCCTCTGGGTCTCTGCACCTCTGCTTCCCTCTGCCGAGACTCCAATTCCTTTTTTTGTTCTTTTTCACTTTTAATCTCATGTGGGGGCAGTGAGTTTAGTTAACCACCCTTCTCCACAGGGCCAAACATCGTTCTCGTCTTTCCTGCAAGGCCCGGCTTTTATTTTGTTGTTCGGCTGCTTTTCCTACCCCTTCGTGGCAAATCCTTCCTCCCATTTCCCTCTTCACTATACGTCCCCACTCTAATGTGTTTGCTGTATGACCTTGGAAATGCACGTTTCTTTGAAAAAATATATGGTGTTGTTTTCTTTGTGTATGTTTTTAATTTATATAAATGGTATTTTGCTTTAGAGCACCTTCTGTTTCTTATTTTTTTCCCACTTAACACATGTTTTTAAGATCTCTCCATGTCACTGTGTGTCCCTCTGGAGTCCAGTCCATGGCCTCTAACCGTGTGTGTGCCGTATGCCCGCGCTGCAGTTTTTGGACCCACTCTCCCGTGACCCCTGGCCCCTCAAGAGGCCTCACTGAACATTCTCATAGCTTTTCCCTTAGGGACAGGGCAGGAGTTTCTTTGGGGTGAACATCCGGGAGGAGCATTGCCCGGAGGGCTCATATCTGGATTTAATTTCCCTTAGTCCTGCCTGATTGTACCTCGGGAGGGCACAAGCGTTCAGGTTCCCCTCAGTCTTTGCCAGCATTTGGCGTTATTCAACTTTTACACTGACAGTCTGATGGGTGGAAAATGGTGTCTCATAGTTTTGATTCGCATGTGCCTGCTTACGGGTGAGGTGGAGCGTCCCTCCTATCCCCGTTGGCCCCGCAACCTGTAGAGGCCTCGTGGGGGGCATCCAGGGCTAATTCACCTCCATGTGTCTGGCACCTGGCCCGGGGCCTGGTCCAGTGAAAGTGCTGGGGAGTGCTTGATGACTGACTGACCGACTGAGGGAATCTGTGCTGTGGTTTTGAAGGGTTGAGAGGTCACGCAGGGAGGGGGCAGGGTGAGCCAGGCAGAGGGCTGGGACATTTATAGCTGGAAAGAGGAGGGAGAAGCAGAAGAGACTGTAAAACTAGGTTCAGAGTTCGTTGGCTGAGCCATAGGCTCAAGACCCAGCTGGCAAGTTCCCCAACTTTGGAGTGTTCATTTGCTGTCGGTCATTGCAGAGGCCAACCCTGGGGGGCCAGCCTAGGCTGAATGTGCCAAAGTAACGGTGGTGGCCGGGGTGGGGCGGGGGATGACTGGTTCCCCTCGCACCTGCTCTTTATGGCTTTTCTCACCGGTCCTGACCGCTGACCCATTGCTACCCAATCTCATCACAGTTCTTACTTTCTCTTGCCCCTTGCCCAAACGGTAGTCCAAGATGCATCTTCCTAACTCCCTCTTGCCCCTTATCTGGGGACCCAAAGCTGCAGGGGCTGTTGGCCGGCCCTGGCTTCGGGCCAGTCTTGCACCGAGAGCCCCGGCGGCCCCCGTAGCTGTGGCCGTGGTCACTCCTGGGAGAACAGTGGCTCTGCACAGCCCACCGCCCCGGCCTGTGGCTGAGGTAATTCTCCACCCGAGTCTGCTCCCTTCTCTCCAGGGCCCTGCTTTTGCTTCCACGTGGTTTGGCAGAGGCTGAAAGGCAGAAGATTATAGGCATGCAGTACAACCCCACAAACCAGCGTGAAACCCCATGGTTGTCTTTTTCCACCCTCTGCCTCTACTTAGTTTTTCCTTTCTCTGAGGAACTGGGTTCCCAACATCTCCTCCTTCCCCGGGATCAATCAGTTGGCGCGGTGCTGCGGGAAAGAAACTTGCATTCAGTCATGCCCATGGCAACCATCATAAGCAGGGCCTATGTTCCTGTCCTGGAGCCCAGACTCCATTCTGTTTAAAAGGCTTGGGGTTTACAAAACTAAGCGGACTAGAACCTAACTTTTAGTAGCACATTTGAACAGCATTTAAGGTTTGAAGAACAGAACTCCAAAGTGGCTTTTCTTCAAGGACTATCATTAATCACAGGACTCATCCTAGCACTCCTTCTCATTTCCCCAGCACGGCCCCCAAATCCAAACATTTTCACATGAGTCATCCCCTTCGACACCCTTCACTCTCCTGGGATGATGGTAGGGCCCACATTGTCTTCCTTGTAGCTTTGAACTGTTTCTCAAACATGAATGCGCGTATAGATCACCTGGGGACCTTGTCACATGGCAGAGCCTGAGTCAGGAGGCCTGGGTGGGCCTGGGATTCTGCATTTCTAACAAGATCCCAGGCGATGCTGATGCTGTACTTCCATGGGCCACACTTGAGTCATGAGAATCAGGAACTCAAACAGATGAATGATGTGAGAGCCTGACTTGATTCCCTTCTTCTTTCTTCCTGTTTTTCTTTCTTCTTTCAACAAATACCAACCAAGTACTTGCTTTGCGCTCGCTGCGGTTCTAGGTGCAGGACTGAGTGACAGGAAAAACACCAAGCCACACCACAAGCCCTGCCCCCTCCGACCAGCAGCTCACCAGCCATGGCATTGGCCTTTCACGCTTTCGTGATGGAGGGAGGCAGGTCCAGAGGGTCTCGGGGATGAGTATGGGCAGGCAAGGGGCTCAGGGGCTTTCAGGGGGGCTCAGAAACCTCTCACGATTCACTACCAGTTATGTAGGAGCCCCCTGGTCTATTATACAGCAACAGAAGAGTCAGGCAGGGCTTCTGGCCTTGATGAGCTCACAGTGTGGTGGGAGAGCAGACATGAATCCACAAGGCTGAGAGAACACTGTGGTAGCATTTATAAACTCTGTGAGGGCAGGCCATTGCCATCATCTGTCCCCTCTGCTGTCATAGCCCCAGTCCTTGGGCAGTGGATGTCCTGGTGCATAGTGGACTTCCACAAATTATTTTGTGTGTGGGGGAGATGAATGACTGAACAGGACACAGTGGGTGCAAATGAGGCAGTGATCAGTTCTACCCAGGGTGCAGTGAGGTGGGGAAGGCTTCTCAAAGGAGGTGAGGTTGGATCCAGGTCTTAAAGATCAGTGAGTGTTTGTCAGGCATGGTGAGGGCAAGTGGGCAGATCTGGAGCAGAGGCTCCTGCTTAACCCTGTCGCTGTCTTGGTTCAGGGGGCTGGCAGCTCTGTCCTGGATTCAGAATGCTGACCACTCCCTGGAGGCCCTCCTCTTCTTCAACGTACCTGGGCCATGTGGGTGTGGCGTCTGGGTTCTCCCAGCTCCCTAGGAAGTCCCCCCTTCAGGAAACGGAGGGGCCCCTCCAGGAAGATGACTCAAGCCTGCTTGAGCGTACTGTGTTCAGAGCGGGCTCAGGCCCAGTGAGGGACCTCCCTGGTGTGGCCGCTGGGGCCTCAGAGATGAATCAGACAGCCCTCCGGGAGTTCCCGGGAAGCCCTCCCCAACTTAGTCTCCTACTGCCTTCTCTCTCTCTCTTTCTTTCTCTCCTCGCTCCCCCTTTACATATTTAATAACATTATTTAAATAATAATATAAAAATAATTTACTATATTAAAGAAGTGTTCAAAGTTTCCTTTGGCTTTGGGAACCGAGCAGCTGACATAACACCCACTTTATAAATGTGAAGACTGAGGCTTTTTGAGAGAGGGAGTATTTGACAAAGGACATAAGGGAGAATTAGAACTTAAACCGTGGAATCTGATTCTGAGTGCAGTGGACCTACCTAAGAGACAACCTTTTAATCAATCGGTCAGTCAATAAACAAATATTTATTGACAGTCCACTGTGCACCAGGCACTGTTCTAGGCTTTGGGGGGACTCCTCAGTGAACAACAGAGACGGAATCTCTGCCCTTGTGCACTTTTTCTTTGGCGGGGAGAGACAGACAATTACAAATCTGACATAAAATATAGCATGGCAGAGGGCGCCTGGGTGGCTCAGTTGGTTAAGCGACTGCCTTCGGCTCAGGTCATGATCCTGGAGTCCCTGGATCGAGTCCCGCATCGGGCTCCCTGCTCAGCGGGGAGTCTGCTTCTCCCTCTGAACCTCCTCCCTCTCATGCTCTCTGTCTCTCATTCTCTCTCTCTCAAATAAATAAATAAAATCTTTAAAAATAAAAAAAAATATATAGCATGGCAGATGATGCTCCTATGGGCAAAAATAAGGCTGGGAAGGGGGATAGGGAGTGCCGAGGGGTTGTGTTTATACTTTTAAGTTGGAGTAGTTAGGGACTGCTTTCCTGGGACCATCACTTTTTTAAAAAAAAGATTTTATTTATTTATTTGAGAGAGAGCACACGCGAGCAGTGGGCGGGGCAGAGGAAGAGGGAGAAGCAGACTCCCTGCTGAGCAGGGAGCCCAACGTGGGGCTCGATCCCAGGACCCTGGGGTCATGACCTGAGCCGAAGGCAGCCCTTAACCCACTGAGCCACCCAGGCGCCCTGAGATCATCACTTTGGAATGAAGACTGGAAGGAGGTGATGGAGCAAGGCTTGCACATATCTGGAGGAGGGCAGAGGGAAGCGCAAAGTGTCTCCTTGCTAAGGGCTCTAGAGCTCCTTTTGATGTGAGCCTGTTCTTCTCAGTCCTGCAGGGACAAGATTCTTTGCTCATCTGCTCTCTCCCCACCGGGCTCCCAGCCTGTGGCTCTGATCAGCTGGGGCACCGGAACCCCTGTGGCTGCTGGAGAGGATGGTGACAAGCCCAGAGGCTGTGAGAGGCCGCTGCCCTGGGATGCCCACTCTCCCGCTGGTGCTGGGATGTGTCTTTTGAGTAGCAGCGGTCGTATTGAAAGATTGATCTCCCCATTAGAAGGGATTTGTCAGCACGAGCTGGGGCTTAGCAGCCTAAGCCGTGGGTCTGAAAGCTCAGACAGGTTCAGGGCCTGGAGCAGCTGACTCAGGCCTGGCTCCCCTGTGAATCGAGGAAAGGCCACCAGCTGAGACCACAGGGGTCAGAGTCGGGAGGAATAGCTTGGCGTCTCCAGGGGCACTGCCAAAGCCACTCACGTTCCCAGTGTTCTTCCCGGGAGCTGGGAGTAGCCCCAGTGCCCATGCCTGGCATGCGGAGCTGAGCAAGGCCCCAGGGCTCAGCCAGGCGCTGGCGCAGCTGACTCCGGTCTCTCCAGGCTCGCGCTCCTTTTCCGCGACCTTGGAGACCGTCTGCTCACCAGTCACCAACCCCCACCCCCCGCCCTGACTTCCTCCAGACTGCTCTCCTGAGGTCCTGCCACCTACCTGATGTCTCCAGAGGATGTCCGAGAAAGCTCTGCAGCAGGCTGCAGTCAAGATGGGACTCCCACCTCCCCCCAGAGCCACCCGCAGCTAAGTGACCGGTTCACAGGCTTGCTAGCGTATCAGCTCACGTCAGGACTTCCCGCAGCCAGATGGGCAAGGGCCTGCTCCAGCCACATGGTGCGGGCTGGAGAGCTGGCGAAGGGGGGTCTGGAGTCTTGCGCTACACTGCTGGGCGAAGTCAGTGCCACCTCCGGGTATTTACAGGAGGCCCCACATCCCTCCCCCTGCCATCACCCCCAGCCAGGCCGCATCCCTGCTCCCTTGAATTCCTCACTGGTTTCCTACCTGGGCTCGACGCTCCTTCTCTCCAGTCCCTTCTCCCCAGAGCCTTAGGAACAGAGCTGATGCCGCCGCTTTCCATGGTTCTTTGGATGAAATGCACATTTCTCACCGCGACCACCAGGCCATGTGCAGCATGGCTCCCGACTTGTCCTCGGGCCCCACTGGCTGGCTTTGGTTCCGTCAGTGACACACTCCTTCGCACTCAGGGCCCTGCCGTGTGCTACTTCCTCTGTGTGGGATGCTCCCCCTTCGCTGGTTTGCTATCATTCTCCAAGTGTCAGCTGAAAAAACGTCCTGTCCTCAGGAAACCTTCTTCGTCTTCTTTTCAAGTCTCATCGCCCTGGTTGGTGAGACCCGAAAAGCTCCCCAGACTTGGTGTTGACAACCTCTAGGCTAGCTCTCTAGGTCCTTGTGGAGTACCTGGCTTCCCTGCCGAGTGGTGAGGCCCCTGAGGGCAGGGCCTGGGTCTCTGCGTTCTGGGCTGTATCCCTCGCACGGCACCTGGCACAGAGCGGAGGCCCAGGAAATGCTGGAGAACGAGCAAATTGCATTTGCTTTTCCCTTGGTCTCTAATTGCTCCCCTCCACACACCCTACGCTTCACCTAAGCCGCTTTCCTCTTTCTCTTTCAGCCTCTGCCTCTGCTCTTGCGGGTCCTACAGCCTGACACCCTGACACTTCTCTCACCCACAGCCTACAACTCCCTCAAGGCTGCCCCCGGCCTCTGAAAGAGCGCCCCCAGCAGGCCTTCCTTCTGCGCACCGACAGGCTGGGTATCCCTCGTTCTGCTCATGTGCTATTTCTCCTTCAGGACTGCCCGTGCCGGAATTCTTGACCTAAGCTCCACAGAGGCAAGGAGCAAGTCCTCTCCTTCAGTGGCCTCCCCGGAAGTGATAGGCTCAGGGCAGGGCACACGCAAGGGCATGTGGAGGTGCCCCGAGTCAGACTGAGGGCGAGGCCGGCTGTCAGCATTTCTCCTGGCCCTGGGGAGGTAAGCCCCTCCATTCCTCACCACCTCCCTTGGACCACCTGAGTGCTGCTTCTCATCCAGTAGACCCTACGAGCGAGTTTGATGGTGGGGAAGCAGAGATACTAGAGACAGCAAGAGTTTTGGAGTCAGACAGTTCTAGACTAAAACCCTCTTTCTGTTAAGTTGAACTGTATGAAATTGCCATTTCTAGGCCCAAAGCTATTGAATATCAATAGTTTCACAATTTACTGTGTACTCCCAGGCAGCTGGCCTGATCTCTTTTAGACTTCGTCTCTTTGTCTGTGAAATGGGAGTAGAGCATTATTTACAGAGTTGGGGAGAGGAGAAAACAAAGCTGTGTGGCATTGGAGGTAAAAGCCTGAGTTCTGGAGCTGATTTGGATCCTGGATCCAACCAGCCATTGTTTTGGGGTTCCTAATTGCCAGCAACAGAGTCCATTACAGCTGGTTTAAGCAAGAAGAAATGTATTACAGGATGTTGGCCACCTCACAGAATTTCTGGAGGGCCAGAGGAGTGAGGCCTGATGAAAGCATGGGGGAATTTTCAGTGAAAACACCACTGTCCCATCACTCCGTCCCTAGGCATTCAGAGATGGATGGCAGAGGCTCTGTCACTGCTGTCCCCGAAGAACTGGATGCCTTTGCCACTGCCCTGGCCATGGATCAGTCCCTCCACCTGGTGGCCTCCTTCTGAACCCAGGTATCACATAGGTGTATCTGATCTATGGCCCCTGGGCCACATGTCTGAACCCGAGCCACAAAGGGGTCTGAAGCTGAGGCATTTCTGGCTTCTGCCTGGAGAATGTTGGACTCACGATGCAGGAAACAATGCAAATGTAGGGAGGGCATTCAACCATGACAACTCTGTGCTATGGCTTCTTCCCTGCTATGTGATCTTAGGCAAGTAATTTATTTTCTGTGAGCCTCATTTTTCACATCTGCAAAATGGGGATAATAGCAGTATATATTTCATAGAGTTGTTGTGGGGATTTATTGCACTGATTAGTGAAAAACCCTTAGAAGAGAACCTGGCATATGGTAAACTCTAAATAGATGCTGGCTATAATTATTATGATATTATTATTAATGGATTTGAGACCTCTTGGCACAAAGCCAAGCACAGAGACGATGCTCTGTAAGTGTTTGTTGAATGAAAATCCTGGGCTGAGATGTTAGTGTCCAGAATTTCTCTCAGCCAGCCCAGATGACGGCTTGATGGGGAGGGCCAGCGCAGCGTGGACTAGCGGACTGTTAACTTTTCAGGAATTTCATGAGCTGGTGAACATGACGTTGGTAGCTTGAAATCTGCCACAGTGGGAGAATTTATACCACGGCAATTGGCAAAGGCTACAAATCAAGTCTCCCCTCTTGCTAGAACTAGCAACTTGTTATGGTTAAACCTTCACTGGCACACCACAGGCTAAGACCTGGGCTATGAAGTTTATAAAGTGCCCAACCCTGTGCCATCTTTCTTGGTCCTTTTGCATGTGGTCCTTCTCCCCAGTTAGCAAATTCTTCGCGTTGACTTTATCTTGCAAATGTCAAGACACATAGATGAACCCCTGGATTCATGGCTTTTTCATGTTTCCCTGAGTGGATCCCTCTTTTGCACTGATGAGTTCCTGCCAGACCGTGAGTCCTCTGAGGGTGGCCTCAGTGCTGGGCACAAAGTTTGGCCCACGGTAGTTCAGGAGGCAATTGTAGAATGGCTAAGCGGATAAGGTCTCTGGAACTGGAGGCCTTTCCCCTCCCCACACTGCTTGACAACATTTTGCTCTCCTTTCCTGATGCCCTCAGAAAGAAATCACCACTCCGGATTTCCTTCTTCATGCCCTTCTACCATGTGGATCGTATAAGAAGGGAGTATGGTGGAGTTTGGGGAGGAGGGAGGGCTACTCCAGTGTTGGTGAACCTCGAAGGGGGGCGGGGGAGGGCTGCCTCCTGCTTTGGAAACATTCTTCTGATTGCTCTGCACAGCTCAGCAGGCTGTCCTGGCTTAGGACGAAAAGGAGGGAGAGGCAAACACCCTTCATTTTAATTAAAGCCAACTTTACATTGTTATTCCATTTGCCTGTGTTATTGCACGAGCTTACAATAAAGTTATATGGCGCCCCCAGGGCAGCTTGAGCTGCGTGATAGAATGTGTTCAAGTTCAGCACTCCAGGACTGTGCTTGGCTTCCCTGCAGGGTGAACCAGAGCCAGCCCTGGGTCCTCTCTGGGGCTCCAAGTCGTTGTTCAGGCTCAGGTCTCTTAGCAGCGCCTTTGTTTACATGTCATTCATTTGAAAAACATTTATCTAGTACTTTCTATGTGCCCAGCAGTGGAGTAGGTGCTGAGTCTACCTCTGGCACGTTGCTGCATGCCCCCTGGAGTACACAGACCCCAGTCTCCAGGACCTGGCCCTGACCGGTCTCTCTCTAGCGGTACAGATATCCATGTGGACACTTCCCACCCCACCCCAAATTGTTCTGGTCTTCTTGCTTTTGCTCTGAGAAGACATTTGTAATTGGACTAAGCAACCTCTTACATTTAGCAATTTTCTAAATTCCTTCACATCTGACATTTCTTCTGGTTCTCACAGCACTCCCATTCAGATTCTGCCCACTCTTCAAGATCCCGGGCAAATGCCACTTCCTCCTGGCAGCCTCCTCTGGTCACACCTTTCTCTGGGCCCCTTTGGTGCTCCCTTTGCCCCCTGTTCATGGATCTCATCACAAGTTTTAAAACTTTTTAAAATTATGGGCAGAAGACATGAATGGACATTTTTCCAAAGAAGGCATACAGAGGGCCAACAGACACATGAAAAGATGCTCAACATCACTCATCATCAGGGAAATACATATCAAAACTACAACGAGATGTCACCTCACACCTGTCAGAATGGCTAAAATCAAGAACACAAGAAACAACAAGTTTGTTTCTGTTGGTGAGGATGTGGAGAAAGGGGCAGCCTCTTGCCCTGTTGGTGGGAATGCAAACTGGTGCAGCCCCTCTGGAGAACAGTATGGAGGTTCCTCAAAAAGTTAAAAAAAGAACTACCTTATAGCAATTGCACTACTAGGTATTTACCCAAGGAATACAAAAGTACTAATTCAAAGAGATATATGTACCCCAATGTTTATTTTATTATTTTATTTTTTCTTCCAAATTTTTATTTAAATTTAAGTTAGTTAAGATAATGTAATATTGGTTTCAGGAGTAGAATTTAGTGATTCATTACTTACATATAACACCCAGTACTCATCATAACAAGTGCCCTCCTTAATACTCATCACCCATTTAGTCCATCCCACACCCACCTCCCTCTATCAACCCTCAGTTTGTTCTCTATCATTAGGAGTCTCTTATGGTTTGCCTCCCTCTCCCTCCTTCTCTCTCTTTTTTTTTTCCCCTTCCCACACGTTCATCTGTTTTGTTTCCTAAATTCCACATATGAATGAAATCATATGGTATTTGTCTTTCTCTGACTTATTTCACTTAGCATACTACATTCTAACTCCATCCACATGGCAGCAAATGGCAAGATTTCATTTTTTGGATGGCTGAGTAATATTCCATTGTATATATATATATATATACACCACATCTTTATCCATTCATCAGTTGATGGACACTGGGGCTCTTTCCACAGTTTGGCTACTGTTGACAATGCTGCTATAAACATTGGGGTGCATGTACCTCTTTGAATCAGTATTTTTGTATCCTTTGGGTAAATACCTAGTAGTGAGATTGCTGGGTTGCACCCCGATGTTTATAGTAGCATTATCTACAATAGCCAAATTATGGAAACAGCCCAAGTGTCCATCAGCTGATGAATAAAGGAAGGAGAGGTAGTGTGTGTGTGTCTGTGTGTGTGTGTGTATGGAATATTACTCAGCCATAAAAGGTATGAAATCTTGCCATTTGTAACAACATGGAAGGAGCTAGAGAATATTATGCTAAGTGAAATAAGTCAGTCAGAGAAAGACAAATACCATATGATTTCACTCATATGTGGAATTTACAAAACAAAATGAACAAAACGAGAAAAAAAGAGAGGCAAACCAAGAAACAGACTCTTAATAATAGAGAACAAATTGATGGTTATCAGAGGGGAGGGGGATGGCGAGATGGGTAAAATAGGTGATGGGGATTAAGGGGGGCACGTGCTGTGATGAGCACCAGGTGTTTTATGTAAGTGTTGAATCACTAAATTGTACACCTGAAACTAATATTACACGGTATGTTCATTCACTGGAACTTAAAAAAAAACTTTAAAAAAACCCAGAAAAATCTTTTCAAAATTAAGGCTTATTTTACATACAATGAAATGTATAGATCTTAAGTGTGAATGGTTAGGTTTTGACAAATGTATATGCCCCCTATAACCATCATCCAAATCAAGATATAGACCATTTCCATCACCCAGAAAATTCCCTCATGACTCTTTCCAATCAAATCCACTCTCTAGAGGTACCACTGTTACTTCTAACACTATAATGAGTTTTAACCTGTTCTTGAACTTGATATAAATGCAGTCAACAGTATGTATTCTTTTGTGTATGCTTTCTTTTGCTTTGCATGATGTTTCTGAGCTTCATCCATGTTGTTGGTGGATTAGTGGTTTGTTCTTTGTAATTGCTGAGTTGTACCCCATTGTATGGATATACTCCTTTTCGTGTATTCATTTATTTGGATTATTCATAGCTTGGGGCCATTATGAGTAAAGCTTCCTTAAACAGCTCTTGAAAGAGAAATGGGCATATGTCTTCATTTTTCTTGTGTAGATACCTAAGAGTAGAATTGCTGTGTCACAGAGCAGACACATTTTTAGCTTTATATGAAACAGCCAAAAAGTTTTCCACAGTGATTGTACCATTTTACACTCTTACCAACAATGTATGAGCATTTTGGTTGCTTCATATCTTTGGCGATATTTGCTGCTGTCAGGTTTGTTTGTTTGTTTGTTTTTTTCATTTTGCCATTCTACTGAGTGTGTAGTTGTATCATTTTGTAATTTTAATTTGCATTTATAGGTAATTAATGATATTGAGGACTTTTAAATGCACTTTTTGGTATATCTTCCTTTGTGAAGTGACTTGTTCAAGTGTTTGCCCAGTTTTTATTGGCTTGTCACTTTATTATTAAGAATTCCTTATATATTCTTAATATAAGTAACAGGCAAGCTATATTGATATTTCTTAATATCTTTTGATGAACAAAACTTTCAAAATTTGATGAAGTCCGATTTGTCAACTTTTACCTTCTTAGTGTTTTTTGTATCCTAAGAAATTTTTGCCTAGTCCAAAGTCACAAATATATTCTTCTCTGTTTTCTTCTAGAAGTTTTATAAGTTTTAGGTTTTAAATTTAGTTCTATCAACAAATAGTGCTAGAATAACTGGGAAAAACTGAGGTTGACAAGCAACCTCAACCACTATCTCACCCCATACCACTATTTGTTGAAGAGGCTTTTTTTTCTTATTGAATTTAATGATAAAAAAATCAGTTGGTGATATATGTGGGGATTTATTCTTGATTCATCCTTGTCTCTCTTTATGCCACTTCCAACTTTTCTTGATTACTGTAGCTTTCTAATAACTCTTGAAATCAAGTAACGTTAAGTCCTCTAACTCTGTTCTTCTTTTACAAGATTGTTTTGGTTATTCTGGGTCATTTGCTTTTCCATATAAATTCCATATAAATTCTTCAGAAAGAGCTGTTGGGATTTTGATTGAGATTGTATTGAATATATCAGTTTATTTGGGGGAGAATTGACATCTTAACAATATTAAGCCTCTACCTTTCCATTTCTTTAGGACTTCTATTTCTTGCAACAATGTTTTTTATTTTTCAGTATGAAGGTCTTGCACATGTTTTGCTAATTTATCCCTAAGTTTTTATGTTTTTGATGCTGTTTTAAATATTAAAAAAATTCATTAAAATTTTTTCATTGTATTATGTATATACACATACACACAGGTATATTTGATATTTATATTGCCCTTGTATCTTTCATTCTTCCTAAAGTCATAATGTCACTAATAAGTTCTAATAATTTTTTTGATAGATTCCTTAGGATTTTCTGTGTTCAGAATTATGTCATCTGTGAATGAAGACACTTGTACTTCTGCCTTTGCAATATTTATGCCTTTTATTTCTTTTTGTTGCCTTATTGCACTGGCTAAGACCACCTCTACAATGTTGAATAAAAATGGTAAGAGTGGCATCCTTGAATTATTCCCTATCTTAGGGGGAAAGGGCTTAATATTTCATTATCAAGTATGATGTTAGTTGTAGGTTTTTCACAGATATCTTTTATCAGATTGAGAAAGTTTTATTCCTAGATTGCTGAGAGTTTTTATTATGAATGTGTATTGAATTTCATCAAATGATTTTTCAGTATCTACTGAGATGGTCATTTGATTTTCTCCTTTATTGTGTTAATATGAAGAATTGCATATTCTTGAGATAAAGTGTATTTTTATTTTATTTTATTTTATTTTTTTGAGAAAGAGAGAGAGAGCGAGCAGGGGAAGGGCAGAGGGAGAGGGAGAGAGAGAGAATCTTAAGCAGGCTCCAGCTCATGTGGAGCCTGACTCAGAGCTTGATCTCATGACTCTGGAATCGTGACCTGAGCCAAAATCAAGAGTTGGATGCTTAACCAACTGAACCACCCAAGTGCCCTGAGATAAAGTGTATTCTTGAGATAAAGTGGACTTGGTCACAATCTATTATAAACACACACACACACACACACACGTTATGGCTGAATTTGATCTGACAATAATTTGTTAAGGATTTTAAAGAGAGATATTGGTCTGTAATTTTCTTTTCTTATAATGTCATTGCCTGGTTTTGGTATGAGGACTATACTAATCTCATTTGATGAATTGGGAAGTGTTCCCTTCTCCTATATTTTTGAAAGAGTTTTCTACTACTTATTCATTAAGTGTTTGGAAGAATTCACCATGAAAATATCTGGAGTTTTATTTGTGGGGATTTTTAAAAACATTACAAATTCAGTTTCTTTACAGATATAGGGCTAGTCAGATTTTCTATTCTTGAGTCAATATTGGCAATTTGTGTCTTTTAAAGAATGTTCATTTCATCCAAGTTGTTGAATTAATTAGTTCATAATATTCCCTTATAATCATTTTAACATCTGTAGGATCTGTAGTGATGTCTTCTCTTTTATTTCTAACACTGGCAGTTTGTATCTTCTCTCTTTTCTTCTTGATCGGTGTAGCTATGGGCTCATCAATTTTATCAATCTCTTCAAAGGGCCAGATTTTATTTCATTGACTTTTCTTTATTGTTTATTTTCTATTTCAATGCATTACACTCTTTAATAATTTTTTCTTCTGGTTACTTGGCGCCACTTTTTTTTTTTATTTTATTTTTTAAAGATTTTATTTATTTATTTGAGACAGAGAGAATGAGATACAGAGAGCATGAGAGGGAGGAGGGTCAGAGGGAGAAGCAGACTCCCTGCTGAGCAGGGAGCCCGATGCGGGACTCGATCCAGGGACTCCAGGATCATGACCTGAGCCGAAGGCAGTCGCTTAACCAACTGAGCCACCCAGGCGCCCGGCGCCACTTTTTTTTAGATCCTTAAGATGGAAACTTATTTTAAATCATTCTTCTTTTTTTTTAATATAAACATTTAAAGTTATAAAAATTCCTCTCAGCCCTGCTTTAACTCCATCCTATTAATTTTATGTTGTATTTTCGCTATCATTCTATGCTTAAATGCTGTCTCTCCATTTAGGTCTGTGCTCAACTGTCAGTTTCTTAGAGTCTTTTCCTGATCAATTTACATACAGTGCCCCTTTATCCCTATCAGTCTTTATCCCTTTGCCCTGCCTTATTTTTTTATAGCATCTGATATTATATTATAATGTATTAATATATTACACATGCATACATTATACATGATGTGACATTATATTGTTATAATTTATTTGTTCATCTTTTTATTGTCCGTCTTCTCCACTAAACTCCCTTCAAGGCAGGGACTATATTTTTTGTTCACTGATGCATCCCAGCACTTTAGAAGAGATCCATAAATATTTGTTGACTGAAGGAATAAATAATTTAAGACCCTGTGCAAATATTCCCTTCATGGAAGTCTTATCTGACAGCCTTCTCCAATTTTCAGACAAGTTCATCTCACTTGTTTATAATGTTTTTATACTTGCTCATGCTTTATCACTGATTATAACTGTATCATTATTGTCTGTCTCAATCTTCCCCACTGACTACCTGCCCGAGGGCAAGGAGTATGTCTCAATCCACCGGTACCCAAAAAAAGGCCTGACACAGAAGAGATTAGGAAATGTTTGACAAATGAATAAATGAAGTGTCACCAATCACTCCTGCCTTGCAAATCAACTGTGAGCTAGACTTGTCTGTTAGACCAGAGGCCACCCCATGAATCTGGAAGATTTCAAGTAGAAAAAGCTTTGAAGTTTATAAGATGATATTGTTTATCTGATTTAGGCAATGAAAGAAGTCTGCACCATGCGTTCCAGTTTAGAAAGCACTTTTGTATACGTTATTCCATTGGACCTTCACAACATTCCTAGGAGAAAGATACTGTTATCCTCTTTTTCCAGATGAGGTCGTACAAGTTCAGAAAGTTGAAACCATGTACCCAAGAATTGGGGAATTTGAGACTGGATTCAAGGTTCCTGAATTTTCCAGTCTTTTCACAGCACTGAAGAAAGAAGCATGTATGTGACCTGGAGGCAGGATGAGTTCCAAGGCCTCATGGACCTGGTAGTGGGAGGTTTGGTATCTGTTGAGCTGGATGGGATTAGCAGGGGTGAGGGTGCCTGCACAGGCTGATGTGGGCACTGGGCTCAATCTTTGCTGCTTGAATCCACAGACTCAGTCTTATGTAAGGAGAAGAGTTCTTGAATTTGAAACCTGGCCTCTCCATACTATTAGTAAGGACCTTGAGCAAGGGACTTTCCCTCTCTGCACTTTAGGTTTCACATCTCTAAAATGGAACTTAAACACTTACCTCCTAGAATTGCTGTGAGAACAACATGAGAGATTTGTGTAAGTGGATCTTGTAGGGACTCTTATAAAGCAGCCCCTCTCCCTGAGGTAATTTTCACTGGGTCCCTGAAATGTCCTTGCATTCATAATATTTCCCTTGATGGTTTACCTCTCATTGATATTGGACAAAGGAGAGAGGAAAGGACAGCAGAGCTGGGTAGACTGTGAGCTGGTAAGAATTGGCTCTATCATATCTGGGCTCCCAGCTGGTAAGAAATGGCTCTGGCCCCATGGGGACAATTTGGAGGGTGAGGTCAGTTGGTACCAAACCACAACATTTACTGAGCACCTAATAATAATGACAACCCAACAGTTACTGTTTACTGAGTGCTATTTATAATTTATTCTGTAAATAGAACAGATCTGAGCCCAAATTTCCTGGCTGGATCCTGGAGGTCCCTCCTCCCGGGCCATGCCAGTTTCCTTTCCCCTAATCTCTGGGTGGTTTGATTCTGCTCCCTGTACTCCAATGTCTGGCAGTGATCCTGCTTCAACTCAGACCTCTTCTGGGCCCCCTCCCCTAAGGGTAGCAACGGCAGCAGCATAGATTGGATATGGTGTGATCTGACTCCACCTGATCTTTTCATGCACGTCTCAGCCACTTAAAGCCTACATCCCACACCTCTGTCTCCTATCATTCTTTTCTGGAATATGCCCAATACCATCCCACCTCTAGGCCTCTGCCAATGCTGTTCCCTTTGTTGGGAGCACCCTTCCACAAAATCCCCACTGGCTTTTGATCTTGCCCAACTTGATGATTTTTCCAAGACCACTTCATCTGTCAAAACCTAACCTGTTTTGGTTAGCTGGACCATGAGGCCGTAGCCCTTGAATCCCAGTGCATCCAGGATAGGGTGCCAGATTTAGCAGATAAAAATACAGGACACCTAGTTAAATTGAGTTTCATATAAACAAGGAGTAATTTTTAATATAACACATTATTTGGGTTATACTTATTCTGAAAATTATTTGTTGTTTATCTGAAGTTCAAGTTTAACGGGACATTCTGTATTTGATCTGGCAACCCCTAATCTGTGAGTTTGTATGCATATAATAGCTCTACAACCTTCTGGGAAGGGGGATACTCTTGTTATGGCTCAGACTGGGAGAGGGCCTGGGAGTCTGGAAATGAACTGGCCTCAGAGCCCATCTGGTCTAGGGCCCCCACATCATAGACCACTGCCCAGAGAGTGGAAGGATGTGCCCAAGTTCACACAGCGGGGGTGGCAGAGGGGAGGCAGGAGCTCAGACCCTTCATTCCCAGCCCTGGCTCCCTCCTGTGCCAGCAACTCTGTGCTCTGAGCTGATGGAGCAGCTCAGGTTCCCACTCCCCTGCCCCTGACCTGCCCTTGGCCGGCTTCAGAGGGGGGTCTGATGACGAAATGTGATCCTGCCATAAAATCTCTACCAAACCAACTCTTCTCACAGCCCACCCGCCCGCCTCAAAGGGGGGCGCCTAATCCTCATTTATGGGGCCGAGCAGCTGGGTCTAGCCTGAGTCTTTGAACGTGAGCTTGGGGTGCCCTGGGTCAGCCCGGCCTTGGCCAGAGGAACCTGAGAGTGAGGGACTTTATGGGCGCCGAGCAAGTGGAGGGGCCAGCCAGTCACGCCCCCCACCTCCACCCAAGGAGTACCAGCTGGGCTGGGCATATAAAATTAGAGGGGTTGAAGATGAAGGGTCAGCACAGACACGTCTTTCCAAGTGTGCATGAGGAGCCTGCGCTCCAGTCCAGCAGCCGAGAAGGGATACTGGTTTGAAGCAAACAGCAACACGGGCTATTAGAGAGAAGCGTTGGGGAGCCTGTAGTGAGCATACTCTGCGTGAACTGGGGCAGAGGACACACTTTGACTCTGAGGGTGGAGGCAGGGGGAGAGGAGTGAAGGGGTGCCAGAGAGATCAGGACGTAGTGACCAGACAGCTGGGCCCCGGACGAGTCCCAAATGGCACCTCTTTCTGCTTTGGGTGATGTGCTGGTGATGGACAGACAAGGAACACGGGAGGGGGTGCAGGGGCGGCTGGGTTCTCTTCTGGGGTGCTGAGTGGGAGGCGCCCTGGCGAGGGAGCTGGGATGCAGAGATCAGGGTGGGCGGCAGCAGCCTGTGGACCTGGAAGCCACTCTCCCTGAGGGCAGGTGGGAAGAGAAGGGGGCCTAGGAGGGAGCCCCCAGGAGCGCCGACACGAAGAGCTGGGAAGGAGCAGAAGAGTCCACAGAGGAGGTGGCAGGCCCCGGTGGCAGGAGGTCAGCCAGAGAAGAGGAAGCCAAGTGGGACCTAAGGGAACAGCCAGTGCCCCGGGTGCGAGCCCCGCGGGCAAGCTTTCACTGGAGTCAGCAGCCGGCTCATGGCTCACGCTGGTTCCAGGGGTGTGCTGATTTGCCAAGAAATGGGAAGTGATGAAAGGAGCTGAGTGTAGACAGCTCCCTAAAGAAGAGATTTGGGGGATGGCTGGCCAGACGGGAGGCAGTGATTGGAGAAGGTGGGCTTAAGGGAGAGATGGCTTGTGAGACTCTCCAGGATGTTGAACTGCTGAGGAGAAGGAGGTGGTAGCAAAAGAGAAGTAGAAAGGTGCCGTTTCCACATTCCCGCCTGCAGCCCACGGTCAGACCCCCGGCTCCTTCCCAACCCGGGGCGCCTCCACACACGCGTACTCACCTTTACTGGGTGCCACACATGGATAGTTTCTCTCCTGTTTTACTTTTATAAACTGCCGGTCACAATGCCCCAGATTGAATTGGTGACCCTTGAATGGTTCCCAAGGATCAATGTGACAGACGCCGAGATAGAGGGAACGGACAGAGAGGAGGAGAGGCGGTGAGGTGAGCTCCCTGGGGTGGGGAGGAGTGGGTGCCGAGGGGAGGGCTTGGCTTCCCATGGGGGAGGAATCCCGTTTGCCGTTCCAACAGGAGGGAAGGGGATGAGATTTGAAGGAGGCACACCTGAATAGGTAGGCTTTGTGGCTGAAAGCTGACGGCTTTTGATTTCTCCTTGAAGGTCATTGCAAAAGGCGGGCTAAGGAAGAGCAAGGTTGGAGGTGCTGAGGAGAGGGGGGGAAGATTTGAACGGGCCGCTATGGAGAGCAGAAGGAGCGGAGAAACAGTTGCATTTCCCAGCAGTTTCGAGGCTCCATGGTGGTGGGCAGCTATGAATTTAAAGTGGTTCTGATTTTTCTGGAATTTTAGTGAAGCCCAAGCAAGAGAGTTCCTTCTTCCTTGGTGGGGGACGGGTAAGGCCTGGCACAGGACGAGGGCACAGGGTTCTTTGCTGAATGAATTAATGAATAAATAGCTCAATGAACAAACCTATCAATTCAACAAATATTTATTTATTTATTTTTTTAAAAGATTTTATTTATTCATTTGAGAGAAAGCACAAGCAGGGGGGAGAGTCAGGCAGAAGGAGAGGGAGAAGCAGACTCCGCACTGAGCTGGGAGCCTGATGCGGGACTCGATCCCAGGACCTTGCGATTGCAACCTGAGCCGAAGGCAGATGCTTAACCATCTGAGCCACCCAGGCGCCCATCAACAAATATTTATTGAGCACCCACTGTGTGCCGAGTACTGTTCTAGGAAAATAATACTATACAGAGATGACAAAGGCAAAATTCTTTTCCCTTTGGAAGCAACATGGGCACTGGACCTTTAGGACGTCACGGAGCTTTTCTGAGGATTGCTTTTTTAAAAAAATTATTTATTTATTTACTTAGGCAGCTAACCCAGTCCAGTGAAAAATTTGGAGGGATGGTCATCATCTGCCACATTTCTGTTTGTGTTCTCTTTCAGCCTAAGATGAAGGAGTTGGGAGCAGGTGTTCATTTTCAGCAGCTCAGAGAGGCAAGTCATCAGGAGAGCACCTGGACTGGGCTAGGCAGCAGCTTCCCACTCCCAGGGCTGAGCTGCTCCTGCTGTCTGCTCAGCAGGGTCTCCACAGACCTGGCTTAGGGAGGATGCTGGGGTGGGTGCCTGGATTGCAGCTTTCTGGAGAAAAATCTGGTCAAGCTTTTCTTTTCTCGTTTCCCTGGGGTGGAGCAAACAGAATGTCTGTGGTCTCAAAAAGAAGTGGGTCTATCAGGCCGATGAGTGCATTGGCAGACGTGGCCTGTCTGTGGGAATGGCTGCTCTCAGTGGAAGGCAAGGTACATTCAGCACCCACCACCCCAGCTCCCACATAGAGAGCAGGGAGGGTTCGGGAAGCAGGGAATCAGTATTTGTTAATGTGTGTGTGAGCACAAGTGCATTTATACACTTCAAGGGGTACAGATGCATGTGCAAACACTAATATACGAGCCCTCATTCAGACTCACAAGCATGAATGGACCATCACGGGTATAGGTACGCCCATGAATGCACTCAAATTCATATCTAAATGCTCACTCATTTGTACTTGTACACACATCCAAAAGGACATACACATTTTATTTTATTTTATTTTTTTTAAAGATTTTATTTATTTATTTGAGACAGAGAGCACATGAGAGGGGGGAGGGTCAGAGGGAGAAGCAGGCTCCCTGCTGAGCAGGGAGCCCGATGCGGGACTCGATCCCGGGACTCCAGGATCATGACCTGAGCCGAAGGCAGTCGCTTAACCAACTGAGCCACCCAGGTGCCCAGGACATACACATTTTAAACAAGCATGAAGTACCCATGTATGGGGGCACATTTTGGGGGATATTCGAATCCACATACATTAAGTGTATACTCATGGGTATAAGTGTGCACGCATGTGCACACATACACACATATACACACAGCAAAGACTCAAATCCAGAAGTGCTCATTGAAAGTTGCAAGCATGTACACTCTTCCAGCCCCTCTCCATCAGCTTCGTTTCTGTCTCCGGGCCTTTACCATGCTTTACATGCTCTCTTTTGCCTCAGGGCCTTTGCACAGGCTGTTTCTTCTCCTAAAATGTCTTCCACCACTTCCCATCATTGGCCCCATCTTGTAGAGGAGGAAAGGGAAATCTCACAAGTGTCAGAGCTGGGATTTGAAGCCAGGGTGGACTCTTTCCACTGGCAAGTTTCCCTCTGATTTCCCTCTTCCCCTGGGGTCTGCATGTCTAGACCCACTGAGAGTAGAGTTCACCCTCTCCTCCTCTGCAGAGCAGTCTTTCTCGCTCCTCCAGCCTGAGGCAGGTGCCTCCACACCTTCCTGGCAGAAAGCCTGGAGGGCCCTGTGTTCCCAACTCTGGGTCTCCCCGCCCCCCCCCCCCCCCATGCCGGCTGCACGGTGGCACCAGGCGGGGCTGAGCTCAGCCGTTCCCTGCAGGAGCAGGAGCTTTCTCCAGAAAGCTGCAATCCAAAGGCCCTGAGGCAGGACTGCCCGCAGGGGGTGCAGCTGGACGGTGCTGTTTAGTGCCCCGCCCCCGCCCCAGCCACGGCTGCCCCCTCCGCCCCCCCTCCCCCCGGCCCGCGCTTCACCTGAGCGGCCGGCCCGGTGTCGCACGTCGCCGGCCCCGGAGGAGCAGACGCGGTGCAGCGGGTGCCAGAGCGCCGCGGCGGGCGGAGGGACAGCGCGGGGCCCCTGCTCCCGGGCGTGCGGCGGCGGGCCGGCGGGGTGGAGAAATGGCTTTTCCAGATTAGGGGCCCGGCCTGCGCTGTTGACACAGTCATAAGTTTTAATGAGAAATTTTGAGTATTTGTGTGGGAGACGCAGCCTCTGTGCGCACAGATGCCTGGGGCCCGCGGCGCGGGGGGCCTCCCCGGGCCGCCCTGCCGCAGGCCCGCGCGGATTCCTTGCAGGCAAAGGGGAAACATTTAAACTCGCTCACCTTTGAACTGCCAGGGACGCTGTTTACCTTGGCCGCCCGAGTGGCAGTTTTACAGATATTAAATACCGTCCTGAGGGGGATCTGGGGCCTCCTTAAATCCCCAGCCCCGGCCTGGGGGCTAGCCTGGGCACCGGCAGGCCCGGGGCGCCCGTCCCATCGGAGGTCAGCGGCGGGATGTCTTCCCGGGACGCGATCCCCAGGGCGTCCCGAGCCTGCTCTGCAGATGGCGACCTGTAGTTTGTGTTGGGGAGACGCCCCGGGCTCCCCTTTCTCATCCACTCCCCAGCTCATCCATCTCCTAATTCGATTTTCTGTGTCGGGGGGAGCGGGGTGGAGGAGGCGGAGGGCAGTCTGGGTCCTGCTCACACGTTTCTTAATCTGTGCGGCTAGAAAGGGGCATGTCTCGGGTGTAGGCGCCGCCTAGGCAGGGCCCAGGTGGCCTGGCTCTCATCTTCTGGGGGGGGGGATGGGGGAGACTCCTCTCCCCCAAGGCCCCTATGGGACCGAGGAGGGCTCTGCCTGAGCCCTCCACTTCAGCCTGGCCGTCAGAAGGCTCCCTGCAGAGGAGCAAGCCATGTTGATTTTACGGAGAAGGCTGCTATGCACATTTCACTGCTGATTTATTGGTTTTTAACTAGATCCTTATGCTGGGCTAAAAAAGCCATCTTGCACTTTGCAAGGCTCTGCTGACTGCTGGCGAAAATGACACACAGGGTACCTCCTGCTCCACCCAGCCCTCCCCGCTCCACCCGAAGGGCAGGGCAGTGCTGGAGGTGTGAGCCCGGTGCCCTGTGGGCCTCAGTTCTCAGCCTCCCAGCCCCTGACCACCTGCGGTGTGCACTGGGCTGAGTGTGTTTGTGTGTGTAAGAATTTATGAACTTGAAGGGAGGGGCTGGGAGAGGGGAGGGCCCATATTGAGCCCTGAAACCTACTGCCCGTCTTTTCTCCCTCAGGCCTCACAGAGCACTTGTCATACATTTTAATGAACTTTGGAGTCAGACAAACCTAGACTGACCGCCTGGTTTCGATCCCCGCTGGCTGTGTGATTTGGGGAAGTTAGGTAACCCTTCTGATCCCTGATTTGTCCTCTTTGGAGTGGGCGTAACTCTTATCTAGGATGTGGGCATCATTTGAAATGTTTGTATTAGCTGAAGTAACACAGTGCCAGCACACAGAGGGGCTTACTGATTCGCTTCCCTTCTGAATTCCTCCTCCCAACCCCGGTTGGCTGGTCACTGCTGGTAACGCGGGAATTCCTTAACAAAGGAAGTGGATGGCTTCATACGGTCTCCTGGTACTACACACGGAGCTTCATGATTCACTTGGAGAATTATATACAAATATATACCATCGATTTATAAATTATAAAGCACGTTAATCCCTTAACTCAACAAATCCTCATAAAAGTTCTATGAGAGAAGAGACAGGATAAAAGGAAGTAGCAAAGTCATTTTACTCAGAGAGAAAAGGGATTTTATCAGAGAACTACGCTCTGAACCCAGAGCAGACGATTTCTAGCCTAGAGCTCTTCTCTTGATGTCCCAGCTGCCTCTTCTGTTATTTGACATTGCTTCTCTGTAGCAAGAGAGGATTGCTTCTTGCAAAAGGAGGATGTTGGGTACGGGCATCGTAGGTACACAAATGGGGTCCTCTTGGGCATGGAAGCAAAGGGAAGCTGTGGAGGGGCAGGAGACCCACATGGACACCCGCCTATAGGAGAGGCTGCTTTGGCCAGCTCTGGAAGAGCAACCAGAGAGCAGGGTGGGCACAGTGAAGACAGGTCTGATTGAGACCCCCAGAACTCAAGGAGCCAAAGGAGGACGCTGGCCGCATCTGCAGAATCCATCAGGCGTCTTGATGGGTCGCCGTTAAACAAAGATGGGATAAGGTTACATGTGTTTTCCGTGGGAGTCGGCTCCAATTTCAGCCTGATGATTTAGTCAGGTGTAAGCATGAAGTTTCCAATTTAGAGAAATAAATCTCCAGTGATTTTATTATCCCCTGTTTTACCCTGACACCCAACTTCACCCCGGCCCCCTGTCAAAGCCCTCATGATGTGTTTATATAGGGCGCACTGTAATTGATTGGCGTGCAATAGAACATGACACAGAAAATGTGGCCTTCCCCACCAGGTCCAACTCTGGGAGCTTCCATATTTCACCATCCCCCAGGCCCAATCGCAGGCCCCCACTCGCTGTGGCCGCAAATTCCTGGGATTCTGGGTTGTCTGAGAACAAGAGTGAAGGGCCAAGGGGTACAGCCAGGCACCCAAAGGTGGGCTCGGAGGGTGTTTTGGCCTGCAGATTGGGGTGAAGGATACTGGAGAGGGGCACCTGCCCTGGGTAGAGGCTGGTTGGGGTGGCTGGACTCATGACCTCAGAGGTCCTGGGAGTTTCTGGGAGTCGATGAAATGAACCATCTGTGGCTCTAAAGTTTGGTAATTCTACAGTGCTAAACTTCTGAGATGGTCAGTTTCTAATAATTTGTTATTTCGATCTGTGAATCTGTGGTTCTGGATTGATGAGTCTATGGCAATGATATGTCATACATGTTATACTAGGATCATATTTGTAGTAAATATGAATACAAATACAGATGTGGATTTGAACCCTGACATCAAGGCTAAAACCAGTATCAGTTCCAATACTGTAACTTACTGAAGGCTTTCAATGTGCTCAGCACATCACGAGGTGCATTACATAATTCTTTCAGCAGCTCTGTAGGAAGGCATCGGGGTCTCCACTTGACACATGATGTCGCTGATGATCAGAGAGGGTAACAGTTTGTTCAAGGCTACACGGTCAGTCTCTGTGTTTTAAGATTCTGGGATTGTAGCATTCTTGCCCATAAGGCAGCCTAGACAAAATGGAAAAAGCCTACAGATGGCAGGGTGAGAAGCAGTCCCAACCTCATGGGCTGTTGTTAGGAGTGTGCCTATGGTAAGTGTTCATAGTATGAGCTCAATTGTCATTGACTCTGTCCTCCGCCCTAGGAAAAGGTATCAAGAAAATCTCCAAGATTCAGGGTAGAGAATGAGGGCATAGGATCTAGATGCTTGCCTGCCTCAGCCCCCTGATGGGGGAGAGGGGTGCCTATTTTCTATTTGCACATCTCTGGGACAAAAAGCTTCTAACTTCTAATGAGCTGAAAACTGCTTTCCTACAGCTTTAAGGATCCTAACTATCTTATAGGGACACAGAGCAGATCTGTTTCCTTTGCTCCATGCGTTTGGAGATTTTGAGACACAGTAAATCAAATCTGTTTACTTACTTATCCATTCATCTATCCATTTTTCCCCATCATCCATTAATTATTCATCTATCTATCCATCTCTCCACCATCTGTCCATTCTCTCTACTATCCACTCATCATCGATCCATCCATCAATACATTGACTCTTCCTTCCTTTTTTCTCTTTCCATCCATCCATCCATCCAACATCCATCCATCCAATAGTCCATCCACCCATTTTCTAACTCACTCATCACTCTACTCACTCACGTGTTCACTCATTCATTAATTTATTGAGGGACAATGACCCAAATGGCTTTTGTTAGGCACTCTGGAAGTGGATGCAAAGATGAATATGCCCTCAAGAAGCTTGAGAGAAAGACCAGACTCACACCTACACTGCTTGCTCATTTCAAAACATCAATGATGTCTTGGCAATTAGTAAATCAGTGGTGATTGAGGGGTTCAGGCTCTAAGTATAAGCAGGAGCCAGAGGAGAGAGGGACCAGTGTGGGGTGGGCTGCTCATACTGGTCATCTTGCACATTATTTTCTTCACCTTGCAAACTGGTATCTCAGACATGATCCTGGATGAACACTGAAGTTTGCTACTGTGTTTAGTTTGGATTCCATTCATTCATTCATTTGTTCAACAAATACTCTTTGAGCATTATTATATAACTCTTCAGATATGGTGGAAAACAACAGACAGATGTTTGCTAATCATTTAGTGTAGGAAACAGATGATCATCAAGTAAACAAATAAATGCCTCATGTAATTTCTGACAGTGACAAGTACCATTAAAAAAAAGAAGAGCAGGAGAAAGGGACAGAGGAGAAGGAAGATGCTATTGTAGATAAGAAATTTGGGAAGACTTCCCAGAGGAGGTGACATTTGGGCAGGGTTAGGAATTCCTGGGAATTTCTAGGGATGGAGGCCCTGGCCCTTGGCTTTCTATTTTCACTGGAGAAGAGGAAGGAGATGGGCAAGGGGACTGGAATGAGGGGAGGCTGGGACCGTTAGCTGGAGGGAGAGGGATGGCTTATCAGGAAGCAGGAGCTGAGGTTTCCCTTGGAAGAAAAACTCTGCCCAGGAGTTTACCCCTTTGTGGTCCTCAGAGGGCATTCACTTAGTTCCCCTCACCTGTCAGGGCACTGTCTTCATTTACAGGGAGGAAACAGAAGGCACAGGGTGTGATAGCCTAGGACCCCAGGGTGGGTCAGGGGAAGATAAACACCAGGACACAGTGCAGAAGCCAGCTCCTGGGGCACACCCTAGGAGTGGGGGGTGTGGGGGCCTCTGAAGCTGGGGGCCTCGGGTGGGCTGTGTCAGTGAGGCTCCTCACCCTGTCAGTCCTCTCCCGGAGGTGAAGGCATGTTGGGGTTCAGTACCTGGAGAATCCTGATTTCTCTCCTTAATCTCTCAGACCCAGGGGAGTAGAAATGGTGAATCTTAGAACTCCCAAGCAGTCAGGGCAGGGTGGGGCCCAGGAGAGGTGGAGGGCCAGGGCAAAACAAGTGCCTTTCCCTTGGGGCCAGAGGAGGGAATGGCCCACTGAGCATAAAAACAAGCTGAATGGAGGCAGCCGTAGCCTGGGAGTCCAGATGCTTGGACTAGAAACTGTACTTTCTGGTTTGCTATGGGACCTGGGAAAATGCCCTCTTCTCTTGAGACCCTCACTCTACATTAAGGGGCTTAGGGGCACCTGGGTGGCTAAGTCGGTTAAGTGATGGACTCTTGATTTCGGCTCAGGTCACGATCTCCCCCCCCCCCCCACTGCTCATGTGCTCTTTCTCTCTCTCTCTCTCTCTCTCAAATAAATAAATAAATAGTTTAAACTAGATGACTCTTGTGAATCCTTCTAGTTAGAACAAGTTTACTTTTTTTTTTTTTTTAAGATTTATTTATTTGAGAGAGAGAGAGCACGAGCACATGGGGGAGGGACAGAGGGAGAGAATGTCAAGCCGACTCCCCACTGAGTGTGGAGCCTGATGCAGGGCTTGATCCCATGACCCATGAGATCATGACCTGAGCCAAAACCAAGAGTCGGACACTCAACCAACTGAGCCACCCAGGATCCCAAAACATGCTTACTTTGAATTGACATGAAATAGGCTGCAACGTCAGCAAGAGGGAATCAGGTCAGATATCACATGCAACCTCCACTAGAACACTTTACCTACTGTGGGGGTACACTTTACCTTCTAGAAACTTGGTAGTCAGACACAGGGGTATATTCTGTGTCCAGGCGGGATCTAGGTCTCAGGGAATTGACTGTGCTTTGTAATCACTTGTATCCAAAGACGGCCCTAGATGAACCATCCCTCTCTGTACTCCCATCCAGCGTGGTCCTCACTCACGTTGAACCTGGGCTGGCCCTGTGACTCCTTTAACCATAGAGTGTAGGGCAAGTGATGCTTTTCCAGTTCCAGCTGCAAGATTTCTCTTGCTTTGTGACAAATCACTCAGAAGCTTGAAACCACACCCGTTGGTTAGCTCACGGCTCTGCAAGTCCAGGCGTGGGTTCTCTCCCCAGCCTGAAATCAAGGTGTCGGGTGGTGCTGTGTTCTCGGGTGAGGCTCGGGGTCCTCCTCCTGAGTTCTGTCGGCAGCATTCATCTTTTTGTGGTTGGAGGACTGAAGTCCCCATTTTCCTTCTGGCTGTCAGCCAAGGGTCTCCCTCAGCACCTGGGGGCTGCGCTCGGGTCCTAGCGACATGGCCCTCTCTTAACATGGCAGCTTAATTCTTCAGGGCCAGTCAGGGCTTTCTCTGCAGTCTGCTGTGACGGAGCCTCGCATCGTGTGGTGTCATCTATGCCATCGTCTTTGCCTTATGGTGTAACCTGACCCGTGTAACCTATCATATTTCAGGTCCAGCTCACACTCAAGGGAAAGGGATTATATGGGGCACGTACACCAGTGGGTGGGAATCTTGGGGGCCACCTTAGATTTCCGCCTATCACACCGGCTCAAGCTGGCAACTCTACTCATGCCCTTTTGAGAGCCCTGAGCTATGGTGTAGGAGGTCTGGGTGCCCTGAAAGAGCAAGCAGGTGGAGAAGCCACCTGGAGAGGGGGCGGCCCTGAAACTAGAGGGGGCCCAGCTGAGTCCAGCCGAGTTCAGCCTTCCCGCCATCCCTGTCAAAATGGCAGACGTGCAAGTGAGCGATCTCGGATGTTCCAGACGGCAGCCCCAGCTGAGCACAGCCAGCACCCTGGGAGTTGTGAACGACCCTGGAGCCTTTCACCGATTCCACCTGCCACAGCTTCTCGTTCTGGGAGGAAACATCGTTCTGCCCGTTATATTTCTGGGTGATGGGAAACCTGTCTCTTGCCTGGAAATTGTCCCTAGTACTGTCTCTCTTCGGGGGGTGGGGTGGGGCCATCATTGAGGGTTCTCTCTGGTCCCAAGGCTCCCCTCCTCATTCTCTTGAGAAGTGGTATGGCTGAACGGAGGAAAATTCTAGACAGGAAGGCCAGGGACCACTGTTACCTTGCAGTGTGGTATTAGAACTATAACCATAATTTCTCTGGGGCCTTCCATGTGCTGGGCACTGTTGTCAGTGCTTTACAGATACTAACATATGACATGTCCACATAATAACTCAACATAGTAACCCTGAGGAATAGGTACTATTTTTACCCATTTTCCACAGGAGGACCTGGAGGCATAAAGATACTGACTAACTTGCCCAGAGTCACACAGTTAGGAAATGCTGGAACCCATCTCTTCCCTGGACACCATGATTCTGATTTGAAATTTCTAGAATTTTAGGGTTGTAGGAAGTTTAAGATTCCATAACTCTTAAGGTCCCGGTAGCCTAAGAGTCCATTAGTTTGAAGATTTTAAGATTCTCGGATTCCAAGATGCTAGAATTCTCAGATTCCAGGTTGAAAAAGCAAAGGCTTGCCCTCCGTGGGAGTGGGAGTCGGGGAACAAGAGGGGGGATGACACAGCTTGAACCTCCAGCCCTGCTCGGTCCTCAGCTCCAGCAGTTATGGACAGCTGCCCCTTCAGGCCCTGACTTCATTTCTCTGAAACCTGAAACCTCTCTTGGAACGGGGAGCCCCTGGCGGTAGCGGAGCAGGAGGGAGGCCTCCTGGCCCCATCGCGCCTGCAGCACCCGCGGAGAAGGGCCAGAATAAGCATTGAGAACAGGACTTGGAGTTCCCTGAGAATGATAACATTCTCTGCATCCCGCAGACCCCAAATAAACCCACGTCGCCCTCAGGCGCTGCTGAGGCCTGGAGGCCCGAAGAGGGAAGGGAGGCTAATGTTTCCATAGGGCCCACCACCCTGGGTGTTGTGTTTTCGCTGGAGTGGGGGGCCACATGTCCCGGGTGGCCCAGGGAGAGCTGTGTGCTCCAGACCCGTGGGGAGGCCGTCCAAGGCCTGGAAGCGGGGCTGGCCAGCTGCATTCTGCAAGCACAGATAAGGAGCCGGGGCAGGGTTGACATGTGGAAGCATTTAGGAGTCGGGGAGATCGGGCTCTGTAGAGTGAAATGTCCTGGAGGGGCTGGGGGCCCCGGGGTGACTGACTCCAGTGGCCTCATTCTACAGATGGCGAAACTGAGGGGCAGGGGGTAGCTGCCACGCACCATTTGGCACAGTGTGCAATGAGGCCTCTGGAACTGGCCCCGGCCCCGATACAATCAAACCCCTGTGCTTCAGCTACACCTGACTGGTGCCTTTAACCCAGGCACTTTCTCATCTCTGGGCTTTTGCCCATGCTGGGCACTCTCTCTGGAATATCCTTCCACCTCTTCTTTGCCTGTCGAAATACTTAGCTTTCAAGGCACGGATCTGATGCTGCTTCCTCCAGGAAGCCTTCCTTCATCCTCCTCCAGTCTCTGATGTCCTCTTGCCCCCTTCTCTGAGCACTGAGAGCATTTCATCTGCCCCTTTCTTTTGCTACATACTACGTTTTCCTTTCAGGTGATAATTGCTATTTTTCTTCAGATACTATAGGCCAGGCGATTTACATGCATTTTCTTCTCCTTTTAAAAAACATCCTAGGGGCGCCTGGGTGGCTCAGTTGGTTGGGCGACTGCCTTCGGCTCAGGTCATGATCCTGGAGTCCCGGGATCGAGTCCCGCATCGGGCTCCCTGCTCGGCAGGGGGTCTGCTTCTCCCTCTGACCCTCCTCCCTCTCATGTGCTCTCTGTATCTCATTCTCTCTGTCTCAAATAAATAAATAAAATCTTTAAAAAAAAAAAAAAAAAAAACATCCTCATTTTATAGATGGGCAAACTGAGGAACAGAGAAGTTAAACAACTTATCCAAGGTTGCACAGCTAGTGAGTAGCAGAGTCTTGCCACGAACTCAGTCTGGCAGCAAAGGCCATATTTCTAACCATTTTCTGTATTTCCTTTTTATTCCAGGACCTCACACGGTGTCTTGCACCTAATAGGTATGTTCAATAAATATTTATTTAATCAGTGAAGGAAGAGCTCTAATAAGAAAATAAAATTTATCTGTAATCTTACCACACAGGGATTCTGGGAATTCATCCTGTAGATTTTTTCTAATATAAGGATAGACTTTTTTTTTTAAGATTTATTTATTTATTTACTTGTCAGAGAGAAAGAGAGAGAGCACAAGCAGGAAGAGCAGCAGAGGGAAAAGCAGGCTTCCCGCTGAGCAGGGAGCCCGATGCGGGGCTCGATCCCAGGACCCCGGGATCATGACCTGAGCTGAAGGCAGACCCTTAACCGACTGAGCCACCCAGGTATCCCAGGATAGGCTTTTTATCATCATTTTGAGAAGCATAGATCAGGCATCAATGTACAATATGTTTGACATTTTATTAATTTTTTTGATATTTAATAAGTTTTTGTTGGGTGAATGAAAATTCATAAACAACAGTCTATGCATATTAATAAGATTTGAAGAGCACCACAAGGCTTAGCCAAAACATTTCCTCTGCCTGACCACAGTGGTCCAGAAACTTCTATCATTACACTCACTCCTGGATCAAAGTCACTGCTTCCAGGAGGTCCTGGCTCAATATATCAGTTAACCGAGAGAATCAGCTTTTGGGAACAGAACTGTTCTAGGTCTTAATAGAATGACAGTCATCTTTTCTAGGTTAAGGACATTCTCCTTTATTTCTAATTTGTTAAAAAGTTTTTCATTTTTAATCACGAACGGGTGTTAAATCTCATCAAATACCTTTCCGGCATCTAACAAGAGGAGCATGCTAATTTCCTCCTTTCATCTGTTCACATGGCAAATCAGCAGTAAGCACTGCTCGTGTTGAATCATCTCTGCGTGACTAAGTTAAACCCAACTTGGTTATAATGGATTATCCTCTTTTTAGATTTCTGCATTCAGCTTTTTAATACTGTTTAGAATTTTTGCCTCTATGTCAAATTGGCCTATAATGATCCTTTCTCATACTGTTCTTATCAGGTTTTGATTCATATTTGTGATAAACTTCATGTGGGAAGTTGGGAATAGTCCTTCTTTTTCTATATTTTGAAATAGCTATATAAGGACTGGAATTGCTTGTTCCTTCAGGAAAAACTCTGGGTCTGAAATCTCTTTTAGGGAAGATTTTAAACTACAAATTTAGAATATTTCATCACTACAGGGCTACCTAGATATTTTCTCTTTCCTTTCTTTCTTTTTTAAAAAATATTTTATTTACTTATCTGAGAGAGAGAGAGAGAGCACATGAGTTGGGGGGGAGGAGAAGAGGGAGATGGAAAAGCAGACTCCCCACTGAGCAGGGAGCCTGATGTGGGGCTCCGTCCCAGGATGCGGAGATCACAAGCTGAGCTGAAGGCAGATGCTTGACCGACTGAGCCACCCAGGTGCCCTGATATTTTATTGTTTCTTGAGGCAGTTTTGGCAAATTGTAATTTCTTCATTTCAAATCTATTTTTATATTTATGTGCAAACATTTGTCATAATAGTTTCTTTGAATATTTGTAGAATATTTAATTATAACTCCTTTCATTCCTAATTTTCTTCCCTTTTTATTGAGATACAATTGACATACAACATTATTTTAGCTTCAGCTGTATGATGTAATGATTCAATATTGGTATATGTTGTGAAATGATCGCCAAATGAGCCTGGTTAACCTCCATCACAATACAGAGTTACGTGGTTTTTTTTTTCTTGTGATGAGCACTTTTAAGATTTATTCTCCTAGCGACTTTCAAGTACGCAGTCCAGTGTTGCTAACTGCAGTCACCATGTGGCACGCTAGCATTCTCTTATTTAGTCCCACAGTTGTCCTCTGATGGATCAGGAAATTGAAGCCCTAAGCGGTAAAGTTACCTGCCAAAGGTCACACCCCCAGAAAGTTCGAGAGAATAGATTCATGTCTGGGTCTGACTGGCTATAATACCTACACCCAAGCTGCCGGACTCCCACCTCCCTAAAGGTCACTTATCTTCCAGGCCGTGGCTCTTGCTCATGCTGCCCTTTTATTTTTCACCGACGCATCTGCTTCTACTGTTTGTCAGCTTCTCAAGGGCAGGGCTCCTGCCTTCCTCGCTGAGCTGTTCCCCAGAAAAGGTGCTCAGTGAAAGCTGGATTAATTGGACCCATGAAGCGCTGAGGTAGAATATTGTAAGGGCCCCCATGAAGGGTCCAGATGGTGAGTGTCCAGGGTGTTCCTGGTCTCTTTTGTCCCTGAACCACTAGGACAGTGTGCTGAAAGCTGGGAGCTGAGTTCGCCTTGAAACATGGGGCAAGAGGAGAAGTCAGAGGATGTACGGGAGCCACGGAGAGGTCTATTCAGCTGGAGTGGAGCCCCTTGATGCTGAAAGTTGGGAGCCATAAGCCACAGCAGGAAACATGCTGAGGCTTGGGAGAGAGGCCGTGAGGACGTGTGGTGGCGGGGGACGGGTGGGGATGTGCGGTGGCCGGGGATGGAGATTCCAGCGCAGGCCCGGGAGGAACTTCACTAGACATCTCCGCCAGCCTCTCCCAAGGTGCTTGCCTCTGTTTTCGGCGACAAGGAGCTCACTACCTCACTGGAGGATGATCCTGTGGTGTTTTCTGGAAGAATTCCTGGGATAGGGGCACCTGGAGATGATGGAGGAATAGATATGAATCAGTGGAAGGTCAGGGAAGCCGTCAGGGACCCTTTACCTCCTCAGTGCAGACCGACTGGATGCCGTGTGTCACCAACACAGCGCCTCGGCCCAGTGTCTCCAGCTACCCTGTCTTCTGACCGACAGCGGATCGTTGGGTTAGTTTTGCAGCCCATTCACCTGTGCACAATGCATACATCAGGGCCCAAGCTTTGGGACCCGACAGGCTGGAGGCCAGATCCCAGGCTCACCACGACCAGCCAGGTGCTTTTACATGAATGGCATAATCTCTCCAAACCCCAGTTTCCTCATGTGTAAAATGGGCATAAGCCCCACTAGTTCTTAGAGCTGTCGAGCAATCGCCCACAGGCGTGCCTGGAAGGTGATGGCCATCCCTACGATGGCAGCTCGTCCTCATCCCACCCTTCCACATCTTACCTCTCTACCCGGCCACCAGAGGTCCTCCTGTGGTTCCGGTCACAGTGCATGTGCCCACAATGGCAAGCCTCCATCCCCTCTAGAAGTTTCTGGAGTTGTAGATGGGCTATCAGCGGCCTCCTGGTCAGTGGCTCTTAGAGCTGAGACCAGGAGCATGGGCCAACTGCCAGAGTTGTTTGAGTCTCTGGTGTCCTGGTTCCAAGGTTTGCAGGCCCCTGCTTTCTTCTCCACCCTCTCTCCCTTCTCCTGTCCCCTCTGTCCCCTCAGTGTGATTCCGCTTGCTCTCCTGTCTCCCAGCCTTTGCTCACAGTCACGCTTCTGCTTGGAGCACTCTCCCCCTCACTCCCCACCTGGCTACCTCTTACTTCTCCTTTAGGTTTGGACGCCACCTCCTGAGACCCAGATGGTTTGGGTGCTATGGCTTTCCCCCAAGACTGCAGGGTGGGTATTGGGTGAATGTCTTCAAAGGGCCTGGGAAAGAAGAGACATCTTCAAGTGTCCTCGTGGTGGGCAACCACTTGTTCGTTCATTCGTTCATTCATTCATTCAGCAAACATTCAGGAGGCTCATGCTCTGGCCAGGCTCTTGGCTGGTGCTGGAACACTGAGGGGACATGGTAGAGCGTAGGCTTAAGGGCAGCAACTTAGGTGTTAGGCTGACAAAATTGTGAGTCCTGATTCTGCCACTTTCTGTGTAACCTTGGCAACTAAGCTACCCTCTCTGAGCTTTATATCCCAAATCTGTAAAAAGGGGGAGTACATGGGCCCTGGTCTCTTAGGATTGCTGCGAAGATGAATGGGGATAATCCGTGTTACGTATTCGTTTGCTGAGGCGAATACCACATACCGGGAAGTTTAAACAACAGAAATGTATTTGCTTACAGTTCTAGAGGCTGGACGTCCAAGATCAAGGTGCCAGGAGGGTCAGGTTCTGGGGAGGCCTCAGGATGACTGCCTTCTTGTGTCCTCACGTGGCCTTCCTTCTGTGCATCAGTGCTGTTGGATTGGGGCCCCACCCTCATGACCTCATTGAACCTAATTACCTCGTTGAAAGCCTTTTCTCCAAATGCAGTCACATTGGGGGCCAGGGCTTCAACATATCAGTCTTGGGGGTACACAACTCAGCCCGTAGCACTATGTTAAGTGGTTGGCCATGCTGAGCACAGTGCTTGGTGACCACTACAACGGAGTCTCAGCTTAATGGCTGCAGGATATTATTATTAAGATTTTATTTTATTTTTTAATTTTTTTTAAAGATTTTATTTATTTGACAGAGAGAGACAGCGAGAGAGGGAACACAAGCAGGGGGAGTGGGAGAGGGAGAAACAGGCTTCCCGTGGAGCAGGGAGCCCGATGCGGGGCTCGATCCCAGGACCCTGGGATCATGACCTGAGCCGAAGGCAGACGCTTAACGACTGAGCCACCCAGGCGCCCCATTATTAAGATTTTAAAAAAAGATTTTATTTATGTATTTGAGAGAGAGAGAGATCATGAGCAGGGCAGAGGGATAGAGGGAGAAGCAGACTCCCTGCTGAGCATGGAGCCCACGTGGGACTTGATCCCAGGACCCTGGGATCATGACCTGAGCCGAAGGCAGATGCTTAACCGACTGAGCCACCCAGGCGCCCTGTTATTAAGATCTGAAGAACACTACATGGCTTGCCAAAACCAGTCCTGTGTCCTTCAGAGTCTCTGGATCTGCTGGTGGAAACTGGCCTGAGGATAGGAAATAATAATAAGGGGATGGTGGTACCCAGAAAGGGGTGTGTAAGGGTGGGGTCAGGCAGCCACCCGGGTCTCTGACCACAGTGTTGTGCTGCCCAGAGTTGTGGCCTCACAAGTCAAGTGTGATTCCCCAGCAGGCGGGGACCCTTGTCTGACCCACCTCTGCGGCCCAGCATGGGGTCCTGCCCCGGAGAATGTGTGACGGCTAACTGGATGAACTTGAGAGCGTGAATGGGTGATGGAGATGGGGGGGCTGGAAGGGAAGGAGGGTGGATGGCTGAGCGGGTGATGCGCTGGGAGGAGGAGGAAGAGCTGCTCGGGTTAGTTAACCCTTTTTAACCTTGGCTTCTCCAGCTAGAGAATGGGATAGTGGCCGTAGAGCCCACACAGGTGGCCTCGGGGGGATGTGATGAGACAGCGCAAAGCCCTTGGCATTACTGGACGCTGCTTTTAGGCAAAGGAGCAGGATGCGTTCCTGGACCGGGGCTGGTGGCTGACCGCGGCAGACCAAGTATTGCCCACTCGGGCCTTCTGGTGTCCCTCCACCCTCCAAGGGGACAAAGTCAGCGTCTGGGGAGACAGGACTGCGTCTGGCTGGGCAAGGGGGCCCTCGGAGCAAACAGTCACCCACCTGTGCCCCTGCATAACTAATTTCCTGCTTCAGCTCCTTTACAAGCCCTGGGAGGTAGAGTAGCATTTTTAGAACCATTTGTCAGAAGATGCCGCTGAGGTCCAGGGAGGGAGTATGACTTGCCGAAGGTCACAGCGCAAGCGAGCCCCAGGCAGAGCTGGCTCCAGGACTCCCTTGTCTTGACTCCCAGCCAGGCCTCTTTGCCCTGCCCCTGCGGGAGGGCTCTGCGGCCAAGCGGACGCACGCGGTGGCCTCCAGCTTCCCGGAGAGCCCCAAGGCGTCAGGTGCACTACAGTCTGTCTTTTCGGTCACCCCTCCACTCTTCAGGTGGCCAGCTTCCTCTGTGAGGATTTCTTGTATCCCTCAACTCAGCAGAGACTCCGGAAGGGGTCTGAAGTTGAGGTTTTGTGCAGGCAGAGCTGGGCTAAGTGGGGACTTCGATGACTCAGGGCCAGTTCAGTTCCCCTGGAGCCAAGCACAGGACCTTCCGATGTGCCCTCCTCCACCCCCCACCGGGAGCAAGTTACATCTCTGTGCCTCAGTTTTCATGGACTTAAAATGGGTACAGTCATAAAGTACTTAGCTCACTGTGTTGTCACGGGGGTCAAATGAAATAATCCACAGAAACACCCAGGAAACATTAGATATGAACAGGATTTGCTTCCTCCTGGCCGGGAGAGAGGAAGACAGACGTTTTACAATTGGGTTCTTCTTGGCCTTGGGGAAGTCCACAGCTTGGGGGTTACGCAGGGGGAGAAAGGGGGGCAATGCCCATCTCCCCACATGCCTGAGCTGAAGTGGGAAGACACCAGGCTGCAAGCAGCTCCCTGGCCGTCTGATCCCCAGTGATAAATCATGACCATGTCTTTAACAATTATTTAAAGCTCTTGGCTGAATGCCCATCCTGGAGGGACCACCTCAGCCTTTGTCCAGTCGTGGCGGAGTGGGGGGAAGCTTGCACATCCCTTATGGAGCGTGGCTTCTTTTATTCCACTATTTTCATAATAGACTCACTGACACAATATTATTCTTGGCCCCAGCTCAGACCCTCTGCTTGTGTTCAGAGGCCACAGGCCTGGCCAGGGAATGGCAAACTTCCCATCAAGGGGGTGGTGGGCACAAAGGCTCAGCAATTTCTTGTCCACCAGAGTATTACTGGCAGGCTGAGGAGGGAGTGAGTCTTGCACAGTTAAGAGCCTGGTTTTAGTGAACTGCAGGTCTGGGGCTGGGCTCCCACTACTCAGTGCTGAGGGGACAGAAGTGAGTCAAAGTGGGAGTGGGAAGGAGTTTGGGTATTTTTCTGGGTTATCCTTTCATTAATTTAGCAAACATTTATATTGAGCACATGTGCTGGGCATTGTCTCCACTGTATACATGGCCGAACCTGGAAGGGCTTTTGAGGAGCATCTGGAACAGTGATTGTCACACTGTGCCTCACGGAACCCCAGGGTTCCTTAGAAGGTAGAAAAGGAGTGATGCTCTGGGTCTCTCATGCCATCCTCAGACCAGGCAGCCCTGATTTTTTTTTTTTTATTATGTTATGTTAATCACCATACATTACATGATTAGTTTTTGATGTAGTGTTTCATGATTCATTGTTTGCGTATAACACCAGTGCTCCATGCAATACATGCCCTCCTTAATACCCATCACTGGGCTAACCCATTCCCCCACTCCCCTCCCCTCTAGAACCCTCAGTTTGTTTTTCAGAGTCCACAGTCTCTCATGGTTCATCTCCCCCTCCGATTCCCCCCCTTCATTCTTCCCCTCCTGCTATCTTCTTCTTCTTCTTTTTTGTTTTTCTTAACATATATTGCATTATTTGTTTCAGAGGTACGGGTCTGTGATTCAACGGTCTTGCACAATTCACAGCGCTCACCATAGCACACACCCTCCCCAGTGTCTATCACCCAGCCACCCCATCCCTCCCACCCCACCCCCCACTCCAGGAACCCTCAGTTTGTTTCCTGAGATTAAGAATTCCTCATATCAGTGAAGGCAGCCCTGATTTTATTTTACCTTTACTTTGGGTTTCTTTGTAAGATTTTATTTGAAGAAAGGATTCAGCTGGTAAAGAAAATTTTGAGTACCACTGGTTAACTCCCTTATTGTACAAAAGGGGAAACTGAGGTCCAGAGAGAGCAGATACTTGCCTCAGATCACCAGACATTTGTAGAGTAAGGATCCATCTCCTGGCTCCTATTTGTGTGAGCCCAGAGCCCATATGTCAAACTGTCAGAGACTAAGAGACACTGCTCTGGAAGCAAGTGTGCAGATGGCCTGCCCGGTCATGACCGCCTCATGTGTGAGCTTTCTGTCCAGGTGTGTGTGGGGGACCCCCACGAGTCTTAGTTTTCTTCAGCTCAGTAAAAATGGTCTCCATGAGCATTCAGCAAGAGCATCACCAGGGGGCATCCAACTGTCCTGCCCAACCTCGAGGGTCAGCTTCCAGAAACCCCCAAGGGAGGAGAAGTCCAGGGTCAGGAACTTTGGACCCACTGGGGAAGACACTGCTCGGGAGAGTATCTATCAGGCGGGGTCCCAAGAAAAAACAGATGGCACCCTCAGGCTTGTTAATGGAGGTGTGAGGGTTTTTTTCTTTAAATTGTGCTAAAATAGGGGCGCCCAGGTGGCTCAGATGGTTAAGCATCTGCCTTCTGCTCAGGTCATGATTCCGGGGTCCTGGGATCCAACCCTGCATCGGGCTCCCTGCTTGGTGGGGAACCTGCTTCACCCTCTCCTACTCCTCCTGCTTGTGTTCTCTCGCTCTGTCAGATAAATAAATAAAATCATAAATAAATAAATAAATAAATAAATTGTGCTAAAATAGGAGTGCCTGCATGGCTCAGTCGGTTAATCGTCTGCCTTTGGCAGGTCATGATCTCAGGTCCTGGGATTGAGCCCCACATCATCGGGGGAGCCTGCTTCTCCCTCTCCCTCTGCCCCTCCCCCTGCTCATGCTTTCTCTCTCTCTCTCACAGACTCTCTTTCTCAAATAAATAAAATCTTAAAAAAAATAAATTGTGCTACAATAGACACAAAATAAAATTTACCATTCTATTTTTAAGTGTACAGTTCAGTGACATTATGTACATCCACACATTGGGCAACCATCACTACTACCCATCTCCAGAACTTTTTCCTCTTCCCAGAGAGAATCTCTGTCCTCATGAGACACTAAGGGCCCACTGCCCGATCCAGGCAGCCCCCAGTAGCCATTGTCCCCCTTCCTGTCTCGATGCATTTGCCTGTCCTGGGTGTGGAGGTGAGGCTTTAAGATTTTTTATTTTATTTATTTATTTATTTATTTATTTATTTATTTATTTGAGAGAGAGAGAGAGAGCAGAGTGAGCGAGAACACAAGTGGGACGGGAGGTGCAGAGGCAGAGGGAGAAGCAGACTCCCCCCCACCCGCCCCCCCAGCAGGGAGCCCGACACGGGGCTGGATCCCAGGACCCCGGGGCTACGACCTGACCCAAGCTGAAGGCAGACGCTCAACCGAATGAGCCACCCAGGCGCCCCGAGGCTTTGAAAGGCACTATTTACGAAGGTGTGGGTGGGGTTTAGGAAGAACAACAGGGTACGGGGTACAGGGCAGCAGCCTGGGCTGGTAACTCGGGAAGCCGTTACCTCCCCAGACCTGCCCCGGGAAGGTGGGAGCGGCCTGCAGGGGCACAGGGCGAGGGCAGGGCTGTGAGTGGAGGGGCCATGGAAGAGGGTGAACTCGAAAGCAAGCCCATGGAAAGCCTCAGAACTACTGAATGACACTAAAATAAGGAGAGAGGTAGCGGGACTTAAAAAGCTCTTGTGGCACTTTGTACGGGTTGTATGTGAATGACCATGGGAAAGTGTAGTGACTTTCCGTGTCCTGTCCCTCGCCCCCTAGCAACTTCTCACACTCAGCGACTTGCCTGCAAATTTGTTTTGCTCTGATCTGCGCACGGCGAGGTGCCCCCCTGGGTGTCAGATCCCCCATCCCGGTGGCGGCCCAGGCCGCTCTGATTGCACAATGTGGCAGCATTGCTGACTTCTGCCCGCCCGCCCTGCACCCCAGAGATGCAGAGTAACTTGGACGTTGAAGAAAGAACAAGCCTCGAGTGTCCTTTATTTAACTTTTCGCAGCTGGGTTGAGGAGGTATCTCTTAACTTCCCTCACCAATACCTGGGCCATGGCATCTTAGCTGTGCCCATGTGACCGACTTCCGGCTGAACCTCTCATCACCTCCCATATACGTATGTGCTCTCTCTCTCTCCCTCCCTCCTTTTTCTTCCTGCATCCTTGAATATTCTAGCCCCAGCCTATCCACCTGAGAGCATCCCCTCCGCACCCTCGGAGACCCTGCTGCCTAGTGCCTTCCTCCATCCCTGAGAGGATGGGTGAATTCTGATTTTCTCTGTCTGGGGAGAATCCTCGGGGGATCTTAACCTTGCGGCCCCAACTTTGGGCTGGGCACTCAGGTGGGAAGCAGGCACTGCTGAGAGGTGGCATCCCTGTGTTCCTTTCTGTTCTCACCTTCTTCGATTTAATAGAAATTGTCATGTGCCCATTACTTTCTGGGAACTTTGCACACACTTAATTACCATGACAACCCTGCTTGGGAGGCATTATGAAGAGGAGAAATTTGAGGGGTAGAAAGGCCAAATGACATTAAAGGTCACAGAGCTGCCTGTC
The DNA here is from genome assembly GCF_002201575.2 of Neomonachus schauinslandi. Lineage (NCBI taxonomy): Eukaryota > Metazoa > Chordata > Mammalia > Carnivora > Phocidae > Neomonachus > Neomonachus schauinslandi. The sequence continues at coordinate 36,589,196 of NC_058406.1, forward strand.
ACAGAAATTAAATGGAGGTAGATTGGTCTTTCCGACCAGTGGAGGTAGTGAGTTCCTGGGCTCTGGAGGTGAGTAAGCAGAGGCTGAACGGCCCCATGTCATGGAGAGAACATGGTCAAGAAGAAGGTTCCTTCTTGTCCTGAGCTGCCAAGATTCTAGGACTAGGTCTAGCCTAGAACTAGGTTCTGACATGGATATTTTCTAATTGGCATGTGCATCTTGGGAAGTGCAGCTGGGCCGGGCACCTCAGTGAGGTCTGGCCCTGTGGCGAGGGGGCAGGAGTCCTGGTTGCCAGGGGTGCAGAGAAGGGTAAGAGGACGGTGCGCTGGGAGAAGCAGTCAGGTAATGAGGTCACCTCTTCATTTCCGGTTCTTGCTGGTTTTTCCTTGTTGCCCTGGGCTGGCCTCTGAGTCCAGATGGGCAATACGGGCATACTTCGGAGATACTGTGGATTTGGTTCCAGACCACAGCAATTAAGCAAATATTGCAATAAAGTGAGTTAAATGAATTTTTTGGTTACAGTGCCTATAAAAGTTATGTTTACACTATATTAGAGTCTGTTATGTGTGCAATCACATTATGTTGTAATCACATTATGTCTAAAAAACAATGGATATACCTTAATTAAAAATATTTTATTGCTAAAAAATGCTAGCCAACCTCTGAGATTTCAGCAAGTTATAATCACCCATCACAGATCACCGTAACAAATATAATCATAATGTAAAAGTTTGAAATACTGAGGAGTTCCAACACACAACACAGAGCCACGAAGTGAGCAAATGTTGGAACAATGGCACCCATAGACTTGCTCGGTGCAGGGTCGCCACGAACCTTCAATCTGTAAAAAATGCAGTTCAGTATCTGTGAAGCGCAACAAAGCGAAGTGCAATGAAATGAGGTACGCTTGCATTTAGAAATACATTCTGTTCCAAACGGAAGTGTTACCAGCGTTGCAATGTGCTCTTTATAAACCAGCCCAGGGCGGGGAGCAGGAGTGCTGGGTTTAATCTTGTTGCTGCTGCAGCTTTATGGTGTGACTTTGGGCAAGCTTCCCCAGTGTCTAATGAGAGGCCGAGGAGGCTCGTTGCCGAGGACCCTCCTGGTCCTGATGTTCAGTGTTCTGGGAGGGGAGGCAGGCTTGCACGCGTGTTGACCCGTGGCTGCACTAGGCGGCTCTGTAGTAAAGGTAGGTGGTGGGGGGTGTTGACTCGGTTTTCCCCTGCTCCTGCCAGCCCCCAGACTCCCATTCTAGCTGAGCTTCTCCCCAATTCCTGAGCCTCGGAAACTGAATGAGATAATAAATGTTGTCTCGAGCTGCTTTGGGGGTGATTTGTTATGCGGCTATAAATAACCAAAGCACTCCTATGTCTGGGATCGGATGGCAGCGATGGCCCGGTGGCTGGCGGAGGGCTGAGGCCACAGCAGTACCTGGTCACGGGTCTCATCATTCGGGAGGCCAGCCCGGATTCTTCACACGGTGGCCGTCACAGGCTCCCCAAAGCAGCAAGGGGAGCCGAGTCCCATGGTGATGCTCTGCTTGCATCACATTTGTTAACAACCCACTGGCCGAAATACCTTACAGAGCCAGCCCGGACTCGAGGGGTGAGGAAACAGGCTCCACCCCTTGACCACTGGGGAAGAATCTGAGGCCACTTTTTGCCATTACAGAATTCGAAGCTCATGTACAAGCTCCCACTGCCCTGATGCCCCTTCCCTCTCCACATCCTTACTCTTAGCCTCTGAGTCTAAATCAACAAGTTATTGAGCACCTGTTATGTGGTAGGTGGTTTCCCCATCATTCCTCTGGTTCATCCCTAACAGCAGCCCTTGCAAGGAAATCCACCTCACGGGTGAGGAATGGAGGTTCCGAGAGATCAGGTGGCCTGAAGTCATAAAGGTGGTCACTGGCAGAGCCAGGACTCCAACTCAGGTCAAGGAATTCCAAGTGTGTTATTAGTTTTACTTTTCCTATCAAGGTGCCCAGAACTTTCTATTTAACTTGTTCTTTTCAGAGACACACAGGCAGAATATGTGGAGACTGGTCCCTGGCTGGATCCTCCCCAGGAATCCCTGTTCTGGGACTGCTGGTTGGCACTGAAGGGGATCCATCTGTGGGGCAGGAGGTTTGGGCAAAACGAACAGACTCTAGGGGGCGACAAAGGCCAAGGTGCCTTCTCATTGCTGCCCCCAGTTCCTCCATTCCTGCCTTCCTTGCCTGTGTCTGTCCTCAGAGAAGAGAGAGATGCTGGCCATTAGGAAAAAAAAAATCATTCACCTTCAGGCACTAAGAAACTAGAAGAGGAGTGAGAGAGGAGGGAGGGAGGGAGAGAGGTGAGAGAGACAGAGAGAGGGAAAAGGAGAGGGAAGGAGGAGGAGAGGAGGAGGGTTTTAGTGAGGCTGTGTGACCTTGGCTAGGTCAGTTCATCTCTCTGAGCCCTATTTCCTCATCAATAAAAAAGGACCATCTTATGGATGGAATGAGAAAGTACGTGTGACTACTTTGGAAACTCTAATGTGCTGTAAAAATATCCATGAATACTGCTGATAGTGTTATAATTCTTATGCCACAGTAGGAGAACTTAAGGTTGGAAGAGTGGAGTGTCAGAACAAGGTGTTAATGACACATTTAACGCCTCATCTCTAACGGGCAGCTTAGGTGTCAAGAGAAAACTGGAGTTTCCTGGTAGTAAGAAGCTACCGCAGGTAAGATGCCTCATTGACCTAATTATACTTCAGGTTGGGGGAGAGTTGCCACATTACAGGTACGTAATTGAGAAAAATACCCGATAACGTACAGTTGTTCCTGCAATCACTCACTTTGTCTTCAGGGTCACAGTCCATGTCTGTGGGTATACTGGGACATCTATATCCTGTAGAAGCTCGGCAGGTCATCAGCAATTATGCAGAACATCAGAGTGCTTTTTTTTTTTTTGCATCCCATGCATATGGAATTTATTTTTTTTAAGATTAAAGTATGATCTCAAGACATATGGAAGCATATTAGTGTTTCATGTGCATTTCTGCTTTGGATAAACACAGAGTTCCCTTTGTTTCTCCATTAACTGCATTGCATATTGCTGGAGGTTAAACAGCTTTTCTTGAAAGTTAGCGAAATACTTTCAACAGATAGGTGCTTAGTGTCTAAGTTATAGGACTTGATGGATCAATTTGTCACAAAGACCCACCTCACACCACGCGGAAAATTCTCTGACCTCTTCAGGAAGACTGGGCAATTTTTACTGCCAGTGACGGCCCTGACTGGTGTGTGGCAGGTCATCTCCTCCACAAATGCTAACTTTTTTCGTGCATCACAATGAAATCTTTTTGAAGACATTTACAGCAGTAATTAGGGATCCAAATTTAAGTTAACAACCGAGTCTGTGCTATTATTGTAAAACACACACCTGAAGTCTCATTGCTTAAACGTGACAACTCTTGACAACTTGTTCCTCTTCTTGGAGGCTTGCCCATTCTTGTAAAATACATTCTGAACTCAGAAATTCTAAACCGTAAAGAACAAATCTAGGAAATGCTAGTGACCGAGAACAATGGAAATGGCCTGGTGTAGCTTACTGATAAGAGAGAGAAAACCAAATGTTTTGAACAGGCCTTGATTCTACCTAATATATTAAAACAATTCAAAATTGATACTTGGGATACTTTTGCCACATGTGAACGCATGAGGTGCTATGCCTGCAATGCTTGTTGCTGCCACTAGGCGGTGGTAGTGTCTCCAATGGCCCAAGAGTCTGAGCTTTCTCCTTGTGATCTATTAAGTGTCAGAGACTGACACACTGTATCTAGCCAATCAATTACTGCTCTCCTCACCCACTAAAATAAGTCTGCTTTGAGCCGTGATTCTGGCACTTAACTAGTTGTGAGCTCTTGGGTAAGTTAGCTTTCTCATCTGAGGAGAGGGCGAAAAAGTGTCTTCTAGTACTTAGGCATTTTCTATTTGTAGAACACTTCCCACCTCACCTACTGTAGTTTGGCTATGTACGTCCAGTGCCTACTCACTCTGGCGTGAGGTCAACGTTCACAGCTCTGCTATGAGCTGTGGAGGGCAGAGAGCACGGTTTATACTGGACCAACCCCTTACACTGGTACATTTATCAACCCATACTTCCCCAGTAGCAATAGCTACTATTTATTGAGCATGTACCCATCTCAATACCAGTTGTTTTAATCCTCATGGCAACCCTATAAGATCAGTATCATTTTTTTTCCCAAAGATTTTTATTTATTTATTTGAGAGAGAGAGAATGAGAGACAGAGAGCACGAGAGGGAAGAGGGCAGAGGGAGACGCAGACCCCCCGCCGAGCAGGGAGCCTGATGTGGGACTCGATCCCGGGACTCCAGGATCATGACCTGAGCCAAAGGCAGTCGCTCAACCAACTGAGCCACCCAGGTGCCCCAGATCAGTATCATTTTTATGCCCATTTTACAGAGGAGGAAATCCCCAGGGTTGTGAGAAAATTAAATGAGTTAATGCGTAAAACGTGCTTAGCACTGTGCCTAGGACATAGCAAGTGCTCCTTATTTACGGTACTTATTATTCACAGAAGAGGGGAGACAGGCCGGTAAACTGAGAAGTATAAAGCAGCAAAGTACAAGGGCTAGAGAAGCACACAGGAGGGGACAATGAACTCTTCTTTGTGACGGATCCAGGCAGGCTTTGCAGAGGAGGCAACATGCAAGCTGAATAATAAAGGACAAGTAGGGATGGCAGAGTTGTTGCTTGTTTTTCTAGTTTGGTTCTTCTCTCTCTTTTTTTTTTTTTTCTGAGAGAGAGAGCAAGCATGCATGTGCACGAATGGGTGGGAGGGGCAGTGTGGAGCCCAACATGGGGCTTGATCTCAGGACCCTGAGATCATGACCTGAGCCAAAATCAAGAGTTGGATGCTTAACTGATTGAGCCACCCTGGTGCCCCACTTCTCTTCTTCCTTTTAATAACAGGAACAGCCTTCCCAGATTTAGCAGGACACATGGCCACCTAGCTAGAGATGATAATTTCCATGTTTCCTTGCAGCCAATGAAGCAATGGGACTGGGTTTCTACTTCTTAATGTGAGTGGAAGAGAAACTGCTTGCCGCAGCTTCCTGTGGTTGGAATGCGGATGTAGTGTGGGTGAACTCGTTTGGTCATGAGGGATGGCAGAGCAACAAAATACAGAGAGAAACTCACCAAGAAAAAAGAGAGTGAATGAAAGTAAGTATAATCAGAAATGAAAGATGTTATAACTGGTACCACAGAAACACAAAGGATCATAAGAGACTACTATGAACAATTATACACCAACAAATTTGACAACCTAGAGGAAACTGATAAATTCCTAGAAACATACAACCTACCAAGACTGAATCGTGAAGAGAGAGAAAATCTGAACAGACTGATTACTAGTAAGAATGAATCTGTAATCAAAAAACCTCCCAACAAACCAAACTCCAGGACCAGACGGCTTCAATGGTCAGTTCTACCAAACATTCAAAGAAGAATTAATACTAATCATTTTCAAACTCTTCCAAAAAATATGAAGGAGGAAATGCTTCCAAACTTATTTTACAAGGCTAGTATTACCCAGATATCAAAACCAGAAGGATGCCCCCAAGAAGAGAAAATTAGAGGCCAATATCCCTGATGAACATAGGTGCAAAAATCCTCAACAACATTTATTTGCAAACCAAATTCAGGACATTAAAAAGATCATATACCATGCTCAGGAGGATTTATCCTAGGGATGCAAGGATGGTTCAACATCCACAAATCAATGTGATATACCACATTAACAAAATGAATGATCAAAATCATATCACCATCTGAGTAGATGCAGAAAAAGTATTTGACAAAATTCAACATCTATTTATGATAAAAAAATTTTAACAAAAGGGGGTATAGAGGAAACATAACTCAAGATGATAAAGGCCATATAGGAGAAGCTCATAGCTAACATCATATTTGGTGGTGAAAAGCTGAAAGCTTTTCCTCTAAGGTCAGAAGGTACAAACTTCCAATTATAAAATAAATCAGAGAGACATAAGGGATAGCATGGTGGCTATAGTTAATACTGTACTGCATATTTGAAAGTTGCTAAGAGGGTAGATCTTAAAAGTTCTCATCACAAGAAAAAAAGTCTTTCATAACTATGGATGGTGACAGATGTTAACTAGATTTATTGTAGCGATCGTTTTGCAATATATAAATACTGAATCATTATGTTGCACACCTGAAACTAACAGAATGTTATGTCACTTATAACTCAAGATGTGTGCAACTGATGAATCACTGAACTCTACCTCTGAATTTAGTAATACACCGTGTTGATGAATTGAATTTAAATTAAAAAAACTACTCAATTAAGAAATAAGATTTCTGTGAAGTAAAAGTCACCAAAGAAAATTAAAAAAAAGAAAAAAAGAAGGAATCTGGGTCCCCGGACGATCTTGGGGAGCACAGCTATCCCATTCACCTTGGACGACATGCCTGTGTCCAAACCATTACAGGAGAGAGACAGAAACTGCTGTCCTGTTTGAGCCACTATATTGTTGGCTTTCTTATCTGAAGCCTCTTACTTAGTCTGAAGACTAAAGAGTACAGTAGGCAAAGAATAAGGAATACTTGTAGGGCAGAAGATGATCATGTCCGAAGACACGAAATGTGAAAGAAGTTAGAAAGTTTTAGGAAAATATCTCACACGGTATTTTTGAGGGCCAAATGAGAGAAATGTATGTAAAGTACTTAGTATGGTACCTGAAATGAAAGTCACTTTTTTTTTTTTCTGTCTGAGGTAAATGTCTTTTCAGGGCGTCATCTATAAAATGAGGGTAATGTCACCTGTATGATAGAAACAGAGGTCTGGAACTTTCTGTTCTAAGACAGTATGAATAACTTGGGGGAAATTCTATTGGGAGCAAGATTTAAAAGAGAAATAATTACCAAGAAATGACTGTGTACTCTGCCTTCCATTGATTTAAATAATTTAACTTAACAAAATCTCTGGGGCTCTTCCATTACTCAGCTCTAGCTAACACTTGTCCTGCTCAGTGGGCCCTACAAAGTATTAGCAGTCCCTTGAAGGAGCTGTGTATATTCAGGGCTCCATACTCTTTATAAGTGGGTTTTGCGGTGCTTTCTCCTCCAAGATAACTCCTTGTATTCCCCCTGCGAGACTCTGTGCCAACATCGTGTTTGCTGAGACCTTCTGGGCAGATCTGCCTGATTCTGTGTGTGTGACAGGCATCTCCAGCAAGCTGTATATTCCCTCCTATTACGGGTTCAGGCATCCGTTTTCCCTGCTAGGTTGTGAGCTCCTCCAGGGCAGGGAGCATGAGCGGTTCACGTTTGCCGCCCCAGCACCCCACCAGAGTAGGAGCTCGGTTCAACTTCGCTGAGTCAACAAGGTGTTTTGGGACAAACATGCAAAATCAGCCGGGGCACGGGTAGATTTTAGGGATGTTAGAACGTCAGATGTAAGAAAAGAACATTGCTTCTCATTCATACATCAGTGCCTGAGCTTTGTCATTTAGGTGGCCTTAGTTCTTTTGGCTTTCTGAAAATGCTCTTCTGTGGTGGTGGGAGGTCGGGAGGAGTGGCACCACACGGGCTTGGTACTCAGACCTAGCTTCTCACCGCAGCTCTGTACCAACTTGCTGGAGAAACTTGCTGAGATGGAGCGGCCAGCTTTTCTCCTCTGGGGCTCAGTTTCCTCAGCTGTAAAATGAGGACAAAAAATCCTGTCTTCCGACAGTGTTGGGAGGATCAAATTCATGTGTAAAGAGAAGCTCCTAGGCTTTTGTAGAAATGTGAGTGCTATTAGTTGTGCTCCTTAAGCTGTCCGCCCCCCCCCCCCCCCTCCCGGTCTCTTCCTTGTGAGTTTCAGATTGTGTGGTGATCAACAGTGTGGCGTTTTGGAACGCTGTGGGTTACCTGCCACTCACTAGCTATTGACCTTGGACAAGTCGGTTCACTTCTCTGTGGTCCAGCTTCCTCATCTGCAAAATGGTGAGCACTGACCTTAAGGGGTTTTTGTAAAGATTAAGTAAACATGATGTATAAGTATATATCTATATATTATTGTATTATTTTCTTTATATTTCTAATACTTAATAGAATAGTATATTATAGGGCACCTGGGTGGCTCAGTTGGTTAAGCATCTCTCTTTGGCTCAGGTCATGATCCTGGGGTCCTGGGATTGAGCCCCGTATCAGGCTCCCTGCTCAGCGGGGAGTCAACTTCTCTCTCTGCCCCTCCCCCCCCTGTTTGTGTTCTCACTCTCTCACTGTCAAATAAATAAATAAAATCTTAAAGAAAGAATAGTATATTATATATTCCATTCTACATTCTATTCTTACTACCTTATCTATAGTATATTGCATTATAGACAATAATATCATCATATATAGGATATATTTATATACAAATACAACTTACAGTAGTACCTGGCATGCGGTGAGCACTGCGTAAGTATTCGTCAGTGTTTCTCTCTCTTTCCTGGTGGAGGGAGGTAGGTAGCAGGAGAGCAGCAGGCATCTGAGGAGATCAGAAGAGGGGGCTTGACAGAGGGTGAGGCCCCGTGGGAGAGAGGGGGCACCAAGGGCACACTCTCCTGGCAGATCTTACCTTGGGAATCTCTGCATGCTGGATTCACAAGGTACGTGCTGCTAAAATTAATGAAAGAACCCAGGTTTGCAAATGACCTTCTTTTAAGAAACTCGGTGTAATTCTAGATCACCTCTCTAAAATACTGCTCTCCAACTCCCTTGCCTTTTGCAATGCTTGCTAGGGCGTCAGGAATAGGCATGGGGCCCTGAGTGTGCACCAGGAGTTTTGCAGGCCTTGCAGGCCAGGTTATCTGCTGCAGCACCCCTCCTCCCCCTCCTGAGCAGTGAACCATTGCTTGTTTGTATTGAGGTAGTAATATGGCTGAGAACTCCTGGAATGGATAATGCAAATCCCCAGATAATCCCAAATTCCATATTAGCCAGTAATTTTCACTTCCCTCTCTGCAGCTGAGTCTCTCCCAGAGCTTCCTGATGGGGGTCCGATTACCTGGCTGGCCTTTTCCACACAGGGACATTAGCACGTACATTCCTTGGCACCAGGTGGGTACTTGGGAATCACTTGTTTTGTCTTTTTTTTAAGATTTTATTTATTTATTTGACAGAGAGAGACACAGCGAGAGAGGGAACACAAGCAGGGGGAGTGGGGGAGGGAGAAGCAGGCTTCCCACTGAGCAGGGAGCCGGGTGCGGAGCTGATCCCAGGACCCTGGGACCATGACCTGAGCTGAAGGTGGACGCTTAACAACTGAGCCACCCAGGCGCCCCACTGTTGAGTGACTGACAGGATAGCTTCATTGTGGCACTGACGAACCAGGGCTGTCACAGCAGAGGGCTTACCACCGGCTGTGGCTGCATGAGCCCATTTCATCTGCACCATAACCTAAGGAGATGGGATTGTTATCCCCATTGCACAGATGGGGAAACTGATTCTCAGAGGGGCAAAATAGCCTAGCCAAGGCAGTGGCAGAGTCAGAAAATTGGGCAAAGGTGGGAAAACATGTAGGGCCAGTTAGAGGGGGCAGAGGACCTCAGAGACGTAGAGTCAGATGTAAAGAACCCACACAATAGGGCAGGAACTCTGCCATTCAGAAATCAGCAGAGGAAAGGAAGAGGCCGTGTGGCAGAGTGGAAACTGTCTAGTTTAGGAAACAGGAGGCCTGGCTGCCCTCTAGTCTTGCGGGGACTGGTCTGTGTGACCCTCCCTAAGTCTCTCTCCCTCTCTGCGCCTTAGTTTTGGCCACTCTCTTCCCAGGCTTCTAGGAACCTGAGTCCTCTCAGTTTCGCTCAGGTCACTCTGAGATTCCCAGGTCCCCATGGGCCTGGCTCTCTCAGGGGCCCCAGTGACGCCTCTGCTACTTTCCCTAACCCAGAGGTGGCACGGGGGGGGGGGGGGGGGGGGGGGG
>NC_058406.1:36599261-36616258 GCF_002201575.2 Neomonachus schauinslandi
TTCCTCCTCCCGGCTCCCTCCCCTCTCTCGTCCTCGTCCCCCCCCCCCTTCTTCCGAGCCTCTTCCCCAATCCTCCCCAATCCTCCCCGCTCCCCACGCCTCCCCCAGCGGCCGGGGCGCGGGCCGGGCGCGCGCTGGGTGGTCCGGCGGCCGGGGGCGGGCGGTAGCCTGCAGGCGTAATTGGCATGCACGCCGTTGTAGCTGAGACCGCTTAATAAAGCATTACATATCTCACCGCTTCCATATTTCATTACCTCACGCGGAGCCCGTGAGAGGGCCCTAATGGGAGTCAGCTGTGTTTTTACTTTCTGTTGTCGGCCGGGACGGGTTTCTCTGCGCATTCTTTGAAATGAAATAATGTGATGCACGCCGCGATAAGGGCCGGCCCGTAATGAGGCCCAGGCCGCGGGGCGGCTGCTATTGCTCCAGGTGTCGCGTATTTGGGCTCCGAGGACGGCGAGGAGGAGGGGGCGGCGCCGAGGAGGAAGGGGAGGGGAAGACGCGTGGGGAGGAGGGGGAGGGGGTAGGAGGGGCAGGAGGGGGGAGGAGGGGGAGGAGGAGTGGAGGGAGGGGGTGGGGCCCTCCTCCTAGGAGCGGGGGCGGGGGTGGGCGGAAACCGGGGAAGGAGGAGGTGACAGCGGGATGCGGCAGAAGAAGACAGATTTGGCGAGAGGCAGGGACAGTGTCTGGCTGGAAAGCCAGCCGCCAGGGGTTCAAATCCTGCCTCAGCCCTGACTGTCCCTGGAATCCCTTTGCCCCCTAATACTCGAAGGGTTGCTGTGCTGAAACAAATGAAGGGGATTTGTAAATAGGAAAGGGCAGCATCCCACGCATGGAAAAAATGGAATCATTTATCGTGACAAAGGAACCGATGCCCTTGAGCACCCCCTCTGGGCATGGCACCTGCCAACAATTTCAGCAGCCTTGCTTACTAAGCTCTGTTACCTTCCCTTTACAGAGGAGGAGACTGAGGGTCAGAGAGGTGGCAGAGTGGCTCCAACGCACACAGTAAGAGGCTGAGAACAGCCTTCATCATAGAACCAGATGGAGACAGGAAGACATGGGGAAAGAGAGAAAGTTGGGCCACTGCCATCTGATTTGTCTACCCCCGGCTCCCCCCCACCCCTCCGGCCCCCCAAATTGAGCTTTCTTCTCCATCCTGTGTTTTATAGGTCTCCTTGCTTGGGCCTGAGGATTTGTCTTCCTATTGGGATGAAGTGGAGGGTGGGCAGGCTTATGGGGACGGGCAGTGGTATGGGACCTTGTAGGTGGAGCAGGCTGGTGGGCTGGGAGGGGTGGGGCCCCGGAAGCCCCCTGTTCTGAGTACTCTCTGTTTAAAATTCTGTAGCCACAGTCCCTTGAAGTAAAGGTGGCTCTTTGTAATTCAGCCAGCCAGACCAAAAATCATCTCTGCTTCTGTGTCCCCTGTCTCCATCCCTCTTTTCTCTTCCAAAAAATAAAGTCTCTTTGGGGAGTCTTGTATCTCCTTAGGGTCTCTCCTATCCACATACTCTCACTGCCACATCCCACCCCTGCATGGCCCTGGGGCAAGCTTCCAGGCTTGCTTCTAACCCCTCAGGATTCTTCTTAAAATGCCCACCAACTCGGCTGCTTGGTTCGGGGCTCTCTGTAGCTCTCAGGAGTGTCCAGCTTCCTAGACATGCTGCCCAGGCCTTCCCTGCCAGGACTCAGGGACCTGCCCCACCTCCCCAGCTCCATCTCTGTTACACTCCAGCACAGACCCTAACAAACTAGGCGGCTCATCTTTCCCCAAGGTCATCATCAGTGATATCTCTGAGCCACTTGTTCATCCCGTTCCTTCCGCTTGAAGTGCTCTTCCCATGTGGACCCACCTTCAGAGTCCTGCTCAATCTCCACACCTCAGCACGATGACTGGGCGTCCCAGGAAGGCTTCTCTCCAAGCGCTCCTGTGCCCCCATTTCCAAGCTGGATATGCACTCTTCCTTCTCTGAGCCCCAGTTTCTCCATTTTTCTGATGGGGGGGGTAGGGGGCTGATTTCTGGGCCACACCATCTCATGACTTGACCCGACTGGGTGTTAATTTCTTCCTGAAGTAGAAACAGATAGTTTGAGATTGTCGCGGGGTTGGATGATAACTGTACTGCGTGTGCCCCCCACGTGCCAGGCATGGGACTGGCACCGCATGTGCACTGTATACGTGCACGGCTCAGGGCGAGGGGGCAGTAAACGGAGAAGCTGGGGTTTGAAGCCAAGTCACCCCAATCCCCGAGCCTGTGCATGTGCATGTGTTTGTGTGCATGTGTGCACATGGGCACGTGTGTGTGTCTGTGTGTGCACGTGTAAAATAATGGCACACAATGTCGGTGGAGCCCTTTACCCTTCTCAAAACTCTTTCACCTCCAGGAGCCCTTTGAGGCAGGTTGGGACGAGGTGACAGGGATGTAAGGACACAGATGGGCCGCTGCCTGCCTGTGGACACTGGCTCATCCTTTAAGACCTGGGTCAGATCTCCCCTCTCCACAGAAGCTGGCTGGAATCTCTGCTCAGAACCCCCTTTTTTCCGTCCCTGTTCCATGCATTGTGCACATCTCTCAGGCCCGGCTTGCAGTCTGTCGCTCTGAGATCCCTGTTCCAAGACCATGAGCCCCTGAGGGCGGGGCCAAGCCCCACTCTTGGTCAAGAGAGAGCTAGGTGGGCCCAGGGGCGTAGGATGTGCTTGTGAATGACCGGCCAGGCAGGGCATGCTCTGAGGATCACTGGAGATGTATGCAAGTCCCCACTCACAGAAAAAGTGCAATAAATGGCAGCTCCTAATATTGTCATGATTTAGCACTAAGCTCTTGCTTTGGGCCAGGTTTGATGTTGCAATCCATCTTTTATTGAATTCTCACAACATCTTTATATGAGATTGATGTTACAACCCCATTTTACCCATGAGAACACTGAGGCCAAGGACAGCTAAATAACTTAGCCGAGATGACAGAGCTCATCAGTGGCAGAGCCAGGGCCCAAATCCAGTTGCATGTGCCTTGGAGGCCCATCGCTTCCGCACGCATCACACAGATCAGATTGCTGGCTGCTTGTGTTCCCTGGGCCTGTCAAGCAGGGCTCCTCTATTGATTAACATGCAAATGATTTTTTGAGAGAGGGCTTAAGTGTAGTTTGGTCCCAGCCAGCCACAGCTGAGATCTGCAACCCAAGCCCCAGCCCTTGCCAACCTGCTCTATCAGGTTTTCATCTCTAGAGTGATTGACGGGTATTTTTTTCCCTCCCTGACCCAGAACGCCAGGCCTCCAATACTACTGAAATGTTTGCACAATCTTGAAGCATTTATTTAAAAGTTGCTTTTCCCCAAAGGGCCCGGCCTCAGCCAGATCCTGAGCCAGATCCAAAAAAACAAACAAATCCTATCTTTACAAGCTCCTCAGCTGGGCTGTGTGGGGCGGGTGGGGGTAGGGGGTCTCTTGGGCCTACCTTTCCCTTGGCTGGCTGACAGGCCCGCCCTGGGGGCAAGGAGCCTGCCTGCCTGTTTACAGCCCTTTCCAATTCACAGGCCAAACAGGAAAGGGGTGGGGGCTCGGGGAGGGGGCAAATGTCAGAAATCACAAATAACACAGTTGCTCCTCAAAGCGATAGGCGGTGGAGATGTGATGGGGATGTGGCTGGGTGGCTTTCTTGAATGAACATGACAAACTCAGGCCCCAGCCCCAACTTGGCAGGTCTCAGCACTAAGTGCTCAGCCCCCTACAACCCCCAGAGTGTCGAGGCTGGGGGCAGGGGTCCCTCGGGAGGTGTCAGAGCACTTGAGTGCTAGGCCTGGTTGGGTCTGTGAGCTTGGAAAAGTCCCTTCTCTCTGGCTTCCACCATTGTGGGACCACAGAGGCAGCTGGTCTCCAGCCCTGGCGTTCTCTGCTGCTGAATAATGCCCATTCTAGACTTTTCTTCCGGGCAAATCAAGGGGGAGAGGGGGGACTCCCATTTACGGAGGGCATTTGTGTGGGGCTGGTACCGTGCTTGGCACTTTATGGGGATTGTCTTGTTTACTTTTCACAACAGTCTGAGACCTACTCCCTGTTAATCCCTTCTGCAGGTGAGGAATCCAAGGTCAGGATGGGAGCGCCAGGCCTGTCAGGGCCCCTCCTCGCTGTCTCCTGGTACCTCCTGGCAAAGTAGTGTCGTTCCTGTGGACCATGGAAGGCCTGCTTTAGAACACGGTCTGTGCAGAGCGTGGCGTGGCCTGCCTTCATGTGCCCCGTCATGGCACCGAGGTGACGGAAGTGCTGTGCAGACGGGGAGCCCGAGAGCTGGCAGGTGGCAGTCTTTTACCCAACTTCTCACGGTTACTGAGGGGCCAGTTGGCCACACATGGGCAAATTGAGGCCTGTGTTTCGGAGGGCCCCAGCCAGTCCCCGGAGGTACTGCCTAGGAAACCAGACTCAAATGTTTTGATTTTTATCCAAAGCCCCCTTCGTGTGCAGCCTCCGTGCTGGGTTCCCACTGGGCATCATCCACCCCTGAGGCTGGCTCTCTGCTGCCAGAGTCCTGGAAGAACTCACAGTCTCTAACGGCCTCTGTGCCCAGGTCCCTGCCCCAGGCAGGGTGATGGCTACTTCAGCTGGGTGTCATTTCTCACACAGACCGGGCATTCCCACACCTCCGGCTCAGCCTTCTGGAGTACTTCCTGTGTCATCTTGGGCGAGCGATTTCAGTGGCCTCTGTGAAAGGGGGACCTTCTACCATGGTGGCCGTGCTCTGTGACGACTAGTCCAAGCTGATGGATGGCAGCTGCTTGCCCCTCTTGCTCCTTCCAGCTGGCTGTTCTAAGTCTGGGCTGGGAGCTGCCGTGGAGTGACCAGTCTCTTGACTGGCTTCTCCTCGCCCCAGCCACCCACTCTGTGAGCAATCCGTGCTGAGTTTGGGCCAGCATGATGACCTCAAAACAATTGTGCACACAGGCTGGGAGCTCTGGGAAGAGGCTCCCCCTCTCCCATCTGAGAGTCCTGCTGGGGCTAGGCCCCTCTGACTGCCCCCCGTGTCTGCAGAGCCCAGCACGGAGCCTGGCACCGAACAGGTGCCCACTAAGTACGTGTTTCTGAAGTAACACAACCCCGGGCAAGTCATTTCAGTTCTCTGAACCTCCGTTTCTCCTCTGTACAATGGGGATAATAACACTCCTTAACTCATGTTTATTGTGAAGATTAACAGTCCGTGAAAAGTGTTGAGGAGAGTGTCTGGTGTGTACTGATAATGATCCCGTGTGCTCAGAGAGATGGAGTCTCAGTGAAGGTTCAACATCACACAGCCAGGAAGTAGCAGAGTTAGGAATGAAATTCAGGGTTGTCTGATTCTAGAATCTGGAATATTGACCAGTATTGAATGTGCCCTGAAGTAGAGATCCCTGGCTGACCTGCGGCATCCGCTTTCTCCCTATTTCAGAGTCATAGAACCTCCAGATTTTAGTTGAGCACATGGCCAGCAAGAAGAGACCATGTTTTCCAGGCTCCCCTGTGGCTGGCTGTGGCTGTGTAATCGAGTACTGGCCAGTGACTGTGGTTGTGTGGGGAACGACCTGGAAGTGTCCTGAAAGGGAGTGGGCATGCGCATCCCTTCCCCACCCTCCTCTCTGGTGGTTGGGATTCTGACCTAAGAGCTAGAGCACCAGTCATCAGACATCTAGGATCATGAAGTGACAGCAGGAGAATGAAACCATACATGGACACACAGACAGAAGGAACTGGGTCCCTGACAATGCAGGATCCATCATAGCAGCCTGTTCTTGAAGCCAAAGAGAAGCTTTACTCTGTTTAAGCCACTGTTACTTTGGGTATGGACATAATCCTGATTACTTCACTGCTTCTCGTTGGTAGACTGTCAGTAACTAAATGTGTCCTGCCGTAACATCGATCAGACTGTGGCGTTTTAAAAATGACCTGGCTTTATCACGAGATCAGGCCCCGTGATGGCAGGGACCCTGACTTCTCACTGCTGGTCTCCACGGACTGGTTCGCTGCCAGGTACCCAGCAGGTTCGGTGGTTCTCGATTGTGACAGCTTAGCTACCCTGGAGCCCCATTTCCCAGAATTCCCTTCCCTACATGGTTCTAGGTTAGTGGGGGCTGTAGGAGATGCTTTGCTTGAGATTTGGAAGGTGGCCGTGCAGTGGCGGCCGTATTTTTTGTGTGTGGGGCCCAAGTTCACACTCCGTCACTTCTTTGCTGGCTGGGCTTCATGGGCTCCGGGGCTCCTCCAGCTCTCGCCCCATCTCCTGCTTCAGTGTCCCTGACCTCTGGACCTGCTGGGTGTGCAGCTTTGTGCCAAAGAGCACCAGTTTCTCCTAGACGACATCCAGTCATTGAAGTTAGAAGCTTAGAGTGGTAAGAATCCTTGTGGCTCTAGTTGGTCCTTCCTTCTCCTAATTCACAGCGACTTCGCCTCCTCACTGCCTGCCCTGGGGTCTTCAGGTTCTAGACCAGACATGGAAGCACGCAGAAGATCTAACCAACTTTCATGATTGCATAAGATCAAATCCTTACAATAAATCCCTTATTCTATGTACTTTCTTTTTTTTTCCAAAAAGATTTATTTATTTTTTATTTAAGAGAGAGAGAGAGCTCACACATGCGCAAGCAGGGGTAGGGGGTGGGAGATGGGAAGGGGCAGAGGGAGAGGGAGAGAAAGAATCTCAAGCGGACTACCCACCCAGTGTGCTGAGCCCAACATGAGGCTTGATCCCATGACTCTGAGTCCATGACCTGAGCCGAAATCAAGAGTTAGATACCCAACCAACCAAGCCGCCATGGGCCCCTCTACTATCTTCTGATTAAATCCTGATTGAACATAGGTATTCAATAAGCCCTTATTAAATGAATTAAGAAATGATTTATATGACTGGTCCTCTGATATGTGGTACCTGCTAATGGACATCTATCTCTACCTCCTCGGAGGCTGAAGCAGGTAGAAGAGGACTTAGGTTCAAACTCTAGGACCATATTTTTCCCCATCCTCATGGACACAGCATGTTCAATTATGTCCAAGGGGAGTCTGAAGGGGCCAGAGAACTATAGGGAGCTGGGGGAGAACATAAGATGGGGCTGTGGGGCAATTTTTGGGTGGCTTGAGTGCAGGCTCCAGTCAGTCTGACAATACCTATCTTTGCCCCAGAATGGGGACCTAGGGTAGCTTCTGCTTTTTTGATCAGCCTTTGTAGAAAGGACAAGGAGAAATACCTTGGTTAATGTATCTGAATCTTTGATTTCATTTCCACTTAGAGGATTCAAGGGATGTTGTTGGCTCCTTGTAATGCCCAGAGAACCCTCCAACAGCTCCCCTTTAGCCTCATGATAAAGGTCAAGCCCATTAAATCTGTGTGCAAGACTTTCTGTGACCTCATTACTTCCAACTGGGGTTCTTCTTGAACCACAGCACATGTAATAATGTCCCACATCATCTGGGCTTCACTTCAGTGAAATTGAATGAATCAGATTGTAGGTCTGTACACTGATAAGTTATCTTCTGTTATTCTGTGCCATCAAGAGCCTCAATTTTAAGATTGAATCCCCTCCCCTCTACACACACCCAGGTCAGGAGGCCCTTCCTGGAAGTAGGGGAGTTAAGTCCAAAGTTTATATCCCTTAAGAGAGAGCTGTTTGTCTGTTCATCCATCCATCCATCTGTCCGTCCATCCATCCATCCATCCAACCATCCATCCATTCGTCTATCCACTTACTGTCTTTCCAGTACTCTCTGATTTTACTCTGGGCCAGGCTTTATCCTGGGAGCTGAGGACCCAGAAATGAATCAAATAGATTTCCTGCTCTTGAGCAGTCCATAGGAGGATAGACAGTCTCATTTTCCTGTGGCTGGTTGGGTGGGGCTATATAATTTATCCTCAAGTGATGTTAATGCTCAATAAACATTATTTTTCTTCTTTCCCTTTTCCTTATAAGACGACTCCCAAGGGTTACTCCAGTTGAGTACCAGGGAGATGCCCCTCAGAACGGAGACTGACTTTCTTCCCCAGTTCATTTTGGTTGGAGGGACTACAATATAGTTCACTCCTCAAGAGCCTTTGGGAATTCCTCCACCTCACTGCATATGGAATAAAGTACAGATTTGTTAGTAAGGCAATCAAGAAATCCCAGACTTCTTAGTAGAATCTCTGTCTCCATCCATCCACCTGTCCATCTGTCTGTCCTTCCACCTATCCATCTGTCCATCCAGCCATTTATTCAGTCAACAAACACTGATGTCTTTTCTCACCTTCCTTTACTTCTTTTCTGTCTCTTCATGCTCAGTGTTTCTAAATGGCTAGCTTCCTTGGCCTCATGCCTGTGTGGGCAGGCTCTTCCTGTCACGTTGGGGTGAGGGCTGCTGCTCCCCATCTTTGCCTATTACTTCCTACTTTTTCTTCAAGGCCAAACTCAGAGGTCACTTCCTCCATGAAGCCTTGTCAACCGTCTTCCCTCTGGGTTTCCATTCCTAATGGCTGGTCTCATGACGGGACATACATATCATAGCACTGTTTCTGGGTCTTTCTGTGGCATACTGACCTCCACCTCCACTTTACCAGGGTGGCCTCTGTGTACCGTTGTTTAGGTTGCGTGCTGCACAAGAACAACCAGCTGAGGGATGTGCCCTGATCAGGGCTGCCTCTGCCCAGAGGACAGAGTGTCCCTCCCCTCCCCAATTCATACAAAGGTACCTACTCTCCGAGTGATAGGTTCAAGTGGCTGAGCCTACCCACAGGGGGCACGTTTTTCTATTATCCCATGCAGGAGTTATTTGAGCTGGTGGTGGCCTCCCCTGATTCTAATTTCGTAGAGGCCGGGATCATGTTGGGTTCTCTGTTCCCCCAGCAGCACCGGGTCTCAGAGACCTCTGTGAATGTTCTTGGAAAGAAAGAAGGAGGAAAAGGACAGGGAGAAGGAGAAGAAGGCTATCAGTAGCAAATCTCGGTTCCCTGGGCCTTTGAGGGGGAAGGACTCAATGCTCACCTCACAGGGAAAGGAGGCTTCTGGGCTGATACAGTGGTGGCAGCAGGTTTGTTTGGAAATTCTCCAGTAAGTGGGATGCTTGGACCTGTCACCCAGTGACCTGGAGAGCTTGCTGGAGGACCTGCAGACCAGGGCTCCTCCAAATATTGTTTTAAACTGATTGATGCCACGCCAGGCAGAAAAGGGGCAGGCATTTTTCATACATGAAAAACAATACATTCTGGGGCCAAAATGAAATTATTTTCCATTTATACGATAACAGGCAAGGAGACAAAGACGATGTTTGAGGACATTTAAACCCTCAAAATCATTAGTCACTGTCCCAGCGGGCTACACAAATAAATGATCAATGCACAGAAAAACAAGGCCCTCCGAGGTGTTTGCCCAAGACCACTTATGTGTCAAACAGACTTATTAGATGTGAAGGGAATGATTATTTGTACAAAGTGAAATGAACATGTGCAATAATATTGTAAAATGTTTATTAGTCTAGAGTGTGCTGAACGTTCCTAAAATATATCAGCTTCTCAGCTTGCATTTAATGTACTGTTATAAATGATATCACATCCTTCCAAGCCGATTTTCCGCTTAATGTTAAGCTTCTTTGCTGGGGAAATCGTGTTTTCAGATCTCAAGTATGAAAACATTGTGGGGTTAAACTCTCCCCTCTCCTCCTCAACGCCCACCTCCATCAGTTACCTCCCTATAAAACTTGTCCTGAGTCTGGCCAGGAGGGACAGGGCAGTTGGTCGGGCCAGATAGTGGCTAGAAAAGGAAAAGGCGGTGAGTGAGCTCTTGCGGTGGGAACAACGTTAGACTGGAAATCCAGACTCAGATTTCAGGATCTGCTCACGAATCCCCAGCTGTATGACCTTGGGAAAGTCCCTTCCCTTCTTTGGGCCCCCATCATCTCCATCAGGAAATGAGAACCTCTAAGGAGACACCCAGAGCTAAACATTTGTATATTCTAAATCCCTGCTTGCTGACTCACGAGTCTGGATGACCAGACGAGACACTGGAAGTGAACAAATAAACTGCTATAGAAAAAGTCTTATTTTTTTCTATGATGTTGGCAAACTTCTACTCAGCCCTCAAGGCCCTGCCCAGATTTCCCTCCTTTGGGAAGCCTTCTCTGATCTCCTAAGCAGTCTGTCAGTGAGTTTTCTTTGCTCTGACAGTACCTCATCCTCATGTCTGTTACTGTACTTCTCACCCCACCAGCCTGTGGTGTCACCATAGCTCTGTCACCAAAGCCAGGCACAGAATTGCAGCTCAGGGCATAGTTACCGGATGCCGGATGGGGAAGAGCAGAGCTGGTGTCCGGTGTGACCTTAGACATTCTCCATCACCTGGCCTGCATTTAAAGGTAGGAGTTTCAGCTGGAGCGGGGAACGGACCTGCCCAGGTTTGCCCTTTGGCACCAGTGGAGTTCAAGGGATGAAGAGGGGCTTTGCAGGCTTTCTGGGAAGGGTCAGGTGGAACACTTCCTACGATCTGTCACCGCCCCACTTATTATGGTCTGCATGTTTGTGTCCCCCTTAAATTCATATGTTGAAACCCTAATCCAGAATGGGATGGTATTAGGAGGTGGGCCTTTGGGAGGTGATGAGGTCATGAGGGTGGAGCCCTCCCCGAGGCGATTGACGCTCTTCTAGGAAGAGACACGGGAGAGCTAGCTACCCCTCCCCTGCCCCACCCTCTCCACGTGAGGACACAGGTGCTGTCCTCGAGCCAGGAAGAGAGCTCGCTCTCACCGAACCTGACCGTGTGGCGCCCTTATCCTGGACTTCCCAGCCTCTAGAGCCGTGAGAAAGAATTTCTGTTTAAGTGACCTACTCTAGTAAGTTGTTGTAACTGCAAACTGACTAAGATAGCACCCAAAAATGGGGGGCAGGGGAGCCCAGCCAAATCCCATGTCCTAGGCCCTGGCAGTCATGGGAGGTGGAGGTGGTGGGCAGTTCTGGGCATCAGGTACAGGTATGGGGCTGGCTTGGGAGGTTGTGGAGGTGGATGGGCAAAAGGGGAGCTTCCGGTTTCCTGGCTGAGTGTTTCCCACCCCCCACTTCCTGTTTCCTTGAAGGTCTCCTGCAGTGTGGTCTTCTGTGGGCCTAAATGATGGTTTGGGCCCCTCAGTCCAGGGCAAGCTGATAGCTGGACATGCATTCGAGAATGCTGGTCAGCTCAGCGGCTGCGTTCGTGGGGGCAGGAGGTTCAGTTGAGGGAGGAGTCGAGCAGGTCCGAGCAGGGCAGGGATGGAGCCCCCTCCTCCTCCCAGGAAGGACAGAAAGCATCCTACATGAAAACATACACTAACAGAGGAGAAAATAAAGTTAGCAGTAAGTCATCAAGGCAAAGAGCAAAGTGGAGGAGGGTAGAATGGATTCAGGAGGGACTCCTGCCCTGAGGTCTTGCCTGCATTTCATTCTTGGCTTCCCAGCAGAGCGGACACAAGCAAGTAGGCCGTTTATAGCGTCCACGAGGTAAACACAGGCTCTTTGCTTAGAAGAAGTGCAAATCCCTGTGGCGTTGAGGCCTGAGAAAAATGTCCCCTGTGAGTTCTTTTTTTTTTTAAGATTTTATTTATTTATTTGACAGAGAGAGACACAGCGAGAGAGGGCACACAAGCAGGGGGAGTGGGAGAGGGAGAAGCAGGCTTCCCGCCAAGCAGGGAGCCCAATGTGGGGCTCGATCCCAGGACCCCGGGATCATGACCTGAGCCGAAGGCAGACGCTTAACGACTGAGCCACCCAGGCACCCCTGCCCTGTGATTTCTTAACACGGGGCAAACGGCGTCCTCCACAGCTGCCTGGCAGCAACCTAAGCTGGACTTTCTCCCTCCTCTTCCTCTTCCTTGTCCTGCTTCCTTTGTTGCACCTTCTTTTTCTCCTCTCTGCCTTCTCCTGTCCGCGCACGGTTAGTGAAGCCGTCCTAAGGACCCAGGAGGTGCTCAGGTTGAACCTGGGGAGCCAGTAGGGCACTTGGAGGGGGGGAGATGGGCCCTGGCCTGGGCTTTGGTCGGCCTGGGAGTGGTCCCCGCCAAGCAGCTGGGCAGGGCACGTTCCGGGGCATCCCCTCGGAAGGGCAGATGTGCTATATTGAGCATCTTCTACTGAGTGCCCTCTGCGTGCCACGTGTTGGGCATGTCCTGCCTTAACTCATGTAATCTCACAACCTCCGTTCAAGGTGGCTCATCTTGTTCTCAAGGTCATGGGCCGACTAGGAAGAGTGGCTCTTGGCGCCAGGTCCTTGGATTCCTAGCTTGCCCGTGATGGCTGCACTTTTCTGCAAGCTTGGGCATGTCTGTGGTCTTGGGTTTCAGTTTCCCCACCTGTACCCTGAGGGCCAGGTACCCCTGAGGGTTGCTTTACCCGGATGGTCTGTGGTTGCCTGACTCTCTGAGTCCCCCTCTTCAGTGGGCTGGGGTGGGGGCAGGGGGGAAGCACAGGGACTGCTTCCGGCTTTGCCCTAAATAATGTGGATCCTCCTCCTCATCCTCCCACCCTCATCCTCTGGGTAGAGGCTGCTCCTGCCTGATTGCCTCGGGTCTGTCCCTGGATCGGGCCTCTCCCTGCCCCCTCGCTGCCGAGAGGGACTCTGCTTGCCTGGTACCTGCATTCCGCAGGCGGGCCTGGAGGCTCACTGTGTAACTCAGAGTCCTTCCCGTGTCCACACGACTGGGCCCCTGCTTACCCTCTGACGTTCCCCCCCTCCCCGTGCTCCTAGCACCCCTCGCATCGAGACAACCCTTGTGACTTCCATGTTACTGACGGCGACTCGGACGGCCGTGACTGACCACACTCCCAGGTTTCCGTGGCTTGGTGCGTCAGCTGGTGTCTTGCTCACATTCTCCTGGCTCATGCGGTGACTCAGGGACCCAGGAGCCTTCCATTTGGTGGCTCAGCCATCCCTAGTGTGCTGGGGTCCTCTGCGCTCCACTGGCCGGTGGGGGTAGAGACCTGACGGAGCACGAGATGGGTTTCTGGCCCAGGCCCATGGGTGGCACATACCACTCCCTCGCATCCCATCTACGGGAACCTAGTCCTGTGGCCACATCGGACTTTAAGGGAGGCTGGGAGGCATAGCCCAGGTGGGTGCTCAGGATGACGCGGAAGTGCGTTTGCTGAACAGCCTGTCAGCCCCTGCCGTGGCCTCCAGAGACTTCTGCTTTACCTTCGGCAGGACTGAGGGCTGGGCAGGCAGTCTTAGCACCCCTGTTTCACAGGCTTGGAGAGACTGTCCTGCTTGCCCAAGGTCACATAGTGACCCACTCACTAGTGGGTGGCAGAGACCAGGGCCTATGTGCTCTCAAGTAGGAAGCTGCCCAGCCCCCCCTCCCTGCCCCCAGGACCTCCCCAGACTGGGGCTTCCTTCAGGCTCTTTCCAGGCTCCACCCGTGTTAGAGGTGACCAAGAACCTGGCTGCCACTTTCAGGTGGCAGCTTCTGGAGCCCAGGACCGTCTCTGCGCCTCTGTCGGCCTTGGTGTGTGGCGTGGGGCCGGCCATGGGCCTCTCACAGAGCACTGAGCAGGGACGGGTTGCTGAAAGGGAAGAAGGCGGAGAGAAGGAGAGTGGGAGGAAGGAAGAACCAGTATGCGAACCGTGTGTGAACAGGTGGCGAATGCATGAACGTGTCTCCTGCATGAACAAATAGCTTCCCTCACCATGACCAGGTGAGCCTTTTAAGAGCAGGCAGCCCATATCACTGTCCTGCTGAAATCCCTCTAGCAGCTTCCCTCTGCAGGCAGAGTAGAATCCCAATCCTCCCCTCACCCAATCCCACACCACTGGGCCCTCCCTGCCGGCCCTGCAGCCACAAGGGCCCGCCCTGACCCCTGCAGCCACAAGGGCCCGCCCTGACCCCTGGGAAGAGTGGACACAGGCCTGTCTGGGCCCCGAGGCTGACCTGTGTGTGTTCCATCAGCGGGTTCCTTAGTAGTCGGGCCTCTAGTTGGGTTTGTCCAATGGGAGGCACCCCAGGAGATCACAAGGAGGGAGTAGAGTGGGTCAGGGTGTTTGCTTCCCCTGCTCCCCCCCTGCAGGTGCCCTGGGCTGGCTGTGTCTCTTGACCAAAGCCTATCACTTCTCTCAAGGAGGCTGACTCTAAGTTCCAGCCACCATCACCCCCTGCAGAGCGGTGACCGCTTTGCCGCCCCCGGTCCCCGGCTATCGCTCTGGTCCTTAGGTTTCCCCGCATCCTCTCCTTTTCCATTACCTGCTCTGTAAAGAAACCCTACTTGAAATCTCCTGTTTTGTGTGTGCTCCTCTTTCCTGTGGTGACGCTGACTGACGCACCGCCCATCTCCTGGCCTCTGTCCTTGCTGTTCCCACTGCCTGCTATATACTCTTCCCTCTGGTCTTTGCATCAGCAACAACTTTTCAACTTGAAGCTCTCGGCCTGACTGCCACCTCCTCAGAGAAGCTTTCCCAGAGAGGAGCCAGCTTTAGCCAAGGGGAACCCCTCACTGGTGAGTCTCACTCCCTTGACCCTGAGTGATTTCCTTCATTGTACTTATCCGGGTTTGGAACGTTTGTCTGGCTTTCTCCGCTGGCACGGAAGCTCTGAGAGAGCAGGGGCTTTGTCTCCCTTGCTTGCTTCTGTGTCCCCTGAGCCTAGGACAGTGCCTCGCACCGAGTAGGCCCTTACTACAGATGACCATTGAATTTATAAATAAGATGGATTTAATGTTCAAATCAGTGAGTAGCATAAATGAATGAACGTGATTGGCAAGTATGTAATCTGAATTAATTTAAAGGAGGAGTGGGTTTTGGCAAACCTGTAACAAATGAATGACTGGGTAGATGTGTGAGGGAAACAAAGAGTCAGTGAATGACTACAAGAACGGGTGTGTGGGCTTGTTTGAACATGCAACGGACAACGCAGCTGTTTGTCTCCTCGGCACAACAGTGGCCTTTTGCACTTGATCTTAGCCAAAAGGCTGAGAAATTATGAACAGGAACCCAGGAGGTGAGGCAGCGTCCTTAGGGTGTGTGTGGGGGGTGCGGTCTGGAACAGGAGGTCCCCGGACATCTGGGACGTGGGCAGAGTGCGGCGCTGTGACAGACCCTAGCCTCTTGATGGAGGTCAGCAAGGATGGACCTTCTGCCCCACAGGTTCTGATTTTGGACCCTGGCTTCTCTGCCTCAAAGCAGCTCCTTTTCCCACCAGAGCCTTTTCTTTTCTTTTTTTTTTTTTTTAAAGATTTTATTTATTTATATGACAGAGAGAGACAGCGAGAACAGGAACACAAGCAGGGGGAGTGGGAGAGGGAGAAGCAGGCTTCCCGCTGAGCAGGGAGCCCGATGTGGGACTCGATCCCAGGACCCTGGGATCATGACCTGAGCCGAAGGCAGATGCTTAACGACTGAGCCACCCAGGCGCCCGTCCCACCAGAGCCTTTTCTGTTGGAAAGTTCTCCTGGGAAGGGCACACCTATCAGCTACCTACTCCTGGGTGCAGATTCATAAGAATTGCTCACACAGCCAAAAAATCATCACTGGCAAGCTTCTCCGAGAAGTCGTTGTGCTGAGTGAGCCAGGCCCTGTCGCCACACTCAGGGGCTGGTGGTCCCGTGGGGCATGGTGAATAAAGTGGGGTCCACCTATGGTGCCGTGGGAGTTCAACAGAGCTTGTGCTATCAGACCTCTCCTCAGTGAGGGAGCACCCTATGGGGCCCCGTCAGAGGCTAGGGGAGGGAGGACACATGCCCAAGCAAGTTGGGAAGGTGATGGGAGGCCAAGGACACCGTCTCCCAGGCCAGCATGGCACCAGTGTCTTCTTCATGCTCTTCTTGGCAGGAACGATCTTTTCTCATCCCTGAGCTCCTGTAGCCCCCACCAGGGGCAGAGAAATGGCCATTGCCTTTCTCGGCTGGACCCCAAGGCCAGAGAGAGGAGGTGCCCTGTCTGCGGCGGCACACAGAACCAACATCTGCCTCTCTCTGCCACGGACAGAATCCATGTCTCACCGCTGTCCCTCGGCGCTTGCACGAGGCCAGGAGCTTGGTGAGGGGGCAAGGCAGCCGCGTGGAGTTGAGCAGCACTTCTCTGATCCAGGTGTCAGTGTGTGTGTGTGTGTGTGTGTGTGTGTGTGCGCGCGCGCGCACGTGCGCGTCCTGATGGGAACTGCAGAACCCTTCTGCTGCAGGTTGAATTGCGTCCTCCCAAAATTCCTATCTTGAAGTCCTAAACTCTAGAACCTCAGAGTGTGGCCTTATTCGGAGGTAGGGTCTTTACAGAGGTAACTAAGTTAAAATGCAGTCGTTAGGGTGGGCCCTAATCCAATCTGACCGGCGTCCTTATAACAAGGGGAGTTTGGGGACGAAGACTCACACCATGTGAATGAAGACGAAGGCAGAGATTGGGTGATGTTTGCACAAGGCAAGGAACGCCAAGGTTGCCGGCAAACCACCAGAAGCCAAGAGAGGAACAGGTTCTCCCTCATAGCCGTCAGAAGGAGCCAACTGTGCCAGCACCTTGATTTCGGGCTTCTATACTCCAGAACCGCGAGACAATACATTTCTGCTGTTTAAGCCACTCTGTTAGTGGTATTTTGTTATCGCAGCCTGGGGAACCTAATAAACTCTCTCTGGTCTGCAGGCTTCTAGAGCTTTAGAGGTGAGGACCTACTGTGTGCAAGCTTGAAGGGGCAGCACAGTGTGGCAACAAGAGTGGACAGGGGGCAGGAACTGAGTTCTGGTCCCAGATCTACCACTCACTTGTTGGGCTCCATCTGTCTGCTTATGAAGCAAAGGAGTGGGGGTTCAAGATTTCTAACCGGTGCTTTCTTAGGAGAAGTGAAAAGGGGGCCCACCCAGCCAGGGTGACGCAGGGAGTGAGCCTGAGAACTCAGCCTTCATTTCTTGCATGGTGATCACTCCTTTGCCCTCGGTACCTCCTAACTGGGTCCACGGCAAGCCTGACCTTGCCTCCTCTGATGCTCTCTTCTCAGCCCCTGGGTGGCCGTGGTGGTGATGGTGGTGGGTGTGTGTGTGTGTGTGTGTGTGTGTGTGTGTGTGTGTGTGTG
>NC_058406.1:36616268-36633809 GCF_002201575.2 Neomonachus schauinslandi
GTGTGTGTGTGTGTGTGTGTGTGTGTGTGTGTGTGTGTGTGTGTGTGATGAGGCCTGGCTGTTTGGAAAGGCATCTTCCTGAAGGAGGGAGCAGTGAGTAGGCCCCACTGGTATTCTGTGAGTTCCACTGCGGCCTCCCCAGGCTGCCTGGATGGGTGGCCTGCGGCCCTTGGACCCACAGTGCAGAGGCACAATATGTCTTTGTCTGGCCAGGGCTTCTGAGGACCATGGAGGCTGATTACATGCTCCACCAGTATTTTCTTGGGGTCCCTAGTGGGAGGCTTGGTGCCCTAGCTGTCTTTCTGACTTCCCTTCCTGCCTGCCTCCAGTGCTTTCTGAGAGCCAGCGCCGGGACTCAGGCCACTTCGCACCAAATGGACAGCAACATCTTAAAACCAACAATTTACAATTGTCAGATGGTTGCAGAGTGTTCCTCTGCCTCCCTGCTTTTCAGTGCCTTGAAGACTGTATCCGAGGAAGGTCTCCAGTGAGGTACTACAAGGCTCTATCCTCAGCCAGGGCTGGAAGCTACTGTCAGTTGTTAATTTCATGGAGCTGAAGGGACAGTGAAGATGCTGGTTGGTAGAACCAAAGTCGGAAAGGTTCAGTGTTTGAAACATGGGTTTGAAAAGTGATTGCCTAAGTTTATGGTGGTGAGGTATGTTTCATAGTTCTTTGTGTGAAAAGAATCTGGAGGTCATAGTGGTACCCAAGTGCAGTGCAAGCTGACCATGCCAGAGCAAGGAAGCACAACTGAGGTTGCATTAATGTAGGTATGGTTTCTTGAGCAAGGAGGTAACAAGTCTGTTGTTTCTGATTCATCTGACTCCCTATTTACCCAACACAGGAATTCTGCCTGCAGGCCTCCAGTGATTAGGAGTTCTCCCCCTACTCAGCTGGCTCTGTGAGAAAGTTCTTCCTTGTATTCGGCCTCCTTGTGATTTTATTCAATAATATTTTTCAAGTACGTACTGGGTGCCATACTGTTCTTATCTTTGTTCTCTGGTACTCATTAAGCTTATTTGCTCTCCTATCCTCTGAAAGTTTTCTGTGT
Source organism: Neomonachus schauinslandi (assembly GCF_002201575.2). Classification (NCBI taxonomy): domain Eukaryota; kingdom Metazoa; phylum Chordata; class Mammalia; order Carnivora; family Phocidae; genus Neomonachus; species Neomonachus schauinslandi. Next base: position 36,617,323 of record NC_058406.1, read on the forward strand.
TTTCTAAACAGTGATCCATCTTTCAGGCCTTCTCTTCTCTAGGGAGGCAGCCCTTCCTCCTTTACCAGTTTTTCCCAGGACATGGCTTGGCGAACCTTTCTTTTTTGGTTGTGACCCACATTATCATTCTCCCATTAATCTTTGTCTTGAACTCCATTTGGAGTCTGGTGAGATCACTACCTCCCTTGTTCTGATGACGATATTCTTATTGATACAACCAGAGGTGGGAGGCCCAGGTACTGTGAATCCCTAAGCCTCAGTGACCAGAGCTTGTGACCCTCGCTTTTTCTTCAGCAATGGCTTATTCATTCTCTCCTGAAGGGACCTGCATTAAATCACACAGTGATTGAGACAGCTGGGCTTCATTTTCAGCCTCATCCTGGCTACAGCCTTTCCTTTCCCCATCCTCCTTGCTGTTGTACCAGAACTGTTCCCCCCACACCCGGCACCCTAATCAGAGCTTTACAATTTAACCTGTCTACATTGAAAGGGTTAATTAGTTGGAGTGCCCTAAGGCCTGGATCAGAAAGTCACTTTCTCTCTCTAGGACTCAGTTTCCTCACGTGGAAAATGAGGAGGCCAGTCCAGCTCCCCTCCAGAGCCCTCTCTGGCCCTGATATCTGATGTGCCAAGTGTGAGATGTGGGCCTTCCCACTCCCATGACCTGCCAGTAGGATCGAGGTTTTGGTGGCACCGCTCACATCACACACGGTGGAGGAGGCTCATCAGGGTCAATGGGGAGAAAAGTCCTCCCCCTGCTACCCACGGATTGCAGGGAGAGGCACCCCCCCACCCCCTGCACCGGGAGAACAAACATTAGCATCCACGTGTTCACCCCTCGGAGGAGCAGCAATTAGGTCTAATCAAAGGTGGGGGGATGTGTGCTTTCGCCGGTGAATCCCCTTGGCCTGGGAGCAAATCTCCATCTTGGCAGGAGGGACTTTTACTTGATCGGGGCTGAGTTCTACGAGCAACTGTAAATTCTCAGTAAAACAGCCCCGTTGGGCCTAATTTCAACCACTTAACCCAGAGGTTGCATTCTTGAAGTGTTCTGCCAAATGCATCCGTCTCCCGGCCGGGGAGAGCACAGCTCCTGAGCTCTCTTGCGCGCAGCAGCCGTATCGCCATCAGCCCTTCAGCTGTCACCTGCCTCAACGTGAGCTCGAGACTTGGAGTCCCCCATGCCCCTCTCCTTCCCACTCCCACCCGAGGGAGTTGCCCAGGGTCACTTCTTGGCAAATGCAGGCCTGCATTGGCCACCGCTGCTCCTGTCTTCAGAGGCCAAACAGCGGGGCAACTCAGGGGAAACCTGGTCAGCTTTGGAAGCCCTGTCTAAATGCCTCGCTAATTCGGTCGGGTGCTAAGTCAAGTGGGCCACACAACAGCTGAAACGGGCAAGCAGAGCCCAAACGCCTGGTCGGCTTGGTTAAATATCAGTCAGCTGGTCCGAAATAACCCATCGGTGTGGGCCCAGAAATGAGTACCTTCAAAGCAACTGGGTCACATGATAATAAAACACTGATTCGGTTTGAATAACGAGTCAACTTAGTCAAATCATACCAGAGCAATTGTTCAACTCAGTCAAACAAGCAATCAGCTTGATCAAACAATGCTCAAACAATCTGTCTTTAGAGCTAAACGAAGCCCAAATACCGAACCAGCTCCACATCTAGCCATTGGCTTAGACAATGCCAGAACAACAGGTCAGCTGGGTCAGATGATAGCAGACACCCGGTCTGCTGTAAACAGCCAATCGACCGCCTCAAACAACGTCAAAATATTTGGATTAATTCATTCAAACATCCAGTCAGTTCAATCAAGCCCAGTCAACTCAGTTAATGGATGCCAAAACACCCCTCCAACTTAAACAGTCAGTCGGAGGGAGCTACCCGCAACACCAGCAACTGGTCTGCTTGGTGAAACCAGCAATCACCATGGCCAAACAAGCAGTCAACCCAAGTGAAGCAAAAGCAACAGGTCACACTGGTCACCAAGCAGTAACAAAACACCCACTCCGTTCTGTCAAACAACCTCTCAAGCGGGAGAGGCTGTGTCTAAACATTCAGTCAGTTCTATGAAGAGCTAGTTGTCTTGATACTGTGAAACCAAAACAACCACTTAACTTGGTTGAATAATGACAAGGCCGAGTACTTAGCACCTCAGCTGTGTCCAGCGTTCGCAGGCCAGCGGTACCAGAAGAGAGGGTGGACGCTGCCAAGCAGATGGCTCACTTGTCTGGACGTCACCCACACGCCCATCCGTTCAGTCTCCGAACATCCAGAGAGAAATTAGACCTGTGTCTCGATTGGGTAAATAAACTTTCTGACGAGGAGGTTGGGTTTCTTGGAGAGAAATGGGTGGAGGGGAGAGGATTGGAGAAGACTGTTTCCGTCCCTGCCCCCAGCCTGCAGTTGGGTGAGAAAAGCCCTCGCCCATGTTCCTTGTTGCAAAGGGTTAGGGATGGGGAGACTTTTCTCCAGGGACTGGACCAGCAAGGGGGGAGGCTGCCCAGTGTGTGCAGTGACCTAGTGGTGAGCCACGGCCCAGTGTGTTGGGGTCGTTAATTCTCAGAGCCAGGAGGCACTTGCCCCGTGGCATGAGCCTGGTTTCTAAGCCCGGAGCCCTTCACCGGGACCAGAACTTTCCCAGCAATTCCAGGAGCTCTGGTCGTCTCTCGTTCCTGGCTTACTAACACCAGTGACACCGCTGAGCTTCTCCTGCATGCCAGGCACTGGGCTAAGAAGTCCTTTGCAGACTTCAGCACATGCTGTCTTTATAAAACTCAATGAGGTCAGCGCTGTTATGACCCCCATTTAACTGATGAGGTTATGGGGCCTCGCAGAAGTAAAGAAAGTTGACGGAGGTCCCAGAGCTATTGAGTGGCAGGGCCAGGATTCGAAACCAGCTCAGATTTTAGGAGCCAACTGTCCCTTCAACACACTTGTTGGAAGAAGGGGTGAAGGAAGGAGTCGGCTTGCACTGCAGGACGCCAAGGCTGTGATGGTGCCACACCCTTGAACGTGGCGGTGCATCAGAAGGCCCAGACGCGTCTGTCTTCGTGGTGGCCCTAGAGAAGAGGTCCTTCACTCTGGTGGAGACTCAGGTGTAGATAGGTCAGGAGCCTGAATTTCAGGAAAGCACACCCTCACCTTCGAGTCCACCCTGGTGCTAACCCCTCTTGCCCAGGAATGCCAAATGGGTATCACTCACTCCCCCAGAGGCCGTGGGCCCTGGGGGACATGGACCTACAGGCGGCCTTGACGTTTGGCTGATAGGACAGGGGGCAGGCGACTTCCTGAGATCTGCCCAATCCTCCCCACTAAAAGCCCCTTTGGCGCCTGCCTCCGGTTCCTGGGCAGCAGGTCTGAGTCCACTACTGACCACAATTGACACCCTCCCTTCATTCAAGGAAAGTCATGTTGACTCACTCCCCACATTAGGCACAGACCATTTTATTGAACGGTAACGCAAATCACCGGGGCAGGAAATGTCGTAAAGAGAAAAGTAATCTTCTGACGGAAAAATAAATTATCAGCAGTGTTCCGAAGGAAAAGAAACATTCTTAAATAATTTCTCTTGCTGTTGGTATTGGCTGGCAGTGTGGGCCAGCCAAGCAAATGGTAATTTCCAAATTAGATTATACATTATGTCATATTAGTTTTATATTAGAAAAACAAACGGGATCAGAGGAGAAGTGCCAAGGTTGGCGGGCTGTGCTCGCCACGTGACCGGCTGTGTTTCCACTGCAGAATGTTTAATGATTCCGGGAGAGGTGGAAGAGCAAACATTCAGACCAGAAGGGGGGCGGGGGCCGAGTGGCTGCGGAGAGGTGGGCCCTCCTGGGCGGGAAAGGACAGGTCCCAGGCCAGGCCTCCAGAGTGTGGGTGGCAGCCAGGTCGGGAGGCAGGGAGCATGCTCAGGGCCCTGGTCCCATCCTTTGCCTTCAGGGGACCTGGACCCTCCCTGGAGGGGCCGTTCCACAGCGCTGGCTTCGGAGTCAGGCGCCATGGTAGTAAGTGTGCAAGGAACAGCAGGTGGAGGTGCCCATGTCAGGTCCCAAGAAGGGAAGACCTGATGGGGTCCTGTTGATGTCCTCCCTTCCCCACAGAGCTGTCCTTGGGCGGGGCAGACGGGCATGCCGGTGTCCCTCCAGAGTGCAAAGCCAGGGGAATGCTAGGGAGGCGGGCTTTGATTCGGAGCCCTGCTGCCAGCTCACCTTTCCTGGGGGCTTCTACGTGCCAGGTGATTTACCCGTACTTGCGTATCTACTCCTCACAGCAATCCCAGCCCGGCAGGGGACAGAGGGAAATGGAGAGCCAGAGGGCTTGAGGAACCTGCCCGCGGTTGATCTGGTGGGAAGTGGCAGGGCCACATGGACCGAAGCTGTAGGTCTGCAGTGTTCACCGCCACAGAGTTGGGGGATGCTTGTGCCCACAGGAGGAACGGACGTTCGGGGATGGGATGCCGGTGCGTGGTAGAGAGCGGACGATGATGACCTGCCGGTCGGGAGGGTTCCTGCAGCCATGGAAGACCCCTGACTTCTAGAGCCCCTTTCTCCCTAAGAACGCTGCTCCGACTTCTCCACTTATTTGTGTGTGAATTTGGGTGAGTATCTTTTACCAAACTGTGAGCTTCTCACAGGCAGGGATCTTGTCTGATGATCTCTGAATACTCTGTACCCCGGACAGAGCTTGAGACTGCAACTGATGGTCACAGCAGAGACAGGAAAAACAAATCAAGGTGGCTAGAACTGGAAAGGTGTCAGGGGCTTCGGAGCCCGGGACGGGGTTCACGGACCTCTGGCATCTGCTCGGCTGCTTCCCAGCCCATGACGAGCATCACTAACGAGCCACAGAGCTCCTGCCCTTCGAGTTCTCAAGCAGTCACGACTGGCCCATCCACGTCAGCACCCACAGGGAGCCTATCTGCCACTGCGGATCTAGCCCGCCTTCTCGTTCGCAACTGAGAAAACTGCTAGCATAGGGAGAGGGAGGTAGCTTGTCTGAAGTCCCACCACCAGTCATGGCCAGAGCGAGATCAGGAACCCACCTTCCAGAGCACACAATGAGGTTAAAGGGGAAGACTTAGAATGGATTATTTAACAAGTGTCTGGTAATTAAGAACCACATGCCTACCTCTGACCGCGTGGAGTTTGGATGAAGAGATAAAAGAGAATCTAGGGATCAATCAGGCAGTAATGCAGGCTGGTAGCCCGTCACTTTGGACACTCCTGTCCTCAAAATATTTTCTATATTCCTCAGGACTTCTGGGTTCTAGTTCCAGATCTTTCCCTTTGGTAGTGTACATCTTCTCTCTGGACCTCAGTTTTTCCATCTGTAAATGAGGGCGGGCATGGTGCTCAAGCTCTCTGAGATGTAAAATCCCTTCTGGCTCCAATATTCTAGGATTCTGTGGTCCCAGAATTCAGCCCAGATTCTCCCCAGACTCCACTGCTCCGTGGAGGGAGCCAGGCCCAGGGGAAGCTGCAGTAATGCGCTTGGACCACCAGGGGGAGAGGGAGCATTCTGCATGATTCCTGCTTACCTTCTGTTCTGACCCCCCTGGTGGCCTGGAGGGTTACTGCAATTCGGACTGACTTCCTGTGTCCTCCTGGAGTACTCAGTACTCAGCTCCTGGGGATGATCTAATCTGAAAACATGTGTATTTACTTACCGAATCCACCTTGAGTCCCTCCTCTGGCTGGGTCCCCTTGCTGAGTGCTGGGGACCCACCCCTGCCCTTGGAGGAGCTCACGGTCCAGTAAGGGGGAGAAATGCACGGAGGCCACCCAAAGGCAGCACGAGCTGTGACTGGGGTAGTGGAGGTCCCATGGGAATGCCGGGGAACCTTCCTGGTAAGTCTTCCTGGAAAAAGTGATGTCTGAGCCCAGTCCTGAAGGATGAGGCAGAGCTTGGCAAGAGGGCCGGGGGCTGGGGAGTGTTGGGGGGGTTAATGCTCCAGGTAGAGGGAAGAGCATAAGCAAAGACCCAGTTGTGGGAGACGGAGTGAGTCACAGGTGAGCTGCAGGGCGTGCTGTGGGCACTACCGTGTGTGTGAGTGGCAGGGCTGGTGGGCAGCGACAAGCATTCTTTTGCTCAAAAATATTTATTGACTCTCTACTGAACATCAGGCTAAATTGCGAAAGGCCTTGAATGCAGTCCCAAATCCCAAATCATTTTCCTTCCTGGGCTCTGGCCCGTGTGCCCAAAACAGTTATAAGAAGAATTGATTTCTTTTTTTTTTTTTTTTTTTAAAGATTTTATTTATTTATTTGAGACAGAGAGAATGAGAGACAGAGAGCATGAGAGGGAGGAGGGTCAGAGGGAGAAGCAGACTCCCTGCCGAGCAGGGAGCCCGATGCGGGACTCGATCCCGGGACTCCAGGATCATGACCTGAGCCGAAGGCAGTCGCTTAACCAACTGAGCCACCCAGGTGCCCAGAAGAATTGATTTCTAAATTTAGTTAATTACTGTTTGGTTTCTCCCGTCTTCCCATGGAGATAGCTACACTCGAGGGAGTTGGGACAGGAAACTGGCCTCGGGACTGGGACTAGCATCAGGCACCTTGTAGTCTAGAACAGGTGAGACCGCAAGGGTGGGAGTCCAGGCTCAGCCTGGCCAGCTGGCCTCTCTGCCTGGATGCCACTCTCCCTAAGGACACGAAAGCCGGCAGCCTCCCCCCGCCCGGAGCTGCCCACCTCACCAGTCTCTGTGGTTGGTCCCATGTCTGGCTGTTTGCACGAGAGGCTGGCTGGTGCATGGGGCACAGTTGAGCGCCGAGGCTGGAGTGAGTGGTTGAAGGGCAGGAGGGCAGAGAAATCCCTTGAGGTAAGAGGTTTGTGAAGGAAAGTCCCGGAACAGGGGGGAGGTGGTGTCTTAGCCAGGAGGCAGAGCCCTATCAGCGCGGGGCAGGCCCAGACCCTGGAAGAACTGGTCCTGGTGGAAGAGAGACAAGAGGAAATGATCATGAACCGCACGATTACAGTGTGCCAGGAGCTGTGCTTGTGGTCTCTCACTGAGGTGCCGCCATAACCTTGTGAGGGAAGGTGATTCCCCATGCTGGGTTGGGTTTGATAGTAGTAGCCCAGGCATGGAGAGCTTAAGTGACTTGCCCAAGGTCACAGAGAGTGGTACTGTTGGGATCAAAACTCAGTCTGTGGGACTCTGCCGTCACTTCTCTGCAGGGTGCCACTGTGGCTCTTTGTATTTCTTGCCTCCCTTTTTTCCAAGATGTGAGCCACAGCCCTCCTGTTCTCTCTGTCTGAGACGCCATCTCTTCTGTCCATATTCTTTACTTGGTGAAATTCTCATTGTTTTCAGGTCTGTTTCCTATGTCCTTTGTGAAAGGTTCTTTGACCCTTCTGGGTAGATTTTATTTTATTTTGTCCATCCATCCATCTATCATCCATCCATCATCTGCCATCCATCCCTTTCTCCTGTAACTTGTGCCAGAGGGATTTCTGGTTGTCCAGGTAGCTTGTCGCTGGCTCCTCTGTGATCCACGGTCCTTTGCCCACAGCCAAGCACCACCACCCTGACGGCCCCTGTTGGCCCTCCAGCCTGGGAGCTCACCGAGGGCAAGAGCGGGCCTGACGCTTTCTGTCCCTGGTGTTGCTTGACACAGAGGCTGCTCCCTGTCCCCCTCACCTTGCCTCTTCTTTTATACAGAAAGATCCTTAAATTTGGCCTGTTCTGCAAAGAGAGAATTTCCATGTCTGGAGCGACTTTGGGTTGAGATTGAGAGCATTTTTTTTTGGTGCCAAGAGAGACACTTCCAAATAGCCGCTGTATGATGGGAGAGCTGAGCTGGGGATGCTGCTAACAAGGGGTTCCTTTTGCTTTCCCTAAGACCACAGGGTTACCCTAGAACTGTAGAGCATTCTGGACATTTCAGGGATGCTAGGCTCACCTCGTCAGCCAGGGCTGGACAAATCCTTGCCTAAAACTGGGGAAGGCACAGTGACTCAGTGTGTTTCTGGGGACTCACAGGGGGTTGTTGGGCGGTGAGCCAGTTCGAGATGGGATGGGCTGAACCTTCGTCAGTTTTTTCTAGGTTATGTTGTGGTAACAGACACACCATAGCGTGCCCCAAATGGGGGCTTTACAATAACAAGTTCACTTTTCCCCCACATTATATTTTGTCTGTGGTGGCTGTGGGCTGACTATGGCTCTGCTCCGTGTGTCCTCTCTATTCCAGGATCCTCTCGAAGCAGCTGTCCCTCTTTGGGACATGATGAACTCAGGGCAGAGAGCAAAAAGAAAAATGACTGAGCCACGCAGTAGCTCTTAATGTTACCTTCACTCACACTCTGTCAACCCAAGCAAGACCCATGGCAGAATCCAATGTGAAGCCCTCCCATGGGCGTGGGGAGGTAGAAAGCCTCTTATGGGGAAGAGGGAGTGAATAATCTGGAGCGAGAACACAACCTATCCCAGGTCAGGACCCTCATGTGGACTGAAGCCAGCTCCCTCCATCAACCTTGTGTGGCCTAGGCACAGGCTTTCTAAGTTTAAGAATCTGTGGTGCCTGCGGAGAAAACAGATCCCCAAATTGGACATCCTAAGTGTGACTCGGGCTGTGGGGCTTACATAGGAGTGCAGAGAAAGTAGGGCAGGAGGGGGCGAGCCAGTCAGGAGAGCCTTCCTTCTATCCCTAGCCCGGCAAACACCTACTTTTCTTTCATGGTCCAAATCTAAATGCCACCTCTGAGAAGCCCTTCAGGATCTACCCTCCGAGCCAGGTTTGGTGCTCTTCCTCTGTGCTCCTGTGCCCTTTTGCTTTTCACGTTTCGCCCCTACTTCACAGTGTGTGACAGATGTTTATGTGCCTGAGTTCCCAGGGAGCAGGGGTAGGCTGGATCTGGCTCCGACCCGCTTGTGACACTTGATGGTGTGCGTCTCTTCCCAGGTCCATTTCAGTGGCGTCCTGTGGGCAACTTGAAAATTGGCCACGGTAGGAGTATTTACATCCCAGAAAGCAGCAAGTCCCACAGATAAGGACGGTTTTCCTTCCACAGGGGCAGTCTTAAAGCCTTGCCACCAGCCACCGCCCCGGAGTGTGGACAGCACGCGGGCCCCACTTCTGTCTTTGTACAGGGTCCGGTGGAGGAATGGTTGTTCCACAAGGCGTGGCTGACTGAGAGTGAGTGCACTTAGGACAGCGGACAGAGCAGCGAAGGGCCGCATGTGTGGCCGGGCTGGAGTGCCCACCTGTGCTTGCTTCCTCCTAGGCCCTCCTCCTGCTCCCAGGCCCCTGGCCCGGTGCTCACTGTCCCCTGGGAGCCATGTGACAGGGCAGAACACAGAACATGCAAGCCTTTCTGGCCTTTGTCCTCCAAATCTCTGAGCTTTTGGAATTGAGGGTGTTTTTAGAGCAAGTGAGCTGGAGAAGGCTAAGCTGAGTGTCTTGAAGAAGCGTCAGGGGGAGGAGAGGAGGGACGTGGCCAGGCTTTGCTGGGAGGTGTTGGGAGCCCCTGGAGGCAGGGCTGGGGGGTGCCCCCAGGACCCGGTGCAGGTGGAGAAGGGTGGCCAGACAGGTCGGGTCAGGTGTTGTGGGGGGTGAGGGGACCTTCAGGTGTGATTGGTGTGGAGCTGTGCTCAGGGGCTAAGTGCCCTGCCCCCAACCCCACACCTTAATGTCATGTAGGGTCCCCCAAGTATGGAATCACCCCGGAAACTTGGGGTGAGAAGTCCCCCAGATTGAGACCTGAGGTTTATATGGCCACTCATGCATGATTCAGGTCAGAGGTTGGCGAATGTTTTCTGTAAAGGGTCAGAGAGTAAATAGTCTCAGCGTTGTGGGCCACACTGTCTCCGTCACAACCCTGTACCTCTGCCACCGTCCAAAGCAGCCGTGGCCCACCGTCCAGAAACGAGCGAGTGTGGCTGTGGTCCCATAAAACTTTATTTATGGACACAAATTTAAATTTTATATGATTTGCATGTCTCTTAAAATGTTCTTTTGATTTTTTCCCCCCAACCACTTAAAAATGTAAAAGGCAATCTTCACTGGCGGGTGGCGCTAGATTTGGCCCCGGGGCCAGAGCTGGCCAACGCTGATGCAGGTGGCTGAGTGTGTGGACAAGCCGGTCCATCGGTACACGTCAGTGGGGTCCCTGCACCTGGACAGAGGGGGAGGGAAGACACACTGGTCCGGGGAGCCCAGCATGAACCTGTCTAGAGGGAGGACCCCCCCTTCCTCTCTCCCCCTGCAACCGGCTCCTGCTAGCCCTGCTCTGGCTCCCTGGGCCATGCTGCATTCCCCAGCTTTCCAGGGTGCTTGCCTACAAGAAGCTGGGCCCTCGGCGGGTGGCTGGCCGGGCCGCTGGACTCAGCGCGGCAGGTGGGCCGGCGGTGTTCAGTGTCCGGGAAATGAGTGTGGACACGGCGTGGGCCCAGTGGGGCAGCCCACCCTGGTCTGCCCAGATCAGGTTCCCGGCGGCGTCTGAGCACTGTAAACACAGCGGCTGGACAGGCCACCTCTCCTGAGGCCCACTGAAGGTGGCCGTGCCCAGGAGGAAAGCAGGATTGGGGCTGACACTTTGACATAAACCACAGGGCAGCGTCCGGTGGCTGGGGAAGCCCAGAGGCCCCCCTCCCCGGTGCCCCCATGCTTGCTCTGGTGGCAGCTGCTCAGTTAGCTTCCCCTGTGGAGCCAGGGGGTCTTTGGAGTGGGGAGATCCCCGAGAGATCCCCTAGCTACCCCTCCTGGCAGGCATGGGGAAACTGAGGCCCAGAGAGGAGTAGCCACTAGCTTAAGGCCAGGCAGCCATTGCCAGACTGGACTAGAAGCTTGGTCTCTAGCGTCCCAGGACAGGCCTCTGGGCCCCTCCCAGGGTGATCTGGAGACGAGAGACCTGGGACTGTGCCTCTTTGCCTTCGGCTGCCCCAGTGGAGGTTCCTTTGGACCCATCAAGGAGCACTGGAAGAGGAGTCAGGAGACCTGATCATCAAACCCACCCCCGACTGAGGGTCCTGGCCACACTCCTCGAGTTGTGGAATGTTCATTTCGAGATGAGGACACAGGTTAGGAGTGGTCAAGTGACTTGCCCAAGGTCACTCAGCTAGTCAGTGGGAGAGCCAAGATGAAGCCCAGGCTTGTCAGATTTCAAAGTCTGTTCTTTGTCATGACCTCTTTTTCCAGCCCCAGCCCTGAACTTGTTGTGAGACCCCAGGCAGATCCCTGCCCTTCTGGGCTGCTGTGGGTGGTCTCCAAGAGCTCTCTAGGCTCTTGGGATGCTGAGCTTGCTGCCCACCTGAGGATCCCTCGGCTGGGGCTGAGCCGTGGCCCAGATGCCCTCATACAGACCCTCCCCCTGTCCGTCTGACTTCATGGGAATCTCATGCCGTCGGCCCCAGTCCGTGACACATTCCCAGCCCTCTGCCCAGGACCACGCGGACCCAGAGCTGGGCCTAGCCCCAGGCTTGCTACGTGCTCCGTAAAGGACTCCAACAGGGCAGGTCTCACTTCTCCTTCTCGTCTTGCCCTGGGCCCAGCCGCTGCGGAGGCCCTTCGGTCAGCCACAGCCAAACCATACCCAGGCGCGTTCCCTGCATGTCCGTGCTTCGGTGAGTGCACGTAGGGAGTACGGTTGAGGAGCACCTACTGTGTGTCCGGCTGGTAAATGCCCAACACGTGCTGGCTCTTGCACCTGCTGTTCATGCGGGAGCCTGTCTGTGGTAGCTGCAGGCCCGCGTGTGCTGAGACGAGCACTCAGTCACAGGTATGCGGACACGCGGTGCTTGTGGCCCTCGATGCCTGCAGCCGCTCGTCGGCGCCCCATGTCCGGGTGCGCACCCTTTGGAGGACACACACGTGCCCCCACATGCCCCCACGGATGCGCACCCCCGCCCAGGCACGCTCTCGCGCCCGGGTCCTCTGGCAGCTCTGGCAGGCCTGTTGCCACCCAGACTCGGGATTAACAGTCCTCTCTGGGGTTTTAGACTTTTACCTTTTTGTTCCTGACACATTTCAAAGTTCTCTTCAGAATTAGATCTAAGGATGGGGGGCTGGGGGACCTGAGAATGGAAAAACAGGCAATTTGGAAAATTCCTGTCATTTTTGAGTTCTTTCCAAAGACACCCACGAGAGCCGCAGTGGGGTCTGCGATGTCCAGCCTTGGGCTGGCCCCACCGCTGCAGCAGGTCTCCCGCCTCCCCCTGGACCGGCCCAGCTTGTTTGCTGACACCAACCCCCCCCAACCCTCGTTGCCTCACCCCCACCGCAGGGTCCTGCTAGAGAGCTCTGTGCGCGCTTAGCTTGCTCCTCCCCAGACAAGGCCACCCCAGCTGCACACGCCCTACTGTATGTTGACAATGACAACATCCGCCGACGAGTGCTTGCTGAGTGCCAAGCACCGAGTGCAGGCAGCGTGTTCCAAGTGCTTTGCATGGATCGATGTATTTTCACAACAAACCTATGCAGTGTGAACTCTGGCTATGATTAACTTACAGACAAAGAGACTGAGGTACAGAGAGGTAAAGCAACTGGCCCTAAGTCACACAGCCAGGAGGTAGAAGAGCCAGGATTCATGTCCCAGCAATATGGCGCCAGAGTCACCATCTTCATTGCTCCACTGTGCTGTGTCTTGGGACACAGGGCAGGGTAACCTGGAGAGGGTCCAGGACCTCGGACCTCCAGAGGAGACCAGGAGGAGAGGACTCGTGGGCCTACTGTGTGCCAGGCCGTGTTCTGGGAGTGCCCGCTGGCCCCTCTGCCATCAGATTGCACCCCACAAGCTCTCCTCCACCCTGCAGATGGAGGGTCCCTCCTAATGTCCAAATGTGGCCCTGTGGGCTCAGGCCCTCTGGGCTGGCGCGGTCTCCTTCAGGGTCCTGGCCTTCGCGCCGTGAGTGTTCCCACTGGGGGGCAGCCAGGGCTGCAAGGGAGAACGCTCTGCTAACCGGCTGGGCCGTGCGGTCATCTGAGGCCCTGCGGCGACCCCGTGACAGGCACAGACGTGGCTGCATCTTTGACTCCAGTCCCGCCTGGCTGCCCGCCCGCCTGCCATCCACATGGTGAAAACACCAAGGAACAAGGGCCTTCCTGTCTTCCTCTCTTTCCCCCTTTTCTAAAAATAAGCTGGAACCTTCCCCTCATCTGCCCCCAATTTTCTCCTGCTTGACCCCAATGACCCTGTGCCCTCAGATGAGGCCACATGTGTGCCCACTGCTGGACAGATGGGCTGACCCCGCAGCGCAGATGGTGGGAGCGAGGAGCCTGCCCTGGCCTCTGCCCCGGCTCAGCCGGCCCCTCCAGCTATGCCCTTCCTGGGAACAAAGCATGGAGCCAGTCCCTGGGTCTGCGGGTGGGGTGAGGGAGAACTTGTTTATAACAGGAAGCTCCACCCAGGTTTTATGAGCTGTCATGATCATAATAATCATCGCCCACATTTGTATACACTAAGCACTTTCACATCTGTTATCTCCTTTGGTCCATGCAACAAATCCTTGGGATTGGTATTATTGTTAATACCCCGATTGAGCGGATGAAGAAACCAGAGAGGTTGATCTACTTCCCCGAGGTTGCACAGCTGGGGGCAGGGCAGGGCCAGGATTCAAATCCAGGTCCTCAGGTTTACATTTCTGTGCCTTTGCACCATCCCTCTGGCTGGCTTATGTCGGCACTCGGCAGCGGTTTTGCGGTTCGTGCGCAGGCAGCTCTGCGGTGTTCTTCCAGCCGCCCTTTGTTGAGGGCGTCCACGCGCGTGGGGCACGGCGCTGGGAACTCCGGCACGACCCCAGGGGAGGGAATTATTGAACTTATTTTGAGGAGGAGGAAGCTGAGACCCAGAGCCGTCGTGGGACTTGCCAAGGCTGCTTGCTGGCATCGGGGTTTGGGTTGAGGGCTGCCCAACTCCAAGGGTTTCCTTCCGCAAGAGAGTTCACGACAGTTGGTGTCACGTACGTCATTTTAATTAATTAATTTCACCAAACATGTCTCGAGTGTCTGCTCTGTGCCACGCAGGGGGACACAGGGATGAACAGGACACACAGACCCCACTCTAACGGGCTTCATGATCTAGCGGGAGACAGACATGTGAACGGCAATTATGGCTCAGGGCGCTAAACCATTATTAGCCCTGATAGTCAGCTTTGCACGGTGTTTATAGCTCACTGAGGGCCCCAGATGGAAATCTGGCCGTTTCCATGTCTGCTGAAACTGGCCTAATGGCTTCCCCTTGGCTGTAGCTTCACATCTGAGCCTCCTGGCCTGGGATTCGGGGACTTCGTGACATGGTAGAGCCTCCCTCTGCATCCTTGACTGCCTGCCTCGCTCTGTGCTCCCCACTGCCGAGCTTCCAGGGGTTCCTCACCTCATGGCTTTATCCCGCTGGCCTCTGCCTCCAATGCCGCCTTTCCCACCCCAACTTCTCCTGCTTAACTCTTACGCAAAACTGTGCTCAGCTGATACCAGCTCCCCAGGCTGCCTGGGGATAGTGGTTCCTGCTCTTGGAGTTGTGTAAGCCAAGGATGGCAGATCGGGGCAGAGAGACAAATCACTTAACTTCTGTGGTCCTCAGTTTCCCCTTCTGTAAGGTGGGCTGGAGAATGAGACCTAGCCGTAAGAAGAGACAGCCGGTTAGAGGGCAGCTCAGGGGCTGGTGGGGCTCCGAGGAGGCGTGTAAGCAGCCTGTGGGGCCGGGAAGCTTCCCGGAGGACTAACACCGAGGGAGAGCCTCTGATGGGGTTGCCGCCTGCTGACACCGAACGTCATGCTTACCACGTGCGGGACGCTGCTGCAGGCCCTTTGCAGGTGTTAAGCCATTTAATCCTCGCAATAGCTCTACGAGGCTCACTATCCTCATTTTACACCTTAGGAAACTGAGGCACAGAGAGATTAGGTAACTTGCTTAGGGTCACACAGCTAAGGAGGGGCGAAGCCTGGATTCTAACCCAGGCACTTGGCCCCAGCATCCACACTGTAGTCGCCTTGCTATTACTAGAAGGGGAAGAGTGGGGGGGAGGGGGGAGGGGGGAGGGGGGAGGGCAGGGCCCACTTAGACTCTGGGACAAACATCACCATATTCAACAAAACAAGAGTGGATGCTCTCATCTCTCCATGCCCCAGTGAACAGGGCAATACCCTCCCGGTTGGGAAATGTTTGCTCCGGCTCTGCCCTCCCCAGGACAGGGAAGGCCATCGCTGTGTGGGGAGCACCTGGGCACCTCCTGCCCTGCCTGGGTGTTGGGGCCCCGTCTGGGCCGCGGTGGCTGGGCTAGCCCTGCCTCTGGTGACAGCTGCCACTCTGAGGCCAGCAGGGAGGCATTCTTCTCAGGAAGGGAGACCCAGCGAGAGAGTAAAGGACCAGTGTCCAAAATGGCAACCGGAAGCTGAGATTCTGGACTTGGAGGCCAGAGCGTCTCCTTGCTGGTGGTGCTCGCCATCATCACTGACTCCTGGGAACTGCTGCATGGTCAGCATTGGGCAGGAAAGCCTCTGTTCAACATCTAGCACCAGGCCAGCTCACGGCGCCTGCTCAGTCACTGGACACTCCCTTCCCTTCCTTGAGGAAGCGAGTGAGTGAGCAGATGAGGGTAGGAGTCAGCTAGGAATGGGAGAGGGCTTTTCCTGCTCAGCCCCACCTGCCGAGCTGGGCAGCCGGGAGCTGGCAGAGTCTGCTCCACCCTGTCTCCTGTCCCCTGCCCTCCCCGTGGAGCACACAGTCCAGTGTCAGTCCCTGGCCAACGCCAGAAATCTCCCTGCACCCCAGGCTTCTGTCCCCAGTCTCCCAACCCCATGCTGGTGCAGGGTCCTAGATGCAGAGTTATGGGGCTGGGTCTTCTGACCAGTGGACTCATTTCTGTCTGGAAGCCTGGGGGCATCGCTCAGTCTGTGAGGAGCCCTGACAAAAAGTGACTCTTCTCCCTCCCCTCATCAGTAGGGGCTTATCCTGCCTGTCACAGCACTTTTCCTGCCTGCGACCTTTCACAGCCCATCCTACTGATGGAGAAAAAAGCCAAGCCAGGCAAATGGCTTGCACACGACCAAGGACCAGAGCTCAGGACCCTTACCACAAAATCACAACCACCTCCCCCTCCCTCCCTCTCTTTGCCTTTCCTTCCTTTTTTCCACGAGTATTGATGTGGAGGATGGAGGGAATAGGAGAATAGATGAGGTGGGCATTACGAAGTGGAGAAATTCCTGGGTAGGAGTCAGGACCCTTGAATTCTGGTCCTGGATTTGTCATTAATTTACTGTGTCACCGTATGGAAGTCACTTTTCCCCCTCAGCCTCAGGTGTTCTTATTAATAATTTGGGGAAGGAGGCTGCCCCTTCCATCCTTTTACTTGGCAGACTTATTGTAAGAATTCATTCAATGAAACGTTTCTTTGTTCTACCATCTGCCTACCCATCTGACCATCTAATACCCTCCCTCCCTGCCTTCCCCTTCCTTCCTCCCTTCCTTCCTTCCTTCCTTCCTTCCTTCCTTCCTTCCTTTCCTTCCTTCCTTCCTTCCTTCCTTCCTTCCTTCCTTCCTTCCTTC
>NC_058406.1:36633819-36726256 GCF_002201575.2 Neomonachus schauinslandi
CTTCCTTCCTTCCTTCCTTCCTTCCTTCCTTCCTTCCTTCCTTCCTTTCCTTTCCTTTCCTTTCCTTCCTTCCTTCCTTCCTTCCTTCCTTCCTTCCTTCCTTCCTTCCTTCCTTCCTTCCTTCCCCTCTTTCCTTCTTTCCTCCTTCTCCTCCTTCCTTCCATCCATCCATCCATCCATCCATCCATCCATCCATCCATCATCCATTCTCTGTTCACCATCTCTCACACCCACTACTCACTCATCCCTCCACCCGTCAGCCCATTCTTCCATCCTCTGTGTCCCGGCTGTATGCCATGCACAAGAAGAGAAGGACCATACCATTCAAGGCCTGGCTTAATCACCTCCAGGTGATTTCCCATTTTCCTTTGTGGAAACTGACTACTCATTCCCATTTCTTCCCGGACAATGTCTGGACCTCCAGTATCACACTCACCAGTCTACTCTTTGTTGTAGTGAGTCCTTAACCAGACAGGAAGGTCCTGAAGGGTGAGGGCTGCAGTCGATCTATGTCGGCATCCTTAACATTGTCCAGCCCTGAGCATCAGTGAACCTTCTCTGAGTTTGCAGCATTGAGCCCATCCCAACCCAAATCCTAATTCATCCTCAGCTTTCTGGGATAGTTTGAACTAGGTAAGGAGCCTAGGCATCTGCATGGCTAACAGTCACCTCTGGTAGCCTCTTCTCTTTGGGATCATAGTTTTATTCTCCTAAGAGAGAGACATCTTCGCTTCCTCTTCGGAGATCCAGAGAGATTGCATCTGACCCAGGGTTCCACAGCAAACTCGGGGGAACCTTGGGCCAGAAGCCCAACCTCGTGCCAACTGGTAACCCACATGGTCTCACTCGCTCAGCAGCTGCCCATGGCCGGCCGGCTCTGAATCACTGATCTCCCTGTCCATCTTTCCCTCCCCCGACCTGCCCAGCCAGCCCAGCTAACCCTGCGGTACCAAGGCCTGCTGGTCATACTGGCCAGACACTGGGGCTGGGTGGGGATGGGAGTGTGCGGAGTTCCTTGTTTTCTGACTCAGGCCTGGTCCAGAGCCACCAGGCCTCCTCTGGCTGGCTGGGCTAGCCTATTCTTTCCTGGCTCTGGCCGGCTCTGGCGGTCTCCTGGGCCACTCTGAGTGACGGGGCACCAGGCATTCCCCTGGTGCCTGCAACGTGTCATTGGTAGCTGAGAGCTGGCCCCCCAGCTCCTCTACTCCCAGAGGCCAGTCCCCGTAGGGAAAGTGCCCTTGATGGGCGGGCTGTAAACGAGCTGTCAGCAGAGGTGGTCTCACTCCTGCTGTTCCTCCTGCCTCCCTCCTCAGAGTCTTGCTAGCTCTCAGCCACACTGGAAGAATTAGGGGCGGCTGGCAAAGGGAGGTGGCTGGTTCCCATGGTGGGGACCATGCATAAGTCCTAACACATTGGCACAGCGTGTGTGCGCTGGCTGCAGGAAGTGGGTGCTGGCCATGTGGATGCGGTCCTGGGTACTCTGCGGACAGGGTCTGCCCAGAAAGCCTTTCTCCCTGACTCGCCTCATAGCCTTTCTGGACCAGGGAGAAGCCTCTGGTAGTTTTCTTTTTTGCATTTGTTGTAGCTTCTACTCATTGCGTGTAGAAAGGGTCGAGTCTGGGATGTAGTTCTTGGGCCCTCTGTTGATGATTCTCTGTGTGACTTTGGAGGACCCCTCTCATCTCCACATTCCCATTTCCTTGTGGGGCTGCTGTGGTCCTAGAGGTCATTGGATCTACCTCCTGGCATGCAGATCTTCCCCGATTATGAAGAGCCTTGAATCTGCTCTCTTGACCCTTGACATCGGAATACCTTCTAGATTTTGTCTGTTGGTTTTCTTAAACCCATTTTCCAGATAAGGAGACAGAGTCTCAGAATAAAGGTCATGCTGGGAGTCCCATAGCTAGAAAATGGCATAGCAGGTTTGTCATATTACCAAGCCCATGATCTTTCAACTTCTCTGTGCCCTTCTAGAAGTCCGGTGTCCTACAAGTCTTGAGTGCCTGCTGTATGCCCAATCCTGTGGGGCTAGGGGGTAGGTGGGGGCCATGGTCCCTGCCCTCATTGAACTGGGAAAGGCAGAACTATCCCAGTCTGGGCAGGGCATGCGTCCTTCGGTGGCTCTGGCATATCCAGCACTCACCTCGCAGAGCTCCAGGGCCGGAACTGGCGACACATGGATTTGATTGCTTGGGAAATCTGCTTGGGGGGCCTGGGGTAGGGGAGCAGAGGTGGAACAGCTGATCAGCCTAAAAATAGCATAGCTTGGAATTCCTAGGGGCTCCAGGGTGCCCCATTCCAAATTTGGAAGTGGCCCGGAGTGTTCTTTGTAGCAGGCACCCTCCGTGGGTGGCTTTGCAGGGACTGGGCGGGCACCATCGTGGTAGCACCGGGCAGGGGAGATCAAGGGCCAGGTCCGCGTGCAGCCTCCTCCCAGCTGAGCAGTACAGGCGGAGCAGGCCCACACCTTCTCCGGACTCCTGCTGGTCCTCTTGCCCTGGCTGCCTGATAATTCCTGCCCTGGCCACCTGGAAAGGTGGTTAGGAGGATGCATTTAGATAAATGTAAACTGTCAAGTACTGCATATATGTCTGTTGTCACTGCAAAAGGGAGGGCACTCTGGGAGGATAGATTTCATGACAGTCTCTGGATGTTTGGGATAAGCCTAAACTCTCTCTGCTGAATTCACAGCTTCCAGTGCCTTCCTGTGGCTCCCAGCCTCTTCTAGATGTTCTCTGTTTCCTTCCAACGAGCTAAAATCAGAACAGTCCAAGTATGGAATGAGCTGCGCTGACAGGTAGTGAGCTTTCTATCACTGGAGGTATTCAAGACAAGGTCTGACAACAGCTGGCAGAGAAATCATCTATGGCTCAGGCTAGATGCTGCTGAACTTCCTGACCCGCAGAGTCATCTGTCTAGAAAGGCTATACTTCACCTGCTCTCTCTACCATGGATATGCCTTGTGCAGATCTGAGGCAGATACTGTGCCCCTGGCCCTTCGGCAGTGCTCTAGAATAGACAGCCTCAGCACCTTCACTGCCCCTCAGTGCCCAGGGCCCCGTCCTCGCCATACCTGGGCCTCCTTTTCTAGGCATGTAAGCCCCCGGGGCCTCAGTTTCCTACCTGCAAAATGGAGATGCCAACGCCTGGCACTCCGGCTTGGCAGAGTGGTGTCGGGACAAGATGACACCATCTACAGACACCTGGGAAACCACGAAGTCCAATTCCCCTCCAGTGATTCTCCTACGGAGGAGAGGATAGGCCGAGGTCCCAGGAGAGGGTACCGGCTCAGGGCCATAGATGACATGGCCAGAGCCCGCTCTCGATGCCAGGATTGTGGGTGTCCAGTCTTGCGCTCGGAGCACACGCACGTACCAAAGAGGTCTGGAGGCACGATTAGGAACCTGAGGCTGCGTCTCCACTTCCTGGCTGTGAGGCTTGGGGTAAGCTCTGTGCTTCTGTGCTTTAATTTTCCTCTTAGTACATTGTAATGTGCACCTGCTGGGTGGTGGAGGGAATCCCGTGTGATCACGCGGGGAGGAGGCAGCACAGAGCGGGCAGGCCCGAGAGGCCTGAGAGCTGCCTCGGGAAGGTGCAGAGGGCTGGCAAGTCAGCTGGGCTTCGAGGAGAGAGCGGGGAATCATGTCTGTCTTCAGCGGGCCTCCTCTCGTCAAATTCTCATCCTGCAGGTCTTAGCCCAAAGGGGCCTCTTCTAGAGGTCCTCCTTGAGCCACAAGCAGCGCTGGTCCCGTCTCCAGCTCCCTTGCACTTTGTGATGCCTGCTGACAGAAACTTTTCTTCAGACTGTGGGGGACACAAATGTGGGTCTGAATGCCTTCCTAGCTGTATGAACCCAGGCCTTAGTTTTCTCAGCTGTGAAATGGGCACCCACAGAGTCAACCTCATGGATTTGTAGTGAAAATAAAGTGTTCGGCTTAATATCGAGAATGTGTAAAACAAACGGTAGCCACTGTGATGATGAGCATGACATTCATTCATTCATTCATTCATTCATTCAAGGAGCCTGGACATGCCCCTTTTCTGGGCTCCAGCTGGGCACTAGGGACACAGTGAGGGAGCAGTCTCCAACCTCTGGGAGCTCAGAATCTAGGTGAACAATCTGCAAGCCCACCATTCCAACCCAACACAGTACAAATTGCAGTGGGGTCCTCTAACACAGGAGGAGCCCCCCCACCCCGAGACTGGAGCCAGCAGGAGCCAGGGAAGGCTTCTCAGAGGAGGAAGCCTTGCAGCTGAGAGCTGATGGATGGGTAGACTTTGGTCAGGCGCCTGCAGAAGGACTCCCCAGGCCGAGAGCGCAGCATATGCCATGGTCCTGAGGTGGGAAAGACAGTGGGGTCCCCTAGGCAGGTTGGGGTGGCTGAGGCATAGAGCAAAATTCCACCAAGTTCTGGGGACCATCTCCTCTCCCCAGATAGCCCTGGAGAGCCATGGCCAGAAGGACCCCACAGGAGGGGCAGGTTTTGATGATGAGGAGGAGGAGGAGGAGGAGGAGGAGGAGGATGGTGTGACAAGGATTTGATGCTGTGGGCGGCACTGTTCAGGCCCGGATTCCTCCATACTGCTGCTTGCAGTTGGCTTGTACATCCTCCCTCCGGGTAGGCTGTGCAGACACTGGGAAGTGATGCGCCTCGGGGCTCTAGGTAATCAGACAGGAGCTCTACAACCAAGAATGACTTGTCCCTGCATGCCAGCCTGGAAGGGCCCTGAGGTGGTTGAGTCTCCTGCTGCAGGGCTGTGTCCACCTCTGTGTCCCCTGCGCCTGCTATAAGGTGGCACTAAGCAGGTATTCATAAACGTCCTAAAATCAGAGCCCCTCATGGCCATTCAGATGGAGAAAGGGACCCACCGAGAGGGACAGGTTGTCACAGTGACAAAGCGCCCCCCCCCCCCTTACCAGTTGGCCTCGTCTATTCCACCCAGCCTGTCAGGCTCCTGTTCCGCCTTCAGCCTGGTGCCCAGAATCCTCCCCTGGAAAAGCCTGCGCCGCCCGTGCTGGCAGTCCCCTCTGCCCTCCCTGGGTTCTGAGCCCTGACGCCGAGGGCCACCGGTTGGCAAGCTGTGACCTTCCGAGGACTCCTTGAAGCCATCCTTGTCTTCTTGACGAAAGGCATCTGGGGCCCACCAGCCCCTCCTCGCCCAAGCGGGAAACACAATACGCCGATAATGATCTAATATTTATACAACGCCTTTCTACCAGATGCATCCCAACAAAGTTTACAAGCTGTCCCTGCTGACGGCCCGATGTACTCCAGATCTCTCCGGCCCCGCCCCTCATCCCAGGTCCCAAATGCCTGCAGCAACTCCAGATCCACCTGAGGTGGGGGAGCACCCCACCCCCCCTAACCCCCAGGCCCAGCCATTCTCACAGCCTCCCCCGGCTCCTGTGGGGAGCTCATCTATGCTCCTGACTGGGGAAAAAAATGCTCTCCAGAGGAGACACAGGGCCACACCGGGGGCCAAACAGAATGGAAGTTTGGCCAAGACTCACAGCACCCAGCAAGCCTCTCCCCAGCTCTCCCCAGCCTCAGCCCTGCGGGAGGGACCGAGGGAGGGCCCGGCTGCCCAGCGTGAATGCGCCTCCCCAGTCACTTCCTCCGCGGCCGCCGGCTCCATGAATGAAGATTTGTGTTTGTTCCCTCCCATAAATTGCCCCTGGTCACCAGGGCCATGTTCTGTGTCAGAGTCCCTGACCACCGGCCTTGGACAAAACCTGCTTTGTGAAGTCCGGGTAAAAGACAAACAAATGATTATTACCTTCATTTATCCCTCCCCCCACCTTCTTTTCTTGGCCTGGAGTTAAGACCTTTTTTCTCTGTCAACAATCTTGACTTTGTTCCCTGAGAAGGAAACAGCTCCGGGAGGGCCTTGCAGAGATGCTGCTTGCAAGAAAACCGTTTGGGAGGAGGGTGAAAAAAGACAGAGGTTACAGGAAATGGCAGACATTTTTTGTTGAATTAAACCATTAGGAGTGACCCCCAAACCAGAGCCAGGCAAAGGGAACAACTGGATACATTTAGGTCAGGACAAGCAGCCAAGTGAGGAGCTGAAACCAATTACCATAAATGAATGTTTCTCTTTTATTCACGACCACCGTGCCTGTTCCCAGGATGCTCTTGGGCGTCTTATAAAAACAGATGAACTCTCTGGTTTTGTTCGGGGAGTTATTAGCTAATGCAACTGTTGGGCAATTCATCAAACATTAGCACATGCTGCCATTAATGACCAAGAGACGTTGTCACTGGCTGGTCTAAAGCCACAGGGGCTACCTGGACTTTGGAGCTCAGGGTAGGGTCTTCTCCTTGGTGGGGCCATTCACTTAAGCTGTTGGTGCCCTAAGAGTAATAGCCACTCTCAAAACCTGTCCCTCCTGTGGGGTCCTTCTGGCCATGGCTCTCCAGGGCTATCTGGGGAGAGGAGATGGTCCCCAGAACTTGGTGGAATTCTGCTCTATGCCTCAGCTACCCCAACCTGCCTAGGGGACCCCACTGTCTTTCCCACCTCAGGACCATGGCATATGCTGCGCTCTCGGCCTGGGGAGTCCTTCTGCAGGCGCCTGACCAAAGTCTACCCATCCATCAGCTCTCAGCTGCAAGGCTTCCTCCTCTGAGAAGCCTTCCCTGGCTCCTGCTGGCTCCAGTCTCGGGGTGGGGGGGGCTCCTCCTGTGTTAGAGGACCCCACTGCAATTTGTACTGTGTTGGGTTGGAATGGTGGGCTTGCAGATTGTTCACCTAGATTCTGAGCTCCCGGAGGTTGGAGACTGCTCCCTCACTGTGTCCCTAGTGCCCAGCTGGAGCCCAGAAAAGGGGCATGTCCAGGCTCCTTGAATGAATGAATGAATGAATGAATGAGTGAGTGAATGGCCGATCCCTGTACAGCAGTGCCTTCCTGTGACTCCTATAGTCACAGGAGTGACTATCTTTCCATCTATCAAAGAAAAGGGACTGTGGTTCTTCCCATGTAGGCTTCTCCCTGCTTTGGAGCTGCAGGGAACTGGCATCCAGCTGAGAGCCACACAGAGACATCACACGGGGAGGAGAAAAACCTGGGTTTGTGGCCTGGTGCAACTGCTTCCTCTCTGCAGGCCTCAGTCTCCTTGTCTGTGAAATGGGCTAGGTAACTCAACTCTGAAGCTTCTCGAGAGAAGAGTTGCAGAGGGATATATGATCTTGGGGGAGGGAAGGAAGCAAACTGAATTAAAGCTGCCCTGCCGCATACCCTGAATAATTCTGACTTGGGGAAAGACATGGTTCAGCTTCTTTATAGCCTTTGGCCAAAATGACCCTCCATGTGTGGGTGGGGAAAAAAAGCTGATCTTCAGAGTCAGGAGGAAGTGGGTCCAGTCCTGCTCAGCTGCATCCTTGCTTTGTAACCTCAGGCAATTCACACCATCTCTTGGAGTCTTGGTTTGGGTTCTGAAAAATGGGACAATAGTATTTCACACCCCAGGGCATGTCAATGCCTGGAAAGGGCTGAGTCTAACTCCTGGCCCAGAGCCCTCAATCTGTCACCTTTTCTGTTGTTTCTCACAGACAAGAGATTTTGTAGCAGTCTCGGTGTTGCAGAATGAACAGTCTTCCGCCCTGCTGATTCCTCCAAAATGTGTTTCCAACCTAGCCCCGGCCGCCCTGCCAGACTTTGCAGCAGGCCTTTCCCTGCTGAGCTGCGCTGTCTCCGGCCGGCTGGGGCTGACATCTGCCGGAAAAGCAGACCACCTTCTTGGATTTTCCGTTTGCAGTTGGGAGGGTGGCAGGCAGAGCAAATCACAAAGCCGGCTCCGGTTCCAACTCCTGCTCGGGCAAGGCAGGGCCCTCAGTGCGGGTGAGAGATTGCCAGGAGCTGGCCTGCGAGGGGCTCGGACGGCAGTGGGGCACGGGGCACAGACGAGCCAGCGAGGATGGCGGGGACGGCTGCACCCGAGGCACGGAGGGTGTTCCTGGCTACGGGGAAGGACTAAGGCTAGAGTCCTTTCTCTGGGACTTCAGGCAGCTTCTTTTACCTTTCAACCTCAGTTTCCTCTCTCTGTAAAATGGAAACAAATGTAGGCCCCTAGTCCCTTATCTGACATGGGTGGGGCCAAAGGTGGTCTGGAAGCCAGAATGGTTCAGATTTTTAGAAAGTAAGGTGCATGCTGTACTTTCTAAAGCCCCTGCGGCTGGGTGAGGAGAGCAGCCTGGAAACAAACACAGGATGATTTCTGCGGTGCAACGCATGACTATTCATATTACGTCCGATTAGGAGAGACCGTACGTAACCCTGTGTAGGTTCAGTTAGGGTTTTTTGATGTGACATGAATTTCTGCAAATGTATGGAAAGGCTCTTCTTTCTCAGAGCTTTTTGGATTTCAGAATTATGGATAAAAGACTGTGCACCTGTAACGTCTACGCAATAGGATTGTTGTAAAGATGGCAGGAGACAGTGGAGGGAAGGCGGCGGGCAGACTTTCAGGAAATGGGAGGTATCAGCTCCCTTCGACCAGTGGTTCTCAGTGTTGACTACATATTGGAACGCCTGAGGGGCTTTAAAACTACTGATGTCCACACCCTCCCCCAGGCAGCCTGGGCCTGCGGCTGTGACAGTGAAGCTTCCAAATGCATCTTGGGTGATTCTTTTTTGGTAACACCTTTATCGAGACATCATACCTAGACCCAGTAATTCACCCATGTATAGTATACCATTCGGTGGCTTCTAGGATAGTCACAGACTGGTGTAACCATCACCACAATTTTAGAACACTTCATCATCTCAGAGAGAAGCCCTGCACCCTTGTCCTATCATCTCCCTCCCCGCCCAACCCCTCAGTCCCAAACAACCACGAATCTACTTCCTGTCTCTTGCGATGGCTTATTCTGGACATTTCATATGAACTATACAACATGTGGTGTTTTGTGACTGGCTTCTCTCACTTAGCATAGAGTTTTCAAGGTTCATCCATGGAGGAGTTTGTCAGTGCTTTTTGAGGCTGAATGATAGTCCATTGAATTGACGTACCACATTTGGTTATTCATCTGTTGAAGTACATTTTAGGCCACGCTGCCGTGAACATCCATGTTCAAGTTTTCGGGTGGACATATGTTCTCATTTTTCTTGGGTATTCACCTAGGAGCAGAATTGTTGGGTCACAGGGTAACTCTGTGTTTAACTTTTTGAAGAAATGCCGGACCGCTTTCCACAGTGGCTGTGCTGTTTTGTAGTCACACCTGCAGTGGGTGAGGGCGCTGGTGGCTCCAGGTCCTTGCCAACACCTGTTAGTGTCTGACTTTTTGAGCACAGGCATCCTGGTGGCAGTGGGGCCGTATCGCATTACAGTTTTGGGGTGCATTTCCTTGACGAATGACGTGGAGGATTTTTGTGTGTGTGTGCTTTTTAGCATTTGTCTATCTTATTTGGAGAAATGTCTTTTCAGATCCTTCACTCATTTGAAAATTAGGTTAATTTTTTTTTTATTACTAAGTTTCAAGGGTTCTTTATGTGTTGTAGATATTAGTACCTTATCAGACGTATGATTTACAAATATTTTTTCCCATTCTGTGGGTTGTTTTTTCACTTTTTTGATACTGTCTTTTGAAGCACAAAAGTTTTTAATTTTGAGGAAGTCCAATTTATCCATTTTTTCTTTTATTGCTTGTGGTTTTGGTGTCGGATCTGAGAATCCATCTCTAGATGCAAGGTCAGGAAGATTTATACTGTGTTTTCCACGCTATGTTTTATAGTTTTGACTCTTACATGTAAGTCTTTCATCCAGTTTGAGTTAATTTTTTATATGGTATGAGGTAAGGACCCAACTTCATTATTTTTGTGGGTACCTATCCAATTGTTCCTCCTTGAATGATGCACGTAGACTCTGAGAGCTACTGGTCTAGAATGTAAACCCCAGGAAGGTAGTGTTTGTGTTTGCTATGTCCTTGGCACTGAACACAGCAGCACAGACATGAATGAATGGATGGATAAATGAATGAATGAATAGATGATTAATATCTATATCCCTAAGACTCCAGTAAAGGCAGATGTGCCATGAGTCAGAGACTCTGAGCATCAGATCAATAAAAGGGCTAGGTGTGGACGGGGACCAACTTTCTCTCCTTCTGAGGAGAACCCCCTCCTGGTATGGCAGAGCTTGTCCAAGCCTCTTTTGACATATCTCTGGTGGCGCGGAACTCCCTCCCTACAAACCTAGTCACTGGGGAGGGGTCTTGTTGACCTGAAGGGAAGGTCTTCCTTGCTCAGAGCTAAAACCTGCTTCCTGTAGCTTCTCTCTCTTCCCCCAACCCCAGCTCTGGACCCCCGCCCAGTGCTCAGCGTCATCTGCTCTGGGCCAGCCCTGGAAGTGGTGAATGAGGATGAGTGTGGTTTCGCCTCCTGCAGGCTGAGCAGCCCCCAATCCTCACAGCATGGGTTTCCAGCCCCTCACATTCTAGCTGCTTCTTCTGCATCCAGCCCAGCTATCTCTGTTCTGCCAAGGGGAAGGCCCAGGTCTTGACACAGTTTACCACTTGGGATCTAACCAACCAGCTCAGAGGAAAGTGGTTCATTTTCTCCCTTATTTTGCACCCCTGACCTCTATTAATTTAGCCCGAGTTCACCTTAGCTTTTTAAAAATTAGCCCCAGAGTGCCTGGGTGGCTCGGTCAGTTAAGCATCTGACTCTTGATTTGGGCTCAGGTCATGATCTCAGGGTCATGAGATGGAGCCCCGTGTCTGGCTCTGCACTCAGCGTGGCCTCTGCTTGAAATTCTCTCTCTCCTTCTCCCTCTCCATCCCCCGCTCACTCTCTCTCTCTATATATAAATAAATATATAAATAAATAAATATATATATAAATAAATATATATATACACTCTCTCTATATATATATATAAATAAACAATCTTAAAAAAACTAGCTCTAACACACACTGCTTACTCATAACGTAACATTATAATATACACAATATATTGTTATATGTATTGTTATATGTAACAATTTATTAGTGTCATCAATAACATATTGTGTTATGTTAACACTGATGATGACAATCATCCACTGAATGTTTACTCTGTGCCAACGTTATGCTCAGTGCTTTATAAACACTGTCTCATTTGATCCTTTATTAAGCATCATTTTTATACCCATTTTAGAGAAAGCTGAAACTCAGAGAGGTTCAATAGCTCACCCAAAGCCATAAAGCTTGGGTTTGAACCTGCGTTTGTCTGACTTCCAAGCCCCTGATCCTAAGTTCTGTGCTCTCCTGCCCCCACCCCCCACCCCGTGACTGTCCTCCAGAGGGTGGGACTGCTTCCTGTGGAGCCCGGGGCACACCACGCCCCAGTCCCTGCTCTGCCGTCCCGAGGCCCTGCCGCCCCTCTGCAGCTCTGGCCCCCCCGTAGTGTCTCCAGCCTGGACAATACTCTGACCCGGTCAGGGATGTGTAGAGGCAGAGTCTTTAGAATTCCCTCCAGACCCTGTCTAGCCTAAGTAATAATCCTTCCAGTCACTGGGGACTGCCTTGTTGTACCTCCTCTTGGGATGGAAGAAGAAATGAATGTAGCACCTTCTCTTTCCTGACGCTCGGTCCATCCCAGAGCATTGCGGCCCGGCACAGGTGTGCAGGGCCACCTCCTCATTCCAAGGAGGAGGAGGGACTGGGAGTCTTGGACGGAGGAGCACCGAGACCAGCGAGGCCTGGGCATGGCTCTGCAGCTTTGCCCTGTGCCCCCCTCCAAGGAGACACTCACTCTTCATGCCACCAGCCTGCCTGAGCTCCTGCACTGGGAGCGAGTTGAGTGCAGCCTGCCGGACCCCCGGAGGCCTCTAAAGAGAAGAAACGCTCTTGGAGCCACTTCCCAAGTTCGTTAGGCCCAGTTTCAAGGCCCAAGTGGGCTCCAGAAGGAGAAATAGCTGGTGTTTTATTTCCAGCCAGTGTAGTTTGACCAATTCACTTCACTTCGCTTCACTTCAATTCATTATAACAAATAAACTAAACATGATTCCTACCTCTTCAGCCACTCATCTATTCATTCATTCATTTATTCCGTGATTCCCTCATTCATTCAGCACTACATGTAATTATTGGTTCATGCATTCATTTCCTCTTTCATTCATTTGTCCACAGACCTGCATGTCCTCTTTCTTCCCTCCTGGCACATTTGTAGAGCAGTCCCTCATCCCCCCTCTACATTTTTCTCTTTACTTTTCTCCACAGCACCTTCAAAATAGACTGTCTGATGTACTTACTTGTTTTATGCATTTAGGACTCTGCTGACTATAATAAATGGAGATTTTTAAAAAGATTTTATTTATTCATTTTAGAGAGAGCGAGTACACGTGGGGAGGGGCAGAGGGAGAAAGAATCTGAAGCAGACTCCACACTGGGTGCAGAGCCCGACACGGGCCTCAATCCCACAACCGCAATATCATGACCTGAGCTGAAACCAAGAGTCAGCTGCTTAACTGCCTGACCCCCCCCCCAGGCACCCCAATAAATGGGGACTTTGTCTATAGCTTTTATTACTAGATCCTCAGTGCCTAGCATAGTGTCTGGGGGGATTCAGAAATGTTTATGGTATTAGTGAACTCACTCATTTATTCCATAAATCCAGCCCTAAGAGACTTCTGGAGAAAAGGTTGCTTTTGGAGGGGGTCAGGATGCAGGATAGCCGCTTGGGGGTCCTGTGGACTAAGCTTTAAAGGCTAGAATGCTTGTGTTAGCAGAGATGTTGGGTGATGGGTAGTCCCTACTAGGTTGACGGGACAGCTAGTGCAAGGCAAGTGGAAAAGTGTAGATCGTGTTTGCAGAGATGTTCCTGAGGCCAAATGGCTGGATCTGGTGAGTAACTGAATGTGGAGGCTGAGGGCGACGGAAGCTTTGGGGATGAGTCAGGTTATGTGTTGGAGAGTCTGGGTGGAAGATGATGTCATTAACCAAGGGGGACATTGGGGGTTTCAAGAGGAGAAGGAAAGATGATGGCTTCAAGACCTCCCTTTCAAAAGCAACTTTCAATTACAATTTGACCCACATTTTTTGTGTTGTGTTGATTTTATTTTTGATTCATGTTGTCTGGTTCTACCAAGTGTCAGGAGAAGAGAGCGTTTTGGCCGCCTCATTCATCTCTGCTGTCTTACATCTGGGTGTCTGTGAAATGTGGCTTGGTGTGGAGGTGGAGGGGGTCACATAGTGGAAGGCCCGCCTATAGGCTTTCCTTTGCTGTGGTCGGCAGGCTGTGGTGAGACTGGGCTGGGAGTCGAGGCATTAGTGTTTGACGCTTGGACCCGATCACCTCCCAATGATGGTCCACCTTTTGAAAATTATAGATAAGCCGGCTTTGGAATTTTGAGCAAACATCAATCACAGCTCCGCAGCTATGGATTTTATGTGAAATTATAGCCAGAAGAGGAAGAAGAGCGGGAGGAGCAGCTGGAAGACTTCCTGGGGGAGGAGTCTTTAGAGGGCCGTTTCCTGGTGGAGTGAACACAACCTGCCCTGCGGGGCCCAGAGGGACAGGTGAGGAGGCACTTGTCAAGCAGGAGGAAGGACCTTCTCACAGTTGGACTTTTCCAAGGATGGAAAGTAGTGACCCTCCTGAACTATGAAGTGTGCAAGCAGGGGCTGAACGGCCAACTCTTAGGGAGGCTACCAAGTGGCTTCTTGTTCTGGGGGGGTGTAACTGGAGTGGACTTCACTGTAGAGGTAATTCCAGGACTCATATCCTCAGCTGCTAAAAGATGTTGAGATTAAACATGTCCCATAATTGCCCCTGCCCCACCCTGAGAAGGCCACGTCCCTCCAGGACCTAAATCCATGACCTTGAATGATGGAAATCAAGGTATCATAATAAGTGTTCCAACTAATGAATGAATGAATGAAAAAAAAAAAAAAAAGACAAAGGCTGGTATCACCTGTCATTTTGTAATACTTGAGGAATGAATGGATCTTGACATTGAGTTTCAAGGGGTGATAACTATCCCAGAAAGACACACAGCCAGACATTCTGAACTTCTGATGAAACAGCACAATCCCACCCATCGTCTTGCCTGGGGAGTTTGAGCCTGAGCCTGATCAACGCTCTGGATCCAGCTGCCAATTTGAAGGAAAAACGGAGGCCAGACTCCCATGGTGAATGGCACCATGCATGTGCGATCAGTAAAACCCAGACTTTGAAATCTACAGGTCAAAGAGCCAGGGTTCTTCCACAGACACAGCAGGAAAAGTAAGGGAGGGAGGGGGACAGCTGGGGATTAGGAAAGACCTAAAGGACATCTCGGGGGTAGACAACAGGCAGGATTACATGACAGTGTCTAGGGATGTGCTCTGAAGGATAAAATCACAAGGAAAAGCAAGAAAGAGATTCTTAGAAAAGTTAGGATGGTGGTTACTTTTGGCAAAGGGAGAAGGTGGTGATTGGGACAAGTCACCCGGCCGGCTCGTGGGGTGGGGGTGGGGGGACGGCCCTGTTCTAGTTCCTGATCGTGGTATGGTTGCAAGAGTGTTCCCCTTATAATGGTTCATTCCACTGTGTGTTCGCTTTGTGTGAATCCCTGTTCCTTTATGATGAAAACGTTACAAAGATGAAGTCATGTATGTAAGGTTTCGGTATTGCTTCTTGAATCCGATATGTGTGTGTTAGCAGCCCCTTGTCTGCTCCGAGTTGGGTGACCTTGACTGGTGGTCAGGGTCTCTCTTCTAGCCTCCTAGATACTCTGAGATGTAGAAATGAAGAGAGAAAGAATGGAGATAAAGGGCCGAGATGGAGAAAAATCATTGCTTAAAACCCCCCAGCCACAATAATACCAAGGAAGCAGCCGTCTGCGAAGTTTGCAGTTCTCCAGCTAGATGGATGCAGCCCTTTCTAATTAGCCCCTCTTTGGGGAAGGAGTGGTATGGGGCCAGGTCGGGGAAAGGAAGAGGTGGTGAGGAGGGAGCCGGGTGCTTGTGAGGAGCCCGAGGTTGTCTTACCTTCCGTCCCATGGGGCTTTCACCGCCTGGCAGTATTCCCCTGGGAAGCTCAGCTTGTCTCTTGGGCCTCCTGGGAGAGGTGCTAGTAAGTTTCGCGTGAGATAAGGCACAGGAACAAATTTAGATAAAAGCAAAATCAAGTTGAAATCTCTTAGGGGATGGTGTGGAGAGGTTCTGGAGCCAACTCAGTGGCTCCAAGGTTTACAGTCTGGTGAGCATGGAGCCCGGCCCTTGTCCTGTGCTGGAGGTGGTCATCAGGCCACCAGAAGCGTGTGTGTGTGTGTGTGTGTGTGCATGCCTGTGTTGGGTCCTGGAAGGCACAGGCCTGACCTGGCCCTAGGAGCTTCAAATGGGGTTTTTCTGGGATGGGCCAGGCAGGGGATGCAGTAGAGAAGTTCAGCTCTGGGAGTTAGGACTTGTGGCACTGTCCTGAACGCTGTTGTGTGACTTCAGGGAAGCCACATAACGTCTCTGGTCCTCTGTTGTCTCACATGAAAAAATGAGAAGACAAAATAAGATGGCCCAGCAGTCCCTCCCAATTTTAATTGTGAAGGACTCTAAACTGGAGGAGTTCTTGGGCTGGTATTTCTTTGACCCTCATCCTGGGTACCAAAGAGCTTGCTTTCTACAAAAAGCCTCCAGCCTACACTCAGGCCTCTCTCCTGAGGGAGATGCTTAGCTGCCTTGAGATCTTTCTCATTTCTTAGTCTTTAAAAAGGAGGTGCATCTTTAGCTTTCTGGATTCACTCCCAGAGCCTGCGGTGCCCACCCGCCCGCTGATGCGTTTGCTCCCAACCCCGTGCCTAGCCCCCAGCCTGCAGGGTGGATGGGGCGTGGGGGTGGGCACTGCCGTGTGTGGCTGAATGGACGGGTGACCTGTGCGAAGTGAGGGGTAAATGAATGGGTGACAGAATGCTGTGAGCTCTTGTGGCTCATTTCCCTCACCTCCTCTACAACATGGATCCCGGGACACCTGGAAAGCAAAAAGTGGAAGGAGAAGTACAGATCATCCAGGCTCATCCTGCTTCTCTCCAGTTTCGGAAACTGAGACCCAGAGACAGTAAAGGAGGACTGAGGCTGCCTGCAGCTGGGCCTTGAGGGGACAGCAGAGCCAAGTCTCATCAGTGACCCTCGCCCTGGCCCAGGGCTTGTGTGGGGGACACTGTCCAAGGGACAAGTTCTTGCTGGCAGCTCCTGATAACAGTAAGTTATACCTCCACGTGCACAGCACTTTACAGTTTCCAAGAGGCCATCACCTCACCCTGGCACCAGCTCTCTAAGGTGGGCGGGCTGCGCACGGCTGGCCCTCGCCAGTGTTCCGCTGGAGGAACTGAGGCCGGCATCTCTTCTGTGTGGCGGGGGCTGCCATTTCTTCCCATGGGCCTGAGGAAGAACACCTCAGCAGCTGTGCAAGCGAGGGCCCCCAAACCTGGGCTTCCTCAGCTTCATGGTGCCCCTGCTTCTGAAAGTGTGCGTGCACGTGTGTGCGTGTGTGTGTGTGTGTGTGTGTGAAATGGGGGCGGGGCCAACATCAGCTGAAGTTGGATGAGGAGGTTGGGTCAGGCATGGAATGCCAAGGTGGGGAGTTTGGGTTTTGCTCAGCCCCGCAGGTGTGATGGTGACATGCCCAGAGTGGGCTTTAGGAAGGCCCCTCTGGCATGAGGGAGGGTGGACTGGCAGCTGTGAGTCTGAGGCCGGGGTCAGGGGAGGTGTGAGGATGATTTCTCTCCTCTGTTGGGTGGGTGGCTGGCAGGCAGGCTGCTGGGTAGAGCAGGATGGGGGTTGGTGGGGGGCATCTCTAGGAACAGCGTAGTCTTCAGCCCGTGGGAGAACAATGAGCTCCTATTTGGGGAGCCATAAGGCAGCAGAGCGGCATCCGGCCTGGGACCTGGCTGCCTAGCCACATACTCTCCATGGAAATGAGTCCCACCCAGAGCTGTCTCCGCAAGGGCCGGCCACTGGCGGGTGGAGAAGGCCAGGCAGGGCCAGGCCCTGGGTGCTGCTGGGGACCCGGGCGGCTGCCAGAGGCGTCAAGACCACCCTTCCCCATGCTGGCCATGGGCACCCAGGGAGCTTTATGTGTAGCGTGTGTTTATGGGAGAGCCAGACAGCTGAGAGTGACAAGAGGACACATGTGGAGCCGAGTGTAGGTGAGTGTGAGGCTGGGTGAGACAGCTCTGCACAGGCACGAAACGGGCAGTGATTGTGTCCACGTGTGTGTGTGTGAGACTGTGAGGCGAATGTGAGCATGCGTGTGTCACTCCGTGTGGGGCGTGTGAGAGTCTGTTGTGTGTGCGCACCCAGGAGCCATGTAGAGGTGGGGGAGTCGGGGAGAACAGACACCTCATTTTCTCTGTCCAGCAGTTTCCGGCAGACTCCCTGGAAATGGGTGGCAAGAAGGTGGCAGGGGATTGAGGGCTGGAGGTGAGGGGCCAGCTCCCAGCCCAGAAGCCCTTCTCAGGGCTCAGGGGTTCAGGGGCTCAGGGCTGCCAAAGGCCCTCAGAGGCCCTCCCTCCTAGACTAATGCTCACCTGGGTCCACAGCAGTGCTTTGGGGGTCTGCCTCCCAGCCAGGCGCTCTGTGCTCCCCGCCGTGTTTCCAGGCCCAGGGCTGGGACAAAATGGGCTCAGGAAAGCCTTGCCAAGTGAGTGACTTTTAGAACTGGCAGTAGCCCTCGCTGTCCGCTGGGGCAGAGACTTAAAACCCAGTTTGGCTCTTTGGGTGGAGGAGACAGCCCAGTGCTCAAAACAAAACAAAACTGGATGGCCAGAAGCATGACCCAGAGGCTAAGCTCTGTTCCAGACCTGCTGTGTGATACTGAGTAAGCCCCGCCCTCTCTGGATGATGGATGGATTAGCCTGGATGCTCTCTCATCTTAAGCTCAGAGGGGACAATGAGGCCTAGCTGATCTCCAAACTCCATTAACAGAGCCCTGTGACCCAGCTGAGCAGAATTGTATCTCTAGGCTCCTGAGGGCAGGCACTGAGCAGGATCCAGCACTGGAGGGCACACAGTAGGGCCTCAGGAAGTGTCTGATGAGCTGGAGTGGTGACTCATGTCCTCTGGGGGAAGGCCACTGGGTCAGCGCTCCAGGGGACTGGGCTGGGACACACCTCAACTCTAGGCTCTGGAAGAGTGAACAAGGGGGAGGCAGGGCCACTACGAGCCCCTTAGGATTTCTTTGTGAGAAGTAGAAAAAGACGCCCCCTGTGGGTGGACGCATTATAGCAATGATGAGACCTGTGAAAGTCTTGGGAGCACCCGCCAGTGCCAGGGAGGGTTTCGAGCACCTTCCAAGAAACCCTCTCACCGACCCCTCCTGCGAGGGAGGCAGTATCAGCCCAGCTTACAGGGCGAGGACGCTCGGGCTCCGAGGCAGGCGGGCCGCGGGGCCTTCAGCAGAACACAAGGGCCACATCCTGTGCCCCGACCCCCGCCGCCTCCCGCATCCGGATCCCCGCGCGCCTCCCGCCCCGCCGCCGTCCTGCTCCCCGCGCCCCTCCCCGCCCCGCCGCCACCCCGCGTCGGAATCCCCGCGCCCCTCCCTCCCCGCCGCCGTCCCGCTCCCCGCGCTCCTCCCCGCCTCCCCGCCCAGCCACCACCCCGCGTCCGGATCCCCGCGCCCCTCCCGCCCCACCGCCATTCCGCTCCCCGCGCCCCTCCCGGCCTCCCCGCCCCGCCACCACCCCGCGTCCGGATCCCTGAGCCCCTCCTGTCCAGCTGCCGCCCAGCTCCGTAGCCGCACCGCGTCCGGATCCCCGCGCCCCTCCCGCCCCGCCGCCGCCCCGCATCCGGATCCCCGCGCCCCTCCCCACCTCCCCGCGCCCCTCCCGCCGCCGCCCCGCGCCCAGCGCCCCGCCGCCGCCCGGGGCTGACCTCCGCAGGCGGGGCGGGGCATTTTCACAGCGCGGCTTCCCGAGAGAGCGGGATTAAGGGGAACTGCTCGGGTGGGCCGGGGGTGGGGGAGCGGGCGGAAACCCAAAACCTCCGCAGCTGTTTCCAGTTTGCAGCCCGGCTGGACCTCGTGGGGCGCGCGGCGACGAAGGCGGTGCACCTCGGAGCGCTCTTCTGCCCCTCTCGGAGGCTGCCTCGCTGCTTCGCGTGTCCTGGCTCTGCCGCTCTCAGTCCCCCACCCCTCCCGGGCCGTTTCTTCATCTCATTGAATCAATGACCTCGTGGAGTTCCCCGGTTCCTCTGAAAGGGGGGATGCCTGGTCTCCTGATCCCACGCTTTCTGCGGTCTGCACAGGACCCTCTCCGCCCCTGTTCACGCACGGAGGTGGCCCTTCTGGCCAGGAGCAGAGCGGCTCTCGAAGCCCAAGACTCTGGGCTCAGGTCAGGACAGGAGGGCGCCTGCACCAGGAGTCATGCCAAGGGCCCTGGGGATATGCTTGACCTCTTGGCCAGGCTCTCCTCTTCCGTGCTCCAGACCGTGTTTCTTGGGCACCTGCTTCACCTGCTTCCACTCTCCACTCCCCAGATTCACAGCATGGGAGTCTCCATGAGGGGCCAGGTTCGGGCGCTGCCTTCAGACTCCTCGCAGAAGTCAGGGAACCTCTTCCTCCCCATGATCTCCAACTCCACGCCTGGAGGCAGCCCAGACAGGGATGGGGCCGTGGTGAGGAGCGGGAGCCTGGGCTCTGGAGTCAGACAGACTTGGATGCAAACTCTGCGCCCCTCCATCCTAGCCGTGCTGTCTGGACAAGACACCCTGAGACTCAGCTATGGAATGAGGTGGGCTTGGGGCAAGCAGCAGGCACAGGGCTTGGTACAGAATGGGCTTTGGGATACAGGAGTCGCTGCACCATTCCTCTCCAGCTCAAGACTCCCCATGACCCCGCCACTCTCTCGTTCCGATGCCTTTCAGGGCTCCTTGGCAACTACAGAATAAACCCCAGATGCCCCTATTGGCAGTCCAGGACTTCCGTGATGGCTGTCAAATCTACGGTTCAGGTTCTTACATAACTCCCATGAACCTGAAGGAAACTAAAACAACATAATCTCTGTTCTCCCACTGCTATGCCTTTCCTCAGCCTGTAACCTTCACCGGGAACACCTTTCCCACGACCTCCCACTTGTCCACATATTTATGCCACTTAAGGTCTGCAAGGCCTTCCATGATGTCTTCTGTAGCCATTCAGCCAGAAGAGGGACACTTCTTCATTGCTTCGCATGACCACACAGCTTCACTGAGAACCTTGGTGCCAAGCCCTGAGCTAGGCACTGGGGACAGAGAAAGAGTCAGACCAGCCACGCACTTGGGTAGCTCCAGTGTGGTGGGCAGGGGGATGAACTTCATCCCTGGCCTGTGGGCAGGAGCAGGGGGTCTGCCAGGGAGAGGAGCCTCAGGGAAGACAGGGCTGAGGGCAACCGGCAGGGGCTGCCGAGGGCACACTTCTCTCGGCATGCTCCCCACCTAGCCCTCAGCACTTGTAACTCCCTGACAGTAGAGTTCCTGGCTTGTTTTAGAGTGTAGTCCCAGGCCAGCAGCCGGGCTCACCTGGCCACCACTGAGGCAGGAAGACCCTCCATGAGCAGGGGGCGCCAGCTTCCACTGCTTACCTTTAGGCCAAGGAATTTAGCATTACAGAGGGGCGAGCAGAGTCAGTGATACCTGTATTTGATCATTGCTTCTGTTATTTCCTAGCTTTACAGCCTGGGCAAGTGCCGGGGCGCCTGGAGTCTTAGTCAGTTGAGTGTCCAACTCTTGATCTCGGCTCAGGTCATGATCTCAGGGTCATGAGATAGAGCCCCGAGTCGGGCTCCGCACTCCTCATGCAGTCTGCCTGAGATTCTCTCTCCCTTTCCCTCTGCCCCTCCCCCAACTCTCTCCCTCTCAAAATAAATAAATAAATAAAATCTTAAAAACAAAACCTGGGCAAGTTCCTGAATCTTTTTTTTTTTTTTTTAAAGATTTTATTTATTTATTTGAGACAGAAAGAATGAGAGAGAGAGAGCACATGAGAGGGGGGAGGGTCAGAGGGAGAAGCAGGCTCCCTACCGAGCAGGGAGCCCGATGCGGGACTCGATCCAGGGACTCCAGGATCATGACCTGAGCTGAAAGCAGTCGCTTAACCAACTGAGCCACCCAGGCGCCCCTGAATCTTTTTTTTTTAAAGCCTCATTTTCTTTTGGAAAATGAGGATAAAGGAGATAATATAGAATGGTTCTCAAACTTGAGTGTGTATCTCCTGGAGGGCTTATTAAAACAGACTGCTGTGCCCCATCCCCAGAAATTCTGATCCAGTAAGTCCCAGGTAGGTGGTGTCTTTATTTGAAGGTATTAAAGAAAATCCAAATAAATCGAGAGACATGGGAACAAGTAGTGTATACACAACAACAACAACAACAACGACAACAACAACACACACACACACACATAAATATGGAATATTATTCAGCCATAAAGAAGTAAAATCTTGCCATTTGTGATAATATGGATGGACCTTGAGGGTATTATGCTAAGTGAAATAAGTCAGACAGAGAAAGACAAGTACCATATGACCTCTCTTATATGTGGAATCTAAAACAAAAACAAACACAAACTCATAGATCTAGAGAACAGATTAGTGGTTGACAGAGGTGGGGGATTGTGGGTGGGTGAAATGAGTGAAAGGGGTCAAAGAAACAAACTTCCAGTTATAAAATAAATAAGTTATGGGGATATACAGCATGGTGACTACAGTTAATACTGTATTACATATTTAAAAGTTGTTAAGAGAGTAGATTATAAAAGTTTTTAATCAGAAAAAAATGTTTTTTGGTAACTGTGAGGTGATGGACGTTAACTAGACTTACCGTGGTGATCATTTTGCAGTGTATGCAAATATCAAATCTTCATGTTGTACACCTGAAACTGATATGTTATATGTCAATTATACTTCAGTAAAAAGTTAGATGATTAGAAGAACCAATATTAAAAACACAAAACAAAAAAACCCCCAAAACTTTATTTTAAAGTATTAAAGAAGATCCAAGTAAATGAGAGACATATCATATGAATGGATAGAAAGAGCCAAATGCCACGAAGATACCAGTTTTCTCT
The DNA here is from genome assembly GCF_002201575.2 of Neomonachus schauinslandi. NCBI lineage: Eukaryota > Metazoa > Chordata > Mammalia > Carnivora > Phocidae > Neomonachus > Neomonachus schauinslandi. The sequence goes on from NC_058406.1 coordinate 36,655,817, forward strand.
AAATTAATAATACAGCTACTGGATTAAAGTCAAAATCTCAACATTATATGTGTGTCTTTGTGTGTTTGTGCATGTGTGTATGTAATTTTAACAGTGCATTCTAAAATTTGTATGGAAGAGTTAAGATTCAGAACAGTTAAGAAGCAATTGAAGAAAAGGAATAGGATGGTTAAATTTGCCCTAGCAAAAAGCAAGACTTATTTTAAAACCTTAGTAATTAAGACACTGTGTACATCTGGAATAGATATGGTTGTATAAATCAACATTTTTCTCTTTCTCCTAGAAATCATCCAAAAGCAACAAGAGGAGTGAAAAAATAAACTATTTTTGGCAAAACTTGAGGACAGGTATTATCCAAGACTCCCAAATATGTGTAAGAACTGTCCAAAGAAGCTGAGATTAGGATGAAAACAAATAGGAGGAAATGAAGAGAAAGAAGCTCAGAGAAAGATTTCTTTGATGTGATAGCCAGGCAAAAATATTTTTCCAAAAGGTAAGGGGTATATGTAGAGATGCACTAACTGTATTGCTTGTTTTTAAAAACAGGTGCAATGAATGGGCTAAAGGGAAAGCCTTCCTGGATCTGATTTGGTTGAGAGAAGCTGAGGAGCCAGGGCTATAGAAAGAATCCTGAGGGTGAACCCCTTTGTGGAAGCAATTTATTTCTGTGGGGGCAGAACAGTTCTTCTTGTGAAAACCAGCCACCCTGGGATTCTCTCTTATTACCCCCTTTCTTTTCCTGTCCAAAGCATCTTTCTGTCCAGGAAAACTGAACCCAATTCATTTAGTGTTAACAGGGATCTTTAGTGCTATTATCAGGAGTAATAGCAAGGATCTAACAAAGCATCAATACAAAGATACTATAGGAAAAAAGGAGAAAAATATTCAGAAAAGTTTATTGAAGGGCAAAAGAGAGAAAAGTTGCCACAGAGCCAATAAAAATTGGGAACATTTTACCATGAATTAAAAAATCTTAGTGAAAATGTTTTATCTATGAAGACAACAAAGCAAAGATAAAAGAATGCAGGGAAGAAAGGATAAGATCATTGGAGGACATAACACATGAGCTGGTAAAATTCAAGAAAGGAGTAGAAGAGAAAGAGTCATCTAGAAGTGAAGAGAGCTCATAGCACAAAAGAGAAGGGACATTGAAAAAAAAAAACCCACAGTAGGTGATACAGAGAATAAATGTGAGAAAAGCAAGCAAGCAAACAAACAAAAAACAGAAATATAGATGTTTTAAAAAAGGATTTGAGAAAAGATGCTTAATATAGAAAATAGATGATCCAACTTATGTACTTTTGGAGTCTCTAAAGCAGATACCAAAGGAATAGCACCAAATAAATATTGAAAGTTTGGATTCAAAAAGGCTTTTCATGAAATGAAGTAGCCTTGACTATATTTAACTAGAAAGATAATTCCAAGACATAGCTTAGTAAGTTTATTCTACTTCAAAGATAAAGAAAGGAGTTTTGGTAACCCTGGTAAGTTTGGGTCACAGATAAGAGGAAAATGTATCAGAACAGACTCAGACTCATTCAGACTAACTTTTAATGTTATTAGACAGTGGAATGGCATCTATGAGACTCTCCAGGGTAGAAAATGAGACCAGAGGACTTCTAGGTCCATCCCAACTGCCCTTCAGTTAGTAGTCCTTCAATTTTAAAGGCTTCTAGACAAGCAATTTTGACATGCACAATTTCAGGATGATCAATCAACAACGAATTAGGGAACCTACAGCAAAAAGACTGTAAAAGTGAAAACTGTGAAGATTGGGTTGAAGAACAGAAAATAAATTACACTCCAAAGAAATAGAAATGGAACAACTAACATAAACTGGGGGGTGGGGGTGGGGGATAGGAGTAAGAAGGTTGGAGGTGGAGCATTTGCTGTGTGCCTCGACTTTATAACAGAGCAAAAACATATTATTTTGAAGCTGACAAATCAAGTAATTGAAGTGTATGTATATTTAACAGTAAGGGGTGTATGACAAAAGGGTAATATTATGGATAGAAATTGAGAGGTGAAAGAGTGGAGGGGAAAAGGGAAGAAAGAAGTGCACTAATTTTATCATTGTCTGTGGGAGGACAGTAATAAATACTGTCTAAAAAATAGAGAACTGAAGGAGTCCTCTCAAGTTATAATTATGAATATAATCACTAAAACAAAAATGGTTTTTTTCCAGCTGTCAGAATAACTTCACAGCCCCCCCCAAAGAGATCACCTAGTAAAGAACCTGAAATAACTTCAGTATTGAAAAATGTGCACAAACCAAGACCAAACGTATCAGTCCTATCAATAAATGTGAATGGGCTAAAGTTACCTATTGAAAGAAAAAGATTTTCAGACTGGATCACAAAGAAAAGAAGTTCTATGCCACCTAAAAGAGATACTCATAAAACAAAGCCATTGAGATAGGCTAGAAATAAAAGTTTTGGCAAAGATGTATCAGTCAAATGTAGACACTAAGAAAGTACACATAATCAGACAAGAAGGCTAATTTGGCTTCGGGCCCCAAAAGCATTAAATGAGTCAGAGACAGACACATTATCATGTAAAGATTGCGATTTATAATTAACATATTTATTAGTTATTGGCCACTGCATATCAAATTATTCTAAAACTTCATAGTGTAAAACAATAAACATTTATTTCCACATAGTTTCTGAAGATCAGGAAATCTGGAGCGGCTTAGCTGGGTGACTCTGGCTCAAGGCAGCCCACGAAGTTGCAGTTAAGCTGTTGGCTCAGGGCAGCAGGCAGCTGAAGGTTTTGTGGGGACTGGCGGGTTCACTGCCAAGCTCACTCGCTTTGCTGTTGGCAGGAAGCTTCAGTACCTCACTCACCATGTGGGCCTTCTTGAAAGATGGCAGCTGGCTTCCCCCATAGCAAATGACAGGGCAGGGGGCAGGATAGAAAGAGAGAGAGAGCCCAAGATGAAAGCGGTGGTTATCTTGTATAACCTATTCCCAGAAGTGATATGTATCATCAGTCCTTCCATATTCAATTGGTTGTAGAGACCATCCCTGACATAACGTGGGAGAGGACTACATAAGCGTGTGAATACCAGGAAGCATTGTTCATATCGCTTATAAAGATTTATCTATGCACAAAATAACATAGCATCAACATTCATAGGACTGAAACTTCAGGCGATATGAGGAAAAATAAATCATCAATACACTAGTAACAGCAGACTCAATTCAGTGATCTTAGTACATGATAAAACAAGTGGATAAGAAATAATTAAGGCTAGAGAAGACTAAATGTCATTTTATTTTATTTTTTAAAAAGATTTTATTTAGGGCGCCTGGGTGGCTCAGTTGGTTAAGCGACTGCCTTCGGCTCAGGTCATGATCCCGGAGTCCCGGGATCGAGTCCCACATCGGGCTCCCTGCTTGGCGGGGAGTCTGCTTCTCCCTCTAACCCTACCCCCTCTTGCGCTCTCTCTCTCACTCTCTCTCTCTCTAATAAATAAATTTAAAAAAATAAAAAGATTTTATTTATTTGAGAGAGAGAGAGCACGAACGTGGGGAGGGGCAGAGAGAGAGGGAGAAACAGATTCCCCGCAGAGTAGGGAGCCTGATGTGGGGCTCGCTCCCAGGACCCTAAGATCATGACCTGAGCCGAAGGCAGATGCTTAACAGACTGAGCCACCCAGGCGCCCTGACTAAATATCATTTTAAAATCTATATTCTAAAAGCAGATAATCCACCTATTTTATTCAACTGCCCATAAAATATTCATGAATAATAATTTAGGCCACAAAGAATACATTGAAAAATTACAAAAAGTAAAAATAGTTTGGACAATATTCTCTGGTTACAGTAAGTCTGAAATAGAAATTTAATACTAGGCTCAGAAAACAGAAGGGTCCCTCCATCTCGAAATCGAAACAAACAACAACAATAACAAAAGCCGTGGGTCAAAGAGGAGATGAAAACTAAAATTGCTAGGATATTTAGAAAACTAATTCTGATGAAAACACCGCATGTCCAAGCCCATGGTATACAGCTGTGCTCTCAGGCCAGGGCCGCTTATGGGTGAGTGGGTAAGACAGAGAGAAACCCCGTCTTCTAACACCTAAACTTTATCAGCAACAAAGTGATATTTTGGCCTCCATCTGTGTTACTCTCCATCAGTTCAGAATTTGGGCAAAGTGAGGTATTATTTGTTGGGATTCCCCAAGGCCCCAATACCACTAGATGATGCAGTGGGACAAAAGAAAATAATTAGAGGTATAAAAGCTGGAAAAGAGGACATAAAATTGCCACTATTTGCAGATGATCGTGTTCCTGGAAAACCTAAAGAACCCACTGAAGAACCATCACCAACAGTAAGAGGATCTGGCAATATGGATATGTAAAGTTAATGACCAAGAATCAATTACTTTTGGGGCACCTGTGTGGCTCAGTCGGTTAAGCGTCTGGGGTCCTGGGATCGAGCCTCGTAAGCGGGGAGCCTGCTTGTCCCTCTGCCCCTCCCCCTGCTCAAGCTCTAGCTCTCTCTCTCTGATAAATAAATAAAATCTTAAAAAAAAAAGAATCAATTACTTTCATGCATAAATATGACCGTTCAGAAGAGATAATGAAAGAAAAGGTCCATTTCCAAGGGCAATGACAACAACAAAGTAAACTACTTTGCAGTGAAATTCACACGTGGCAGCAGGACATGTGCAAAGGAAGACCTGAATAAATGAGAAGACCATGTTTTTGGCTAGGAAGACTCAACATCGTAAAATGTCAATTCTCCCTAAGTTAATTTCGAAACTTAATGCCATCCCAATAAAATACCAGACGAGCTGATTCTAAAGTTCATGTGAAAAAAAAAACAAAGCAACAAAACATTCAGGCAAACTCTGAAACGAAGAGTAATATCAGGGGACTAGCTTACCAGATATTAAAACGTATTAAAAGTTTCCATAATTCAAACAGTGAGGAACCAATGCATGAATAGCAAGACAGGCCAATCCACCATAATAGAAAATCTGGAAGTAGAAGGGAAGACACATATGAGAGTTTAGTATGAAAAACTGGCCTCTAAAATCAGTGGGGGAAATGATTGACTATTCAATAAATGTGGCTGGGCTCACTGGTTGACCATGTGGAAAAAAGATAAAGTTAGATTCAGTCCTTGCACCATACACAAGGATAAATTCCAAATGGATTAAAGATTTAAAAGGAAAAATAATGCCACAAATATGCTAGAAGAAAACATGAGAGAATTCTTTGATAATCTTGGATTAGGGAAGATCTTTCAAATTATGACTCAAAGTAGACAAGACATTAGAGAAAAAAATTAAACTGCATTAAGGGAATCTTTGTGTCAAAATATAAAGTCAAAAGATAACTCAATGAGGGGCACCTGGCTGGCTCCGTTGGTAGAGTGAGAGACTCTTGATCTCGGGATTATGAATATAATCACTAAAACAAAAATGGTTTTTTTCCAGCTATCAGAATAACTTCACAGCCCCCCCCCAAAGAGATCACCTAGTAAAGAACCTGAAATAACTTCAGTATTGAAAAATGTGCACAAACCAAGACCAAACGTATCAGTCCTATCAATAAATGTGAATGGGCTAAAGTTACCTATTGAAAGAAAAAGATTTTCAGATTGCTAGGATATTTAGAAAACTAATTCTGATGAAAACACCGCATGTCCAAGCCCATGGTATACAGCTGTGCTCTCAGGCCAGGGCCGCTTATGGGTGAGTGGGTAAGACAGAGAGAAACCCCGTCTTCTAACACCTAAACTTTATCAGCAACAAAGTGATATTTTGGCCTCCATCTGTGTTACTCTCCATCAGTTCAGAATTTGGGCAAAGTGAGGTATTATTTGTTGGGATTCCCCAAGGCCCCAATACCACTAGATGATGCAATGGGACAAAAGAAAATAATTAGAGGTATAAAAGCTGGAAAAGAGGACATAAAATTGCCACTATTTGCAGATGATCGTGTTCCTGGAAAACCTAAAGTGTTCGAGCCCCATGTTGGGTGCAGAGATTACTTAAAATAAAATGCTTAAAAAAAGATAACTAAGTGAGAAATAATACTTGATGCTCATATTTCATCAAAACGGTAGTTTCTCTAAGTTATAAAGTAGTCCTTGAAATCAGTGAGATGAAGAACCAAATGCTCAGTAGAAAAATAGGCAAAGGATGTGAACAAGTGGGCCACAAAAAAAGGTTCTACTTCACTCACAATAACAGAAATACAGATTAGAACTACACCAAGATATCATTTTTTTAAAAAACTTGTCAGAATGATAAAAAAGACCCCAGAGTTTGAAAACATGCTCCGTTGGGAAGGTCAAGGAAACAATGCTGGTAGAGTGTAAACTGGTACAGTCTTTAGGGAAGACACTCTGGCAAAAATCGATTCAAACTGCAGGTGTATGTATTCTCTGTATTAGTCAGGGTGCTCCAGAGAAACAGAGCCAATAGGATATAGACAGACGGACAGAAATATACGTACAAGAGGAGGTTTATTATAGAAATTGGCTCTCATGGTTCTGGACACTAAGAAGTCCTACAACCTGCCTTTTGCAAGTTGGAGAATGGGGACAGCTAGTGGTATAATTCAGTCCAAGTCTGCAGGACCAAGAACCGATGTCCCAAGGAGGAAAAAATGGACGTCCCCAAGAAGAGAGAGAGGGAATTTGCCCCCCCCCGCCTTTACCTTTGTTTCCTATTTGGGCCCTCACTGGATTGGATAATGCTAAGCTGCACATAATCACCCGAGGGTGGTTTTCCTTATTCAGTCCACGGAATCAAATGCTAATCTCTCCCAGAAATACCCTCATGACACACCCAGAAATGATGTTTCACCAGCTACCTGGGCATCCCCTTAGTCCTGTCAAGTTGCCACATGCAATTAACTATCACATTCTCTGACCCAGCAATTCCATTCTAAGAATCTACTCTAAAACCTAGTGTGTACATAAAGGATATGATGTTATCAGAGTTCTTTGTAATAGCTAAGATTAGTAGCAAACTAAGTGTCCATCGATAGAGAAATGGCTTAAAGAAACTATGGTATACACATTATTTCCATGCAAAGTAAAACCATAAAACTGTACAAAAGAATGAGGAGGTTCTCAATGTACTGACCTGGAAAGATCTCCTGGGCCTAGGTTAGGTGCCTAGTGTATATGGTACATTACCATTTGTGTAGAAGATAGAGGAAAGGATATATATTTATATTTGCTCAAGTATACAAAAAATGTGTTTATCTGTTTAGAAGTGGGAGGACGACAGATGTGGGGGGGGATACTTTTTATTTTATACCTTTTTATTTTGTCCTATATCAATGTGTTACCTATTCAAATAAGTTAATGCAATTTATGAAAATATCATAAGTGAAAAGATATAATACTTGACACGGGTTTAGATAACAGAGCAATGGATCAGAGTAGAGAGACTAGAAAGAGACCCCTATGTATATGGAAACTTTTAACACCGTGGAGGCGGCATTCCAAACCAGTGGGAAAATGCTGGACAATTCCATCAGTTGGGTTGGGAAAATTGTTATCTACTTGGAAAAAGTAAAATTGGACTGCTAACTCTCACTCTGCACAAAAACTAATTTTAGAATCAATATGGAAAAATATGGCAAACAAAAACATAACAGTTTCGGAAGAAAACATAGAAGAATATCTTTATGCCCTCAGGGTATGAAAGGATTTCTTAAACAATTCACAAAAAACAGAAACAAGCATGGAAAAAGATGGATAGATTTGACTCCATTAAAATGTAAACATTTATGTGCATCAAACGATACTATAAACAAAGTAAAAAAGAGAAGTCACGGGCCGAGAGAGGAAATTTGCAACACATAACCAAAAAAGAGCTTTGTATTCAGAGTATATAAAAAGACCTACAAATCAATTAGATCATGCAAAGGACTGCACAGAAAAATCAAGGTATAGGAAGAAGGTATAGGAAGAAGCAGTTCACAGAAGAGAAAAACTGAGTAGCCAATGGATATTTGAAACAGGGTTCCATGTACTGCTAACCAGTGAGAAGCCAAGTGAAATCACTGTGGTTGTAGTAGGCACACAGCCCATTTGCCAACATGGGAGAGCCTGACAATTTCAAGTGCCGAAGAACCACACAGACCAATGTGAGCTCCTGAGCCTTGCTGATGAGAGTGTGAGTTGCTCCCGAAGAACAAGTGGGTGATTCTTGATAGACACACACACATTTCGTGTATATATGAAATCCCCACACAAGGAGACACGCACAGGAATGTTCCCGGCAAAACTGTTTGAAAGAGTAAAAAAATTAGATGTAACTTAAATGTTCTAGAGTAGAATTGATGAGCAAATGGTGGCTACATTGAAAGCACTCTGTGGAACAGTGAAAACGAAAGAACCAGAGCTGCATCAATCTATGGGGGTAAATCTCACATACACAGTATTGGACACCACCACCACCAAAAAAGCGAATTGCAGAAGGATATATAGTATGATAAAATCTGTGTGACATTTAAGGTCAGGCAAAATGACACTGTATAATGTTTATGTTCGGATGAACTTTATATAATATGTGAAGGGGTATAATAAGAATGTAAGAGCATTCATAAAGATAGGAGTGGAAAGAATACATCATATCAAAGAGGAGGATTACCTCTCGTGGGAGGGGAAGGAATGGGGTTGGGAGAGGTGCTCAGGGGTCTCCAACTGTATGCGTGTTGCTTTATTTCCAGTCTGGATGCTGGGTATGTGGGTGTTGGTTTCTTATTCTCTACACCTTCTGATGTCAGACATATTTTATAATCGTAAAAGATTAAGAGTTCCCTAACAACAATAATAACTAACTAGAAAATACAAGAGGGTATAAGATACCTTTTGTTTTTTTACAATAGCAGCAAAAACTATTAAGTATCTGGGAATTAACTTACAAAGAATGTAATGTCAAACTCTGTGTAGTACCAACAAAATGTCCTCCTCCCCCACCCTCACTCTATTTTTTGATAAGGACGATTAATGTCTTCTTAATTGTATGAGCTAATGCTTGCGAAGCACTGAGCACAGACCTCACACACAGCAAACATGAGTTCAATGGGATGAATTATGATAGTTCAATACACCACCCCATGATGTGGCCTCTTGCACTTTGCCTTTGTTGGGGGCTTCTAAAAGGTTGGGGTAGTGTGAATGTTAATAGAATTAACAGTAAGTTAATTATTCATCAGAGGTGTGTGTGCGTGTGTGTGTGTGTGTTCTATTTACAAAAGGAGAAAGCAGGACCTAGAGAGGGAAAGGGACTCCCTGATGATGCCCAGCAGGTCAGTGGCTGAGCCAAGACTAGAACGTGGGGTGGGGCAGAGAAGGTGAAGGAGGGAACGTGGTGAAGGGGACTGGCAAGGAAAGAAAGATGGGAAGGAGGAAGAGGAGAGAGAGAAGGGTAGGGACCTAGTGAGGGGCTGAGGAGGTGGCTCCGTCTGCGTCTGTCTGCCAGCTCGCTTGGAACGGAAACAGAGCACCTGTTCTCCCTCTCTCACAGTCAAGCCCACCTCAACGTCCTCTTCTGGGGAACTTACTTGTCAGCCTTCGTGGCACTGTTTCATTTTCCCAATCTAGTGGCATACTTTGGCCCGCTGGGCACCTCCAATTCTGACTGCATTTCTCTGCATTCTCATGGAAAACCACAGGTTCCTAAATGGTCCCAAATACAGTGTCAGCCCCAGCAGGTTTCACCCAGGAGAATCCCTGGAGTTTGATGAGGGATGAGGCTTCCTCCAGACCAGTCCCTGGTGAGACACTGAGCCCCAGAGGAACAGGGTCATCAGTAGGGGTGGAGTGGGTCCCAAACCTGGGGACAGATGATCAAGGATCTCAGGGCCACGGGAGAGCTCCCCACCCTGCTGTTGTAGACATCCCCACTATCCATCTCACCTGCCCCATCAGCTGCATCTCTACTCACAAGGTAGTGAAGAGCAGCCTTTTGGGATAAGGTTGAAGACTCCTCAATGAAAAACATTGCATCCCTGCTGAGGGCACAGAATCATACATGGAGAATAGACATGTTACCTCCCATAATGCTGGGGCAGCCACTCACTGGTGAGGCAGGAGATAGACCAGAAAGTAGGGAAGAGTGTTGTTTCCCCTTCAGAGTTTGGAGTTCTGTGTTGTGTAATCTTCATACTAACTCGGCAAGGTGGGCATTACTGACTCCAGTTCATGGAAGACAACAGTGAGGCTCTGACAGGTAAATTACTTGGCAAGGAAACTTAGTGAGTGTTGGGGCCCATGGTCATGGAGTCAAGCCTTGAACCTAGAGACATCTGATTGCCTAACTAGCTCTTTCTGCTAATATTCCAGAATGCATGCTGCTGCAATCACATGGAAGGGAATAACATTAGGATTATTATAGAAAGAGAATGCAGAGTCCAGGGGAGCAGGCTGTTGCCCAGACACAGTGGTGGGATCACGCAGCAGCCCAGAGACTGCACTGGGAAGATGCTCAAGAGGTGATCTGGCCGGTCCCAGTCTTCAGGCTACCGACTCTCTCTAGGCAGCCGATCATCTGGTCCCGTCTCCGAGTTCTCCTTCCGGCTGGTGAAGGCTTAAGCCCACGAGTTCCCTGGAAAATCCCTTCTTCATCTAAGCCTGCGTCCCCCCCCATTGCAACCATCATCACCCCATGGGATGTGAACCTTGGCCCAGGGCGTAACTGCTGAGCCTAACTGCAGGCGCAGCTGGCTGTGCTCCCCACACTGAACTCCTCCTTTGAGGCTAGGGCCAACCTCCTCAGGTAGAGATGGAAATATTTTAGTGGCATGGTGAATGGTGGCAAGGGGACCTGCCTCCGGGCTCAGGGCGCAGCCCTCAGTTAGAATGGACTGTGCTCCGGGGAGCCAGATGTGGATCCTGTTAAAAGTCATTATCTGTAGTCCGTGATTTCCACATCCTGACCCTTGTGCCATGCGGGTGTGTGCATGCTTGAGCCTGTGTGGTGGACGTGTGTGTGTTCATCGTGGGTGTGTATATATGTTGCCATAGATACAGTGAAATTGCTCACTCACCCAAGTCCCTGCCCCACTGTGATTGCTCATTTCTGTGTCTGTGATTCTTCCCCTGGACCGGGACCTTCCTGTGAGAAGTGAGTCCAGTCCATCTGTGCATTTCTAGGGCCCCACCCAGGGCTGGGCACAGTGTAGGTGTCCCATGAATGTTTGATGAATGAATGAATGAATGAAAGAATGAATGAGTGACTCGGTGTTACGGTCACGATGCTGGCCCTGGGCTCCTGCTGCCTGGGTTGGAATCCCAGTTACTCCACTTACTAATCTTCCTGTGCCTTCGTTTCTCATCTGTAAAGTAGAGCTACATAATGCCTGCCTCTGGGGATTGTTCTGAAGACTCAGTGAGTCAATATATGAAAAGCATTGAAGATGGCACACGGGGAGTGGCATGGTAAATATTAGTTGTAATTATTATTATTATTGCAACTAAATCATTTGTTCATTTATTCAATCATTGCTCATTTTTTTTCCCATAAAAATTTCCTCTGGTGCCTTTTCTGTGCTAGACCATGGGTTGGGCACTGGGGTCATGGGTATCAATCAGGCAGCCCTTGTCCTCATTTGGGCAGGGATCGGGGAGACAAACGCAGATAAGAGTAATTGTATCCCAGGGGAGGGACACCCAGTGCTCAGCAGGACGGGGCTCAGGGTCAGCAGACCCCCGTCTGGGTCAGACAAGCGTCTCCTCTCGGAACTCACCGAGAATGTGGGAGCTCTAGGGAGAGGCACCCACGTAAATGGGAGCTGGACCTGGGAGGTCCTTGGGATCTGGGGGTCTCTGCTCAGCCTTCATGGACAGCTGAGCCCCCAAATCTGGGGCCTTTGATTTCTCATTGACTAATGTGGCATTTCATTGAACAGAAGCTTCCTGTTAAATAAAAACAGATGAGGTTTTAAAAATAATTCTAATTGATTCCATCCCTGGAGTTCAAATCGGTAGCTCTATGACCCAGCCCACAGAAGAGGCTTAGGTGTGCAGGCACGTGTGTGCCCACGTGTATGTGCACGTGTGTGAGCGTGTGCGTGTGCAGGTATGTCTGGACAGACGACAACAGCGGTCGAACACCAGCAGTGCGCCTGTCACGGTGCGAGGCATCTTCCCAACTTGACTGCCTTTGGTGGTCACATCACCTCTAGGAGGTGAGGACTACGGTGAGCAGCATTTCCAAGGAAAGAGGTCGGAGCCCAGAGAAGTCCAAGATCAGGAAGCTGTATGTGGTGGAGGCAGGGCTTGGTCCTGCTCCTTTCTGACTTCAAAGCAACACACAGTGAGGGATTATGACAGGGGTGAGACCAGAAGGTCAGAGAGTCACTGGGCTTGGGTGATGAGGCCAGGGACCGGAGAGGCACATGGTAACAGCAAAGATAATGCCGGACACCATCTAGGGAGCCCACCTGCCGCATGCAAGGTGCTGTCACCGTGATTGACGGATGTCAAGCCCTCACACTATTTCAGGGAGGGAAGTGGTATTATTCTAATTTTTCAGATGAGGAAACTGAGGTTCAGAAAGATTTAAAAACTCCTCCGAAGTCATGTCACTAATAAATGTTTCTGACTCCTGAGCCCTTGTTTCTTTGTGGATATTACATATGTTGTCCGCACATGTACGTGTGACAGGGAGGTGTGGATTGTGGCTGTTTTTTTCATCATACTGTGTTTAATTCTCATGCTAGGAGGTGTGAGCTCCTTCATTCATTCATCCATTCGGTCACTCAATACCTGCCCTGGCCTGGCCTGTTGTAGGTGCTGGGGACACCTGCCTGCAGGAAGTCAGAGCAGAGAACGAGACAGGCAAGGTCTCCGCTGGTGGGGGGCTGTGGGCAGAGAATGACAGCAAGCCCTTCAAGTAAGACACCAGGAGAGCTCCAATAGGTTGGGAGTGGCTATTTTGGTAGGAAGGGAGAGGCATTTGCAAAGATAAAAGCCAACCAGGCGGTGGTGTTCCCAGGAAGGAACATTTGAAACAGAGGCAGCAGCTACGGCAGAGGTCGTGGGGTAGGAACGGTCTTCATGCATTTGAGGACCAGAGATCATGGGAGCAGGTGAGGACATGAGATCAGGCGGCAGGTGCCTGGGTCAAATAGGGCCTGGTAGACCAGCCCAAGGAGACTGGATTATGTTTTCGTTGCAGTGGGGGGCCAGTTAAAACAAGCCAGGGTGTAGCTTGAGCTGATCTGCCCTCTTGAGGATCGGATTGGATCGGTCAGGCTACAGATTGGAGAGTGGGGGGGAGGAGGTGGGACAATGTGGCAGCAGCAGGCCCTCTGGGGAGCTCCCACAGAGTCCAGAAGAAAGCGGCTGGTGACTTGGATGAGATGCCATGGCAGAGGGGCAGAGAGGTGGGCAGACTGGGATAGGTTTCTGAGCAATGAACATTTCTGTGAGGGACAGAGGCATCAAAGATGATCCTTGGGTGAGCAGGCCGGTGAATGGTGGGGTCTTTGCCTGGGATGCAGGAAGGCTGGGGAGGAGCGGGATGTGCAGGTCAGTTGAGAGTTGAGCGGGGAAGTGGGAGGCGCCAGTTAGACGCCCAAGGGATGCACCTGGAGTCCGTGGCTGTGGATTTAGATTTGGGTATCATCAGCATATGGACAACATTTGAAGACAGACCAGCTGAGATCACCTAAGGGAGAGTGAAGGACAAAATTCAAATGAGCCAGGGAAACGAGATGCATATCCATGAGTCGGCCATGGTTCTCTCTTGAACCAGCAAGTCCGAAGTGCAGCCTCATGTGGATCTTTCCGGGCAACCATGGGCCAAGCACAGGGGCTTCCAGGGAGATCAGCTCTGTTATTTCTATTAATTCCTAACTACAGGGACTGCTGTTCACTGAGCCTCAGTTTATTTATCTGTACAATGGAGCAAGAATGTTCCCCCAGAGAAAGGGATGAGTTAATGATTGTGCAAACACTATGAGCACGAGGGACGGTACTGTTGCTCTGGGTAGGTCCTGAGAAGGAAGGAAGATGGTTCAAATATTTTGATGTTCTTGTTCAAAACTGGTTTCTCTCAAGATTTCGATAGACCTTGCCAGCTGCAGATCCCAACCAACCTCAAACCCATCCATAAGGGGCCTCCTTTTGAGACTCTGGCCTCCTCCCTGAGCGGGAGGGAGAGGGGAGGAAGGGCTTCGTGCCAGATTTGGGAGAAGGAGCTAGGCTTGAGCAGCTCAGCGCCCCCTCTCTCAGAGATCAGCCTGCTCACAGAGCCGTTATCCAGGCGACCTGGCCTCTTATCTGCCAGGTCCACACTCATTTTCAGGTGGGTGAGCCAAGCCTACAGCTCTGGGGACCTTTACTTTCTCTCCACTCCTTTGTCGTCCTCCCTGAAGATGGTGGTGAGCTGGCTAGAGAGACGTAGCTGGGGTTTCCTTTCAACCCAAGTCCGTGTGGCACACCTGTATGCACTCTGTGCAGACCCTTGACAGGCTGTCTCGGGAGACGGGTACAGCTGGGAACAGGTCCAAGAGGGGATGGGACCTAGAGCTGGAGGGTGCAACCAGCACCCCTCCTGTGGGCAGGGTGGAGACAGCCAGGGGCACACCAGTCCAGACCGCTCTGGGGGACCCCGGGCCCTCACACCCAAGTTGCAGGGCAGACATCTCTGCCGGAGCCTCCACGTTCACGCAGCCCTGCAGAGCCCCCCACCCTCCCCACACGTCCATTGCCCCTTCTGTGTGGACAGAGCTGCCGCGCCTGTCTCCTCCTTCTAGACTGTGGGCGCTGTGAGGGCAGGGAGGACGCCAAATGCACATCCGTGTCCTTAGCACGGGGATTCAAGCTCACGTGGAGCTGGCCTGTAGAGGAGTGATGGAATGAGGGCCCGAGGCCACAGCCCCAGAGCTGTGGGAGCGATGGAGAGGTGGGGAAGCAACGCGGGGCGCTGGGGGGCCATCTCAGTGGGCACGGGGCAGAGGGGGCAGTGCCTGTTGGGCCCAGTCCCAGTGGATGCAGCCCTTGCAAATGGCTCTGGGGCTTTCTGAGGAGTGTGGGAGCGCTGCATGCCTGGTTACCCCTAATTCTAGGTCTGGTGTCTGAAACACAGGGGACCGAAGGAGTTGGTTGTTTACATGGGGAAATTGTAAATGGGAAAGATAAATGTTGGAAAATTAGGCACTGACCCGTGGGCTCACCGCTGGGACAGGGAAATTCGAGCCGAGCTCATGGAAAAACTATAACCAGAGCCGGCTGGGCTGCTCCAGCCCAGAAGAGCAGATGGGGGCAGCCATAAAACCTGACCCCTTCGAGTCAGCCAGGCCAAGCCACGCACTATTTTTAGATGCCTGTATTATTTTAAAGCATTCCTACTCCTTGAAACGCCGCCCTTTGCCCTCAAGTGCGGTGCGATCAGCGGCAAGTCACCTCGCTTCCCCGGGCCTCCACCTCTCCGTCTGCGGAATGGGGTTACCTCTCTGCCTCCCTGTCAACCAACACGGTTCTACTCGGCTTAAGGAGAGTGCTCTTTGCTGGAACATCCCCGAACTCTGGGATTGTGATTCCCACCTTTGTGTTTCATCCTGCCTTGGAGGAGAGGAATGTGGGCTTTGTAGCTAGAGCTAGCATCCTGGTACTCCAACTTCCCCAGCTGGGTGGTGTTGGGCAAAGTTACGCAGCTCAGCCCTCTGTGAAAGGAGGATGTGGTGGCAGTGGATGGCCTTCTCCAGGCCCCTCTTAATCTACCTTTCTAACTCCCTTGCTCCCTCTCCCAGTACGTCCCTGTCCCCTTGTCCATGTGTGATGACTGGAGCCTTTCTCCTCCCGCCTGGGCCATGCACTGGCAGATAAGTGCGAGGCTGGGGCCGAGTGTTTCCCACAGGAGTAGTGCCTGAATGACGGATCCTGAGAAGGGAGCAAGGGTTCGCCAGAGGGGAGACAGGAGGGGGTGGTATTCCGGGACAAGGGGGCCCTGTGAGCAAGATTACAGAGGGGAAGTTCATGCAAATGAAGGCCCACACAGGGGGGTTGGGGGTGAGGCAGGGGACAGCGGGACACAGCGGTGCTGGAGAGGGACTCAGGCCTGTAGTAGAGTTTGCACTTACGCAGCCTGAGCGTGGTGGAGAAGCACTGAGCGTTGAAGCAGGGGAGTGGTAGCCGATTTGCCATCTTCCCTCCCTGGAGGCCTCGGTCCGGCCAGGGGCCAAAGCAGTTTTTCTCTGGGCGTTTCACAACCCCCAGTGCCCAGCATGCACTTTATTCCCATGTGGCCTCTGGGTCCTAGTCCTCCCAGACACCATGTCTCCTAGGGCAGGACAAGTCCTTTAAGGTCATCTGGTCCAAACCTCCATTTAATAGATGGAGAAACTGAGATCCAAAGAAGGGCAGATTTAGGACCAGGGTCTAGGTCTTCTGACGCCCAGCAGGGCCTGTGCCCGCCCCAGGCTCTACCTCTCAGAGCCCGGAGCCCGCCTGGCACAGGGGAGTGGAGGCAGGCGGGGCTGGGCCGCAGTCTGCGTGTGCTGTGTGGCTTCTTGGGATTCGGTCAGTCTCTTGAGAGACCCCTTCACATCCCTTCTCCTCCCATCCATTTTAAGGGCAAGTTGCTTGTAAAACAGTCAAAATTAAGTCATTTATAGCAGAGGAGTTTGGAGCAGGTTATAAAAATGTGTGGCTGGGGGGTAGGGAAATTGTTTTTCTTTTTCCATTTCTCTTCTGACTTTCTCTTCCAAGAGCTAAACTGGAGTTGTCTGGAGCCTGGTAAACTCTTGAGACATGAACACCAACAAGGGCCTAGTTGTGGAGAACTGTGGGGAGCATCACGCAGGCAGGCTCTTCTGGGAAAGACTGGCTCAGAATGGGCACCTCCTGAGGAGGAGCCTGGCATGGCTGACCCTGGAATTCTAGATCTACGGTCTCAGTAGTGTCTCTGAGGAGTTTCTTAAGGAGAAAGAGGAGAAGTGGAGAAAGTGAAGGAGAAAGCCAGTGGGGGAGATCCAGACAAAGCAGAGTTTGGGAGAGAGAGCCCCGTGGGGGCAGGATGGGGCAGCCAGGCGGAGGCTGGTTGGGGAGAGCACTTCAGGCCCCCTGCGAGCACCTCCAACCTCAGGGGCCTCCTTCCCCCACTTCAGAGGCTGCTCCTTGACCTGCTCTGTGGCTGTGAGAGTCTAAGGAGATTATGGGGTGTCATAGCACCCTGTGAAAGCCTCATGAAGCAAGGGAAACATTCTGAGTTATTATTTCTGAGGGACCATCAAGCTTGGTGCTGGGCCCTGGGAGAACCTCAGCTGAGAGTGAGCCCATCGTGGAGCTCTGAGCGGGTACCTCACCCTGCGGTCCTGTCCTGTGGATTCACCGTCCAGGATGGTTGCTGACCTACCCACCTGGGAATGTGCTGAATCAACAAGCACGGCACTTCTCTGTCCGGTCTCCTCTCTGTCCACCGTCTCCCCGAGCCCTTGCTCCGGACCCAGGAAGCAGGCAGGGCAGAGATCATTTATACCATCACCGGGCAACCTGCGCAAAGCCAGGCAGCTGCCGAGTGCAAGAGGCAGATCTGGAGCCCAGACTTGCCAAGCTCAGCTCTGGCTGCAGGACCCCCGGATCCCTAACAGATGAAGGTGGCCGGTAGCCACAGAGTTGGTATAACTTCACAGCAGCTGCTAACATTTCCCAACACCCACCTTGTGCCTAAGCACTTTCAAGGGAAGCATTACACTCGTTTGGTCCTCATATCAACCCCATGAAATAGGTGCTATTATCATCCCACATTTTATGGGGAAAGAGGGTAAATAACTGACTGGGGCGGGGGATGTCACACGGCCAGGAAGTGGCAGAGCTGGGATTTGAACACAGGTAATCTGGCTCTAGAATCCATGTTCTTTTTTTTTTAATTTAATTTAAATTCAATTAATTAACATGTAGTGCATTAGTTTCAGAGGTAGAGTTCAGTTGTATATAACACCCAGTGCTTATTATATCACGTGCCCTCCTTAATGTCCATCACCCAGTTACCCCATCCCCTCACCCATCTCCCCTCCAGCAACCCTCAGTTTGCTTCCTAGAGTTAAGAGTCTCCTATGGTTTGTCTCCCTCTCTGATTCCATCTGATTTCATTTTTCCCTCCCTTCCCCTATGATCCTCTGTTTTGTTGTTTAATTCCACAAATGAGTGAAATCATATGATAATTGTTTTTCTCTGGTTGACTAATTTCACTTAGCATAATACCCTCTAGTTCCATTCATGTTGTTGCAATCTGGACCCTCAAGTCTATGGTCAACTAATCTTCGACAAAGCAGGAAAGAATATCCAATGGAAGAAAGTCTCTTCAACAAATGGTGTTGGGAAAACTGGACAGCCACATGCAGAAGAATGAAACTGGACCATTTTCTTACACCACACACAAAAATAGACTCAAAATGGATGAAAGACCTAAATGTGAGACAGGAATCCATCAAAATCCTAAAGGAGAACACAGGCAGCAACCTCTTCGACCTCAGCTGCAGCAGCTTCTTCCTAGAAACATCGCCAAAGGCAAGGGCAGCAAGGGCAAAAATGAACTATTGGGCCTTCATCAAGATAAAAGGCTTTTGCACAGCAAAGGAAACAGTCAGCAAAGCCAAAAGACAACCGACAGAATGGGAGAAGATATTTGCAAACGACATATCAGATAAAGGGCCGGTATCCAAAAATCTACAAAGAACTTATCAAACTCAACACCTAAAGAACAAATAATCCAGTCGAACAGTGGGTAGAATCCATGTTCTTAAACGCCAGCTGTATGTCAATTTCCTGGGGACAAGGCCTAGCCAGGGGACAGCAGGGGGAAGGGGGCTGCAGAATTCCTGGAAGAAAGTGGCATGTGATGACTATCTTATTCTTTCCTGAGATTAGCTTCTGGCAGGGAGGCTGGAAAGCCCCAGGCCTGTGGTGGGAAAGGCAACAACTCTGAGCTCCAGCATCAGGCTTGCTTAAGTCTCTTGGTCCTGGAGGATCTCATATGTCAGGTGCAGTTGACAAGGGCAGAGCACCCCCCAGTCTCCGTAGGCTTCCCCAACTCTATAAGTGGCACCATCAACCCCCAGATTTGAGAGCCAGAAACCTGGGCCTGATCCCTGATCCCTCCCTGTCCCTTCACTCTTCGGTCCCACAGTCAGGCCTCTGTAAGTCCCGTCAGTCCTGCACCCGAATACGTTTTGAGTTTGCCCACCTCTCTCTGCTCCTGCTGCCACCCTACTGGATTAATCGCTTTCTGGTAGGTCTCCCTGCTCCCCCTCTCACCCCACCTATAATCCATTCTCTGTACAGCTGTTGGAGGGATTTTCTTAGATTATAAATCAAATCACATCATTCTTCAGCTTAAAGCTCTTCGATTGCACTTAAATAAAATCCAGATTTTTGGCCATGGCCTAAAAGGGCCTGCATGACCTGGCCTCTGTTAATCTCTCCCACTTCATCTGTGCCTCACTTACCGTGCGGGCCAGACTGTTGTGTTCCTGCAGGATACCAAGTGGGATTTTCCTCCTCAGGGTCTTTGCACATGCTCTGCCCTCCATCTAGAACAGTTGTCTCTCATTCTTCCCCAGGTGATCTGCTCTCCCTTCTCATCAATGTCACCTCCTCAAAGAGGTCTTCTCTGATCACCCCCTTGTTGGTTTCCTTCATGCCGTTTGTTATGACTTGGAATTATTTCAGTTGCTTGTCCATGTTTCACTTTTCCCTCTAGGATGTCAACTCTGCAAGGAGACACAGAGTGTCTCTCTCATTCCTATTTGTATTCCCAGCACCTAGCGTTGACTGGCACGTGGCAGGGATGCAGTAAGTATTGTTGGATGCATGAATGAGCGAATGAATGAAACCCACACAGCCCAAAGGGAGTCTCTGGAAGCCAGAGGCAGATTACAGTTGCTTCCACTTACCAATTATCTCCTTCCCAGCCCACCGTGGCCCAGCCCTCTGCTCACAGGCGGCCCCTCTTTTGTGTCTGCCTTTCCTCCCTCAGATCTCTCGGGTGGCGTATTTGCTCATGTTTCCTGAAACAGCCTCCCCGTTTCTGACCCTGGTCAGGCTCTCATGAGCTCATTTAATGTACATGATCAAACTTTAAGGTAGGTGCTGGATCATTCCCATTTTACAGGTGGGAAGAGAAGAAAGGTCAAGTCACTCTCCCAAGGCCAGTGCTAGAAAGTGGAGGAGTCAGAACTCCAGAGCCCATGCCCTGCAGTGATGCACATTTGGACGTGTCTCTCCCACATGCAGGACTGTTCAGTGAGTCGGCTTCTCATCCCGTTGTATTTCCCCAACTTGCTGGATTCATAAGAATCACCCAGAGCACCTAACATAAATACAGATCCCCAGTCCCTCGCAAATGAGGGGCTGAGATAGGGATCCAAGGATCTATATTTTTAGCAATTGCCACATTCTGATTCTGAAGATCAGGCAAGTTCGGAATATGCTGGCCTACACGATAAAACCACAGCTGCTCAGTCTAGCCTGCAGGGCTGTGGATAGAGCAGCCTCTCTCCGCTCCCCTGGCTTTATCGATCCATGGTGCCCCTCGGGCCAACCCTCCATTCCATCCGGTGCAGTAACTGACGCCTGAGAAGTGCATGAGGGGTGCCGCCTCTGAGCCCCTGCTGCCGTTCCCACGCTGCTGTGCCTTTCCACCTCCCCTTTCCCGTCTCCTCCTCCTTCCTAGATGGTCCTGACCGATGCTGGCCGCTTCTGCTGACGTGTCCTGCTTCCCCACTTGATGTCCACCCTAGTGGCAACGTTGTGCCTAGGGCTTAGAATTCCAGAAGTTCAGAGCTGGAAGGATTTGGAAACTGCCACGCAAACTTTTTATTTGACAGATGAGGAGACTGAGTCACAGCAAGAGGAACGGACTATCTGAAGTCACAGAGTGTTGTAGCAGAGCCAGGATTAGGTGGATCTAGGGACTCCCACAAAATTCAGTGAACTTTTCGCATTTGCCTCTCAATTGGGTATTTCTAGAACAATCCATCCTCTGGTCATGAGAACGTATGGGCAGATAGTGGGCTTCTTAGTCATTCACTCAACTGACTCCGAGTTCCAGCTAAGGGCTGGAGGGGGATGTCGGGTCTGCCCCTTGGAGCTCACGGACCAGGGCAGAGACGGGACCCCGGCATCAGGAGCCGTTGGCCAGTGGCCATCACCACCATCGTCATCCCCTGATGATGCCTTACCCGATGGCTTACTTAACTGAGTGACTTCCGTACGCCAGCCCCGAGTCAACGCTTACTTCTCGCCACAGCCCCGGGAGGCAGGCCTTGCTCCCTTCCTCATGTCAAGGCAGTTCCTGCTCGGAGCCGTCAGTCCAGTTCCCAGGGTGGGGACCCGTGGACGAGAGGGGTCTTCCTTCTGCTGGCTGGAGTAGGGATAACTTCCGGAAGAGGGCCGGTGAGCTTGCCCTGAAGGACGAAGAGCTGGGGCTGGACGATGTCCCGTGAGGAGGACGGGGCGGGTAGAGAGAGGGCTTGGCGGGGAGAGGGGCGACAGGGGAGGCGTGTGGAGAAGGGTCCCGGCGCCAGGGCAGGGCCAGGCGTGCAGTCCGCCCTGCTTTCCCCGGGGGGCAGGGCTGCTGCCCATACCAACAGCACCGTCGTCAAGAGCCGGCGTCTCTCTGAACTTGGAAACGGGGGCCCGGGAGCCCGGCGAGGCCCGACAGTGGCAACTTGCCAAGGCACGGTCGGGGACAGCTTCCTGCCACCAGCCCTTCCCGGCACCCACCTACAGGACTCTCCCCCAGGGTGACTGTGTGAGGTGCGGGGAAGCAGGCGTCCTGGTGGCAGCCGCCGAGGGCTATGTGAACGCCCCAGGCAGGAGTGTGCCTGTGTGCGGGGCACGGGCCCGTGTGTGGCATGCGTGTCGTGTGCGAGGTGCGGGGTGCCTGAGTGTGCACGCACGTGTGTTGCCGAGGACCCTGCTGTCTGTGTGTCGCTGTGAACGCACGTGTCTCTGAGTCCCGGGGGGTGGGTGTGTGAGTGTGTGTGGTACGTGTGAGGGCTGTGGGTGTGGGGCTGTCCCGCGCACATGTGCGCCCCTCAGCTGGTGTTAAACACTCTTCGGCCAGCTCACTAGGTAAACATTCAATAATGTAATTTGGAAACCCCGCTCCCCAGGGCCCCGCTGTGTGGCCAGGCAGCTGGTGGGTGGTGGCCGGCTTAAGATATTAGCGCATTAATGCCATATCAAAGCCCAGCACCCTCAGCCTCGGGAGTGTCTGCTGACAGCCCCACAGTGCCCAGGGCTTCGTGGGCCCAGCAGCCCCCGCCGCATCTCTCTCTGAATCACAAGGAGGCCTTGTGCTCAGAGGCTGCTCTGAGAGCCGCGGGGCTCCGCAGACATGAGCTCATGCCTGCCAGTCCCTTCGGGAGGCGGTGGGTGGCCTGCCAAACCACCAGGCCTCATCCCCACCACAGGGGCTGGGCCATGGGAGGAGTGGGAGCTGGGCTTCGGGTCTGAGCTGGTCTTTTGACCTGGGCGAAGCAGGCGCTTGCGTGTTTGTTGAATGAATGAATGACTAAATCTCTTTCCAGGAACTTTCTTGAAATTCCTCAATAGCACGGGCTGAGTTCCTCTCACCCTGTTATTCTCAATGCCGAGCAGTGCTTGGTACACAGTCGATGCCCAGTTACTGCGCACTGGATGGAGGGACTGCTGACCGAGAGAGGAGGACGGGACTGGCAGTCACGAGGCCTGGATTTGTGCCTTCCATTTGCTTGGTGGTCCTGAGGGAGCCTTCTACCTGCCTGGGCACAGCCGGCTCTCGTGAAGTGAACAGTGATGCTGAGTCAGGCCTTTAGCACTAGCGTCTGGGGGTGGGGGTAATGGCTGGCTCTGACGCCTTTTCCTGGGAGCCTCACATGAGGAGGGTTCGGAGTATTGATGCAAATCCTCGTCAGAGGAGGTGCCCAGGACTGACCAGAAAAGCAGAAGCAATGCAGACTCCTACCCAGGGGACTCTGGAGGGGTGAGGGCGGAATATGGGCCTCAGATGCATGGCTGGGGTGTCCGAGCTGGCATCTCCAGACAATTTAGCCTGATCCTCCACTGAATAGCTGTGTGAACTGAGGTTGAGAAGAGAAGGGACGTGTCCCAGGTCACCCCACAAAGCGACGTCCAAGCCAGGAGGAGGGCCAGTCCCTGAGCAGAAGGAGTCAGCCGTGACTGGCAGCTGAGCTCGGCAGGGAAGAGACTGTGTCGGGAAAGGAAGAGGTGAGGGAATGAGGCTGGGGGCTCAGCGTGGGTTAGGGCGTCGGGCTCGGAAGTGCAGAGCATTCTCTGACAGGCTGCTAGACAATGATCAGTTTTGTCAGTAGTAAAAGTAAGAGTCAGGGGCGACAGGATTAGGGATAGTGATAGAAAGCACCTTTGACGAAGATCTCCCTGAACACCAGGTGTTAGGTTAAGTGGCCTACGCATTTTGTCTTATTCATGTCCACAAAACCCCATCCTCACAGAAATCTCAGAAAGGGAAAGTTATTAGTCCCGTGTTGCTGCCAAGGAGCCAGTGTGCAAACCCGACTCAGAATTCTTTACCACTAGATGACACTGTGGTCCCTCGAGGTGGGGGGCGTCCTGCCTCTGGGACCTGAGCAGAGGCTGATAGGCCCCTTCAGGGAACCTGTGGAGGGGTCCTGGCCTTGGGGACAATGGGGGAGCAGGGAGATGATTTGTGAGTCCCTCCTGCTATTTGCTGCAGGTCTCGGACTCCAGTGAATCTATACTCTCGAGAGTCAGTGTTTGAGGATTTTGCGTTGACTTCTACCAGACAGCAAAATCATTGCTCCTCCAACCTTGAAAGGAGCTAATAAAAATAATGAGACAGCCTCAGAGGCCCCTATCCACTTTCTAGCCCAAGGGGGAGTCAAGACCAACAGCAAATGAGGGACATAATGGAAAGAGCAGCCTCTCTGCTTTTGGGGACTCTTGATTCCTGGAATCCTAGTTTTTCAGAGTTGGGGGTTCCTTGGAGGTTACTAACTTGAGGCTTACCCACACTGCTGCTTCAATTCATTCTTACTCCGCTCAGCTCAATTGACTTTAGCTCAACTCAGCTGAACTCAATGCCATGGAACTCAGCTCAGCTCAACATGCCACAGATCAAACCCAACGGACACGATCCAACCAAACCAAACTAATGACCACACTCTCCAGCTCTCCTCACCTCATTGCAACTCAAATCACAATCCAAGCAGGAGAAGGAGCCTGAGCCAAGATATGGCGGCCGTGGTGCTTGCACGGGGGACAGTGGGGATGGGCACACAGCGAACAAGGTCAGCACACTGGGAGAGAAAGCACCAGGATGGCACGGATCGGGAGGGGGCCCGGGGCCTCACTGCCACAGCTGCATGCCAGGCTGCGGACACAGCTTTGCCCACCTTCTCTACCCGCCTGCATCCCAGCTGGGGCTTGCCGTTCTTTGGACAAGCTCGACTCCTGAGAGAAGGGAGAACCTCAGAGCTCCACCTAGGAGCCTTAGGGAGTAGCCGCTGCCTGCCAGAAGCCCAGAAGAGTTCTCAGGAAGCCCCTGTGAGGGCAGGCCCAGCCGCAGCCCCTCCCACATGGGTGAGATTCCCCATAGCTCAGCAGCATCTGGAAGCCAAATTGCCTTCCTTTTCCAGAAGCTCCAGAAAAGAAGGAAATGAGTGTCCTCTTAGAGCAAGCTGGGGACGGCCATCTCTCCATGCCTGGCTTCCACCCTGGCCCTGCTACTTGATAGCGTGTGGCCCGGGGCAGGGCACTTTGTCTCTCCACCCCGCAGTCTCCACATCTGTTACATGGAGCCCTCACATGGTATTGTTCATGTCCAATTCGGCCACTTGAACTTGACCCCTCACACAGTGCCTGGCACCCAGCAGCTGATGACCAACTAACAGCCTCCTCCTGCTTTACTTCCTCAACAGTGGCCAGGCCCTGGGCTATGGAGAATGAGAGCGATGGAAAGTATCCCAGCTCTGTGACTGGTACCCACCATGTAATCTTGGAAAACTTCCCCGCTGTCTCCTGGGCTTCAGTCTTCTCAAGTGAAGATAACACAACATTAGTCTCATAGCATTTGATATGGGACAGTTGAACATACCGAGCATAGATCGTGGCACCGAGTAAACATTCATTAAATGTTTTTATTATAAATACATACCTACATACATCCTTTTCTTGTTGTTGACCTCCTCTCATCCTATATGTAAACTGGAAAAAGGAAAAAAATTCATTTTCCTCTGCTCTGGGCCTCAACTTCTCCACCTGTCAAGTGGGTGTGCTCTGTAACTTTCAAAGCCCCCTTTCTCTTATTTTCTAGGGTTTCCCGGTTAGGCTGGCTCAAGTGTCTCAGGGTCCGGTAAAGGCAGGGGGCCATGGGGTTGGGGGCAGTTTCCAGTCTTCTGGGGTGAGGCCCAGAGCGTCCCTGAACCACAGCCCCTGCAGGGCCCAGGGAGCCCCTCGCCCCTCCGCCCTTCCCCAGCGCTGCCATGGGAACAGTGCACACCGATGTGCAGCAGCTTGTGATAAATATGCATGAATGGGCTGTGGTCGCGCCCCTCCTCAAGTCCATTTGGGGCACCTCAGTGAGCTAATTGAGGGCAGCCATTGTCCCTGCACGCCCAGCGCCTGGGCCCCATTTTCACATTCAAGTGCCTGGCCCTGGTTTAAAGTGGCCCAGCGGCGGGTGCTATTTCATGCAACAAAAGCCCCCCGAGAGGGTGGACAGAGAAGTCTGTGGGCCGGCCCATTGCCCGAGCCCCTCTCTGCCCCAGGCCCGGGGGAGGGGCCAGACCAGACCACCTGATCTCAATTGAGGCAGAGGCGGCAGGATGGGTACAATGGGTGCTCAAGAGGCCCGTTCAGCCGCCGGGATGAATAGAGGGGACGCTTTCCCTTCAACCCCCTCTTAGAACCTGGTATAATTTCCCCCTGATGGGGAGGAGGCCGGGCTCTCCAGGATGAGAAGGGGAAGGGGAGAGGACAGGCGGTAATAAAGCCAGAGGCTCTTTGAAACCCACCCAAAAGGTCCTGCTCCTTTGCCCCCCTCCCCAGCCAGGAAAACAGCCACTTAGCCTGATGATGGCACAAGGGGCCTTCAGTGAAGGGCCACAGGTGAGAGGGAGAGTGTAGTCCAGACTTGGGGTGTCTTACCCCAGCCACAGCTGCCATCCTGAAGGGGCTCTTAGCTCAAATGCAAAGGGGATTTGAACAGCGAGACCCCCACCCCACCCACCCACTCAGTGGTGGCCCCCTTCAACTGTCAGAGCTGAAGGCTGGGCCAGGCCACGGAAGTGAGCTCTGCATCCCAGCTGTCAAAGAAATAGCACCGGTATGGAGGAGAGGCCAGGAACAGGGGAGAGGGGTGCCCCACTCTCCCTCCACCCCCAGCGGGGAGCACAGAGCTGGTGGCAAGGCTGGTGTCCTGAGCACCTCTGTCCTGGCACTCCCTAAATTTCACCAGCCCAGGGCCCAGGTCAGTCCTCAGTTTAATGATGAAGAGACCCAGCTCGGAAAGCTGAAGCCACTTGCCCAAGATCAGGAAGCAGAAGGCAGTGGGCCCAGGAGAGAGGACAGCCATCGTGGAACAGCCCTTGGCTCTGGCCGTGAGCCCGGCTCAGCCAGCAGGTGGGTCAGAGTCGAGGACAGAACCTTGGGGAATTGAATCTGTTCAGAAGTCAGAGAAGGAAGTGGCCAATGAAGAGGACAGTGGGAGAACTGGAGTGAGCAGTCTCAAAAACCAAGAGAAGAGAAAATGTAAAGAGCACCAGATTTATACTAGCAGGAACAGACAGGCCTCCCTAAGCAGGCTGTTTGGGGGGAACAAACTTATCTGGGGTTCTGCCTTCTGCTCATTTTGTGAGCATGGTTCTCAAGTCTTCCCCTTAATTCTGTGGTTCACTCAAAAGCTTCCTAACAAACCCTTCTTCCATCCCCCTCCCTCCACCTCCTCCACCTCCTCTTCCTCCTTCTTTATCTTTCCTTAAGTTAGCCAGAGTTGGTTTCTGTTACTTGCAACTATCACCCACAACTGGTCCATTTGGAGACCTAATCACTGCTGTCTCTAAGCCGAGGTAATAATTTATACTAAGAAGTGGGGTTGATAGAGTCAGGAGGGCCTTTAGAGATTACTGAGCACCACTTCCCTACTGTGACGACTATGGGGAAGCTAAGGCCCTGAGAAGTGAGGGGATTAACCTAGGATCACACAAAATTCATGTCAGGGCTGGAACTTGAGTGCCATCCAAGGTTTTCATGAGTGTCCATCCTTCTGGAGATATTTTTGAGGTTTTCTATGATTTTCCTAAAGGAACAACTATTAATATCTTACAGCAGGAGCTCTCTGTGGTTGGATTTGAGTTGATGATGAATATTTTTGGCACAGGAACAGACCACGGGAGGTACATTCGTGTTGAGGCTTGGTCATCTAGTCCCCCAGGCTGTGGGGTGGTGGCTACACGGAGGGCTAGCCCGTATTTTGAGGCCAAAATATGGAGTGGACCAATGATCAACTTTGATGAAAATCCCACAAATGTGAAATTCAGGGAGTTTCCTTATAAAATCTCAAATAAAGAAAAAAATGTGGAGAAAGGAGGGAGTTGAGAATGCTTTGGAGAAGAGCGTGAGGGGCCGAGGGTGTTGTCATAGGCCAGGGAAAGGGGCCATGATCAGTGTGGTGCAGGTCCCTCATAGATACGCACCCCTATGAGATTACAGACATGCAGACGGCAGCCATACATTGGGAAGGGCTGTGGAGCTAAAACTCTTCAGGAAGTGAGGTCCCCATCAACAGAGGTGTGCAAGCAGCTACTGGTGCCTCCTGAGATGATGTTTACTGGATGGAGATGAGACATATTCCTTTTATCAGAATCTAGAATTTCCTCAGACACTGGGTGGTTTGGGTTTGCCAAGTGAAATGAAACCACCTGGAACTGCTTGGCGAATAATTTGCCAGGGGAAAGGCCGCCCACCATGCCAGGCCAGGAAGAATATCCACGAGGGAGCCACAGTGGATGGGCCAGACCACAGCCTTGGCGAGACCAGATTATTCCATCACACTGGCAGACGTTGCTAGGATGGAAGAACTCCGGGGGCTGTTCAAGAGACACGATGCCATTGGGAATTATGGCAGCGCAGAGGCGGTGATTCTGAGCACAGCCGGATCCCTGTCACCCCTGGTGGGGACCGGTCAGGTGGGTGGGGTGGATGTGTGTGCTTGGCTGGGCGCCCCCTGCCTGACCATCAACAAATATTTTATTGAGCAACTGTTGCGTGCTAAGCCCCGTGCCAGGAGCCGGAGACAGCAGGCCCTGCTCTCGGTACCTAGCATGCAGCCGTGGGAAGGCGGTGATAACAGGTAGCCCTTCCGCAGCGCTTACTCTCCGCCAAGCCCTGCTCTAAATGCTTCTGTCAGTCGGGAGAGGAGACGTATGCTGCGGAAACAAGGCACCCCCAACTCTCAGAGGATTGAAACGACCCAGGCCTATTTCTCGTTCATAGCACATGTTCATTATGGGTCAGCAGGAGATATATGGCACCCCCTCCTGGGAGAGGCAGGACCAGGGGACACGGCAAATTCCACAGGGTCTCTGAAGGCCTCCTCCTGGAGGTGGCACACACAACTCAGCTCATACATCACAGGCCAATGCAGCTGCCTGGCCATGCTGGGCTTCGGAGGCAGTGGGGGGTTCAGTCCCACCGAATGCCTGAAGGAGGGGAGACCCAGCCTCTTCATGAACAGCCAGGGATCGCCACAGGGCCGTGTGTCCGTGACAGAGTTGAGCGTCACCTCAGCCCTGTGGAGTAGGTCATTTGATCATTCCCACTTTGCAGACGAGGGAACCAGGGGCAGAGAGGCCAAGGGACCGTCCCCAGAACCCAGAGCTGGTGAGGGGCAGGGCTGGGATGTGAACGGGGTGGTCTGACTCCAGGGTCCGTGCCCTTGACCGTTGTGCCTCACGACCACACAGAGGAACAGGAATGATAGGAAACATGGTGGCACTGGCCGAGGGGCTAAGGGAACTTCTTGCAGCGAACCCCGGCCCAGGATGGCGTGATGGTCAAGAACGGCCTCTGAGGATGGATCCTTTGTCCTGAGCCAGGAGGGCTGAACTCATGCTGCCCGAGTGGAATCAGAAGAGGGGGCCTTCTGGGCAAGGGAAGAGTGGCTGTGACGGTCGGTGTGGGCAGGGGAAGGGGGGAGAGCACATGGCACAGTGAAAAGCCTGAAGCTGGAATTCAGCAGGTGAGGGGCCAGGATGGAGTGATAAGGGATGCATTGTTGGGTGATCTTTACAGTGGTTTCTGGGGGCTGGAGCGGGGCTGTGAGGGCACAAAGATGACTCCAGCCTGGGGGCATCAGGGAGGGCGTCCTGGAGGTGGTGACATCTAAGCTGGATAAAGGGGTAGGGGAGAATGAGCGTGTATCAAGAAGAAGGAACAGCATGAACAAAAGCCAGGAAGGAGGACGAGAAGGCATGGAGGGCCCAGGGGAGTGTGGTGGGCTCCACCTGCCTGGAGCTGAGGGTGGGAGCTGAGCACAGGGCAAACTTGCAGCACAGAGGGTATCTCTGCTTCCCTTCATCCTGGATACTGGGAGTTTGGAACTCATGGGACAGAGAAAGGTCTGTCTGATCTGAGACACTGATTGAGAACCTACTGTGTACCAGCCTTGAACTTGGGGGTCTCCCAGCCCTCATCTCCTATGTGGAATCCGTGACCTTTGGGGCTAGCTGAGTGGGCTGTTTCCTGCAGCAGGCATGCTCTGTTCTTCTCTGGCTTCCTTGTGCAGCTGCCTGGACTCCGTGGATAGGCCACTGTCTGACTTCTGGGCACCAGAACGCCGACCCCGGCCTGCTCTCTGTTTGCCAGGGCCCCCAAACCCCTTTTCTTGGTGGGCAAATTAGGAACACACCCAGTGTTCCATCAGATGAAGCCTGGGTCCTCAAGAGGGCAGCTTGTCCACTCTGTGTTTCTGGATGGGGCTACCTGATCCTACACACCCTGGGGGTGCCCACCTCCAGGCTTTTGCTTAGGCTGATTCTCCTACCCGCATGGCCTGCAGGCTCATCCTGACCCGCAGGAGTGGGGAACGCATCTGCTCTGTTGCAATAAGGAGACCAAGCACCTCAACGGAAGTCAATTTACCTCAGCGGCACTCCTACCATGTGCTCTGGCCCTTGCTGGGCACTCAGGAGAAGCAACTGCTTAACGGCCACCTTCACCTCCTCTGTCCCACCTGAGGTTTCAATATGTAATGTGTCCAGAGAAAAATGAATTGTCTTCAGCACGTACTGGCCGTCCAGGTGGGGAAATTCAGAGGCATTCTCAACTCCATTCTCCCTTTGTGCCTCAGTCTGTGCCCAAGCCCTGTCAGTTCGCTCTTCTAGGCAGGCCTCGAATCCATCCCTTGATCTCATTCTGTCCACTTGGCCTCCATGCGGGCCATCCTCATTCTCCTACGGAGCTTGGGGCGGCCTCTTAACTGGTCTCTGCACACCACATTGCAGCCAGGGAGACCCTTCAAACACTCAGATTGAATCCTGGTTTAATTATAAGCATTGCCTTATAATCTTGAAACCCTTTCATAGTTGACCTCAGAATAGAGTCCAAACTCATTAGCTTAGTATTTGGGGCCTTGTATCAACTCCCAGGCCACCCCGTTCTCCTACCTGAAATTGGCCCGGCCCCTATTTTCCACTTAACTGAGCCTTTCTCGTCATTCTGGGCTCTACTCCAGCCACTCCTCTTCCAGGGAGCCTGCTCAGCATCCCCAGGACTCAGAGATTTCTCCCGCTTCCTCCAGCCTTCCTGTCTATCCTGCTCAACTCTGTCCCAGCTGGATTCAGCTATTTACTTCCTCCTCCCTCTCATCCTTCTTCAGTAGATATTTTTGGGCAGCTAGATGCTAGATGCTGGTGAATGAATGAATGAAAATATGACATGGGAGGGGCACCTGGGTGGCTCAGTTGGTTAAGCGACTGCCTTTGGCTCAGGTCATGATCCTGGAGTCCCTGGATTGAGTCCCGCATCGGGCTCCCTGCTTGGCAGGGAGTCTGCTTCTCCCTCTGACCCTCCCCCCCTCTCATGTGCTTGCTCTCTCTCATTCTCTCTCTCTCAAATAAATAAATAAAATCTTTAAAAAAAAAAAAAGAAAATATGACATGGTAATAAGCGCTATAATAGAAGGAAGCCTGGAGACTGTGGGAACAGAAATGAGGGTGCATCTGACTCTCAGGGGGCAGGTGTTCAGGCAAAGCCTCCTAGAGGAGGTGAACATTGAACAAAAGCCTTTAAAAGGGGTAGATATTTTCTAGGAGAGAAGAGTTACAGGTAGAAGGAACAGCATGTGCTAAGCTGAAAAGTGGAGAGTATGAGAGCAGACGTAGCAAGAGATGAGACTGGGGGCAGAGGGCAGTTAAGCTAGGGACAGAGCATGGAGAATCTTGTAGGCCTTAATGCTGACTCCAGAGGAGAAGGTTTTAAGGAGGAGCAGGACCTAAGCTCTATGGGGCTTTAGGAAGATGACTTTAGTAGGCTGGGGCCAGAGATGTGAGCTAGAGGTGATTCAGGGGACCGGATGGATTCCAGAGACATTTAGGAGGTAGGCCAGGAAAGTCTTGGTGACTGATAGGATTGGTGGGGGGTAGGGTGAGGAGAGGAGAATGGTCAGGATTGTGGAAATCCTAGGCCCTTGGGCTCTGACTGCAGTCCACGGTAGGTCCCATCAAGTACCTAGACCCTGTCCCTGGAGCTCTCAGCTTGGAACTCTTGATATTATTTACACTGAACAGATGCTGGTATTTTTTGTTTGTTAGTTTTTGTTTTTGTTTTCTTTTGGGTGGGGCCTTTAAGGCCTCAGAGGGGATGCCCTGGAGGCTGGCCCAGGGGCCTTCCATGCCAGAGGGTCTTGGCTGAGATTCATGGAGCTTGAGTCAAGTCTGGGCACTCAGTGTACACATCCCTATCTGCTCCTAGGAATGTCAGGGTCAGGAGTGGGGGGATGGAGCGGGGGAGGCCACAGAGGCCAACATCTTGATAACCAGAGGGACAGTGGATACCAGGCAGGCTGAGCTCTCCTGAGGCCTTGGAGAGTAGGGAGTGGATCAGAGTTAGATTTGCACATTTATTGAGCTATTACTATGTGCCAAGTCCTGTACTAATTGCTGGGAAGTTGGAGAGACACACATCTTTGCCCTTGGAGCGTACCCAAGGCTCTCCAAAATAAAATAAACAAAGGGTTTCTGCTTTTAGCAGCCCCAGAGCAGGTGATGGAGTCTGGAGGGTATGAGAGGAGGGGAGAGGGGGCTCAGGGAAATTAGGGGGCAGTCCTGGCTCAGGTTTTATGTGGGCACTCTACTTCTCTCAGCTGGGCCCTGGCCTGCACCCCACCCCCTACTCACCCTTGCCTGCTGGGGGAGGGGAGGCTTCCCATGGACTCTGTGACTGACTGCTGACTGCTGGGGGGTGAGCCGTAGGTTGTCATTCTCCATGGGCCACATCCTTCTTCATGTGGGCACTACTAGAGACCTTCTTTCCCTCTGCTCCACCAGCCCAGGGATGCCTGCCTTTGGAACTCCTCAGCATGGACTGTTAGCTTTATTCCTGAAGCCTCAGGCTCCCTACCACTCCGGATAGCTCTGGGATCTTGATGTTTCTCTCATTCATTCATTCATTCATTCATTCAACAATTTTACTTATCCTTCCATGTGGGCACTTGAGCAGGCACTGGGGATACAGTGATAAACACAGCATTCAAGCCTCAGTTTTCATAGAACTCATCACCCAAGAAAGAGAAGACAATAAACATAATTATAATAGTGTGAATGAACAAAGCCTTGAGAGCCCAGAGGAGGGGCTCATACCAGGATGGGGAGTTCAGTGTAGGCCTGTGATGTCTAAGCTGAGATCCTAGGATGGGTGGTAGTTAAGTGAGGTGTGAGGATGAGGGTTCCAGGCTGAAGGAAGAGCTTTTGGAAAGACATAGACGTAAGAGAAAGCACGGGCATTTGGGCACTGAAGGAAGTGTACAACTGGGATTATCAATTATTCCTGACTCTCCCCTTCTGAGCACATGGGAGGGTTGCCTTTCCTGGTCACCGTGTGGTTGGATGGTTTCATATGACTAGTTCTGGTGAGTGAGTTGTGAAAGGAAGTGGCTGCCACTTCCAGGCTCAAGCATTTAATTACCAGTGTGAAACCTTCCAGGGCAGTCTTTCCTTCCAACACAGTAGCTGACTGACAACTCTCAAGATGGCGGCTGCTCCAATAGCTGGGGACCCTGAGAGCCTGGGGACCCTACGATGAGTAGAGCCCCCTGTCAACCCTCAATGTCTCAGCGTGAGTGAGAAATATTGATATTTTAAGCTTCTGAGATTTCCGAGATGTTAGTTACCGCAACATAACTTAACCCATCTGGACTAGTACAGTGACAGAGTGGGGAGTATTTCCTATGGATAATTATTTAAAGGGTTTTAAGCAGAGAGAAACCAGGTAAGATTTGTGTTTTAGAAAGATGGCCCTAGCTGCCTGGTGGGGGATCTGGACATGAGTCCAGAACAGGTTGCAGTGACCCAGGCATGAAATGGTGAGGCCTGAGAGTCGGGGTGGAAAGACGTGAGTGGCTTTGAGAAATCTGTGGGAGGAAGAATGGACAGGTCTTTGGGGCTTGGGAATTGGGAGGAGAAAGCAAGAGAGATGTCAGGGACAACTCCCCAGTTCCAGGATGGGGCACCTGGTGGATGGCAGTGCCTTCCCTGAGGTGGGGACACTGAGGAGGGAACACCTCAGGGGGATGAAGAGTTCTGTTTGGGATGCGCTGGGGCTCAGAGGCTATGAGATCTCAAGGAGTGGGGGGTTCTGGTAGGTAGTTGGCTCTATGGGTCTTCACTCAGGAGAGACAGAGACAGGCTGGAGTTGAGACCTGGGGGGCAGAGCACAGAGGTGGTAACTGAAGCCACCACCAGAGAGCTTGTTCAGCTCCCTCAGAGCTCCGAGGGAGAAGAGCAGGGGCCCCTGGATAGCTCCTGGGCAGAGAACAAAGGAGGCGCAGAGGCACCAAGTACCCCAAAGGGCAGCACGTTGTGATTGGCCCAGTGCTCTGGGATGGGGACTCCTGCCCAGAGGCGATTCTTGTCCAGCGGCTGTCCCTCGACTCTCAGGCCCTGGATATTCAGGGACCTGAGTGGGTCTCGGTCCCCTCTGGTCTTCCTGGGCCTGCAGGCCGCCTATTACCTTTCAGAAAATCAGTATGTCCAAGGGTGGCGACAAGGTCAGCATTCAGACGTCTCCGTGCATATCTTCAGATGCTGTTATTCTAAGACCCCGTGACCTGGGCCCACAGGAACCTCTTCCATCTCAGATCTCTGGTGGCTGAACAGCCTGAGTCGTGCACTTGGGCCTTGCCCATGCTGGCTGTGTCTTGAGCCTATGTGTCTCCCGTGTGTGAACTCATCTCTCGTCAAATCTCCTGGGTAGGGCAGACGGTGCCTTTACAGACTGCCACCCCCAACGGTGCCCTTGAGTCCTCTTGGGAATGTGGGGACCTGGGGAGTCGGGCCTCCAGCAGGGACTTTACTGCATAAGCTCCAGCCTCTTCTGAGCCCCTGAACTCAGAGGGTGCCAAGAACCCAAAGCATCTTTGCCAAGTAACTGGTTAGCAGCAGCTTCTTCTCCAGGGCGGGAGAAGGCTGGCTAGCGGAAGAGCCTAGAATCTGACCTGAGCCTGTTTCTGTGAGCAGGTGGTCAGGGCTTCCAAGGAAGAGGGCAGTGGGGTGGCCCAGGACTCCGGCCCTGGGCCCCTGGCCTGTCCCTACTGTCCTTTGATTCTCCATCTGGAACTTGGGCCATATTAATGATTTAAGGAACAATGATCGTAAGGCCGAGGTTCTTTTTCCAAACGCCAGTGTTCCCTCCTGCAATGAATTCCAGATGGCAGGAGCTCTCAGTGAGGGATCTGGCCCCTCCGAGGATGGCCTTCCCCCCCGCAGAGTGACGGCGGGCCGGGGGCGAGCCAGCAGTCTCCTGACACGCCGGCCTTTACAAGTTACCCGACCCCTTTCCAGTGGGTTTAAAACCTTTTTCTTTTTCCATGCAGATGTTCCTCCGGGTGAGCGATCTTTATAGTTTTGAAAAGATTATATCAGTTTTCCAGGAGATTGTGTTACTGTATTTCTTGCCCCCTCCCCCCCTTCCGTTAATGGGCCTGGAAAGGCCAGCTCCTTGCTCAGACAGCACTAGCGGAGCGTCGAGCCGGAGGCCTGAGGCCGGGAGCCCCGAGTCAGGGGAAAGCAAAACAGACCGCCCCCCGCCTCCTTCCGGCCTCCTTCCGGGGGCGGCCGCTCTGGTCAGCAGGCCCAGAAAACTGCTTGGGCCGTGCATTTTTCGATGATTATCAAAGGTGTTAAAATAGAGACAGAGGCACATGTTTGGCTCGAGGGCGGGAGAGGCCGCCGCACAGTTTTGCAGGCTTCAGCTGTCTTGAATCAAAACTATCACTTTGATACTGGAAAATTATTATGAAAATGTTAGTTTTGGGCCTGGGAGCACAAAGCAAAGATTGCTTGGAAGGCTGAGGGCTCTTCATTTAGCATTTGTGTCAGGTCCAAAAACAACCTCTCCCGACTGTTGGGTTTCACCTTTATCCAGGCTTAGGGGTGGCCCCGTCCTGCCCTGCCGCCTTCCAGAACGCAGGAGCCAGCCGGAGGCCACCTAGTCTTCAAGCTCCCCAAAGATGGGAGCCGGACGAGGTCAGGGAAGGCTTCCTGCGAGGGAGGGATAAGCTTCAGGCCTTGGAGGGGAAAAACAATTTATGCAGGGAGAGAAGGCAGGAAAAGGGAAATTGACTTTTTCCAAGGGCCTATTCCAGGGCAGGCTGTTTTATAGGTGAGGTGTAGAGTGGTTATGTCACCCCCTGAGGCCCCCGGAGAAGGACGTGATGTTCAACCTGCACTTATCTGACCCCACTGGCCAAGAGGGAGAGAAGGAAGAGAGGAGAGGGAGGCCGGAAGCATGTGGGCCTGGGGTGGGGAGCGCATGGTCAGCAATGGTCCTGGCTGCAGCCGGAGCAGGGGAGGGGCGGCAGTGACCCTGGAGATGCCACGCCAGTCAGGAGGACTTCATTCTAGGAGACCCTGGAGGATTGAAACCACCGCTAGGCAAATTCTAATTTCTTCATGTTCCAAGGCCCTTTACCCAACTCTCTTCACAGAAAGGAAGAGATGATAGACATTTACTAACCTACTGTGTGCTGTGTTCTGGGAAACCGAAACAAGGAAGGCACAGACCTTGCCCTCATGATGCTCATGGTCCACCAGGGAAAGCAAAGGAAGGACAGGGGCTGCAGGAGCCCAGAGAAGATGGGAGCCTTCCTCCCTCATCCTGAGTGCATAGGAGGTTTCCTGGAGGACTGGATGCCTGCTCTGAGCTTTGGAGGATGGGGAAGAGATGGCTGAGCTGAGTCTTCCAGGTAGATGTGAATCGAGGAAAGAGGCTGCCTTGAGGGAGGGGCACTGCAGGCCAGGGCTGCCGCAGCCCCAGGAAGATGGGGGGGAGCAGTCCCCGGGGCAGTATGGCTATTGACAGAGCTGAGTCTGGGCTGCGCCAATGATGTTCAGCCAGGGAGATCTTGAGCGAAACACGGATTCACCGCCCCTGGGGACTCTGAGCTGCCCCGGCCCCACTGAGCAGGGGGAGGGGTGGGGCTCTGTCCCGGATGTGGTGGCTGTGGGACTCCACCATGGTGCCAGGAGTTGCTCAGACTCAGGGCGGAGCTGCTGCCTTTAAACCCGTTCAGGTATGTTCTGGGACAGAGGGAGCAGATGTATGGGGGCGTGTGGCCCCGAGGGAGGGCCTGGGACCAGTAAGGGGTGGACGAGGTTGTCCTCACCATTGTTTGCATGGTGGTTAGTCATTGGCATGGTGTTCCCTGATAGGCCATCCCATTTCATTCCACATCACTCTCAGATCTTGTCTGGTACCTTCTGTTTGGCACCTTGGGCCTCATTCCTGTCCTCATGTGGTGTGGCTTCAGCCTCTGAAGTCCTCCTTCCCCGAAATGTTTTACCTCCACGGTTGAGGCTGTCCGTGCTGGTGGGGCAGGGGTCTCTGTAGAGTGTGCTGGTTCTTGGGAACAACCTGACCTAGCTTTAAGTCTGAGGACTTGAAGTCAAGTCACTAACTTGTTGCACAACTCGTGGTAAACTCACTCACCTCTCTGGGTCTTGGTTTTTTGAGCTAAGGATCCCTGTCCTATGTGCCTCCCTCCCCCAAGGGTTGGAAAGATCAAATGAGGTCAAGGATGATGGCAGGCATATTATATTTGTTAGAGGCAGCCCAGGGCCAGGGAAGGAGCTGCATAAATCCTGGTCCCTGGCACTTACTGGCCATGCATGGCCAATCCCTTCACTTCTGGAGCCTTAGATTCTGCACGTTCTTGCAGGCCAGTGGTGGGGAAGTTCCACGCTTGATCTCAGCTCCCCACTAAAGTCATCTTTTAAAGGTGTAAGTAGAGAATTGAGTAGAGGCCCTGTTGAAAACATTCTGGGGGCTTTTTATTGTCACCAGACTAAAATCTCATGACGTCGCCTGCTCTCTCGGCTCTCTGCCCATAAGGAGGAAATGAGTTGAGCATTCCGTCTCAGGGCCTTGGCACATGCTATTCTTTTGCATGGAACACTCTACCCCAAGCCCTTCCTCTGGCTTATTCCTACTCAGCATTCAGGTCTCAGCTTAACTATTATTTCTTCAGAGAGGAATCCTTTACCTCTCCCCCCCCCCCCGGCCCCCGCAAAGCATATCCTTTTCAAAGCATTAACCCAATTCATAAACTGCTTTTATTTACTTGTCTGATGGTTTGTTTTGCCCATCTGCTCTACACTGTGAACTCTATGAAGTCAGGGATAATGTCAGTTTTGTTCACTGTATTCCAAGTACCTAGCCCAATGCTTCACCTACAATAAATGCCTAGTAAATATTTGTCCAACTGAGTGAACTCTCCAGTAAACTTGGAGGTCATTATTAATGTGTCCATGTTGCTTATAGGGAAACAGAGAGGAGAGGTAACTTGCACGACTTCTCACAGCTAGGGAGTATAGTTCGGGCATTAACAATCCCGAGGGCTTATACTGGGAAGTGGGAGAATCACCCGAGTGGGGGACTGGCCCAAGAGAGGTCTGCTGCCTTACCCCTTCGGCCCCTCAGTGCCTCCACGCTGGGCAGCTCAGTAGGGCTGAGCTTGGTGGGCAGCCTGAAGCTGTCCTGAGTTCTTGCCGCCTACAGGTGCAACCCACATGAGCAGGTGAAAATGCAGAGGTGCTGACAGCTCTCAACCCTGCACGCCTGGGGGCATCTGGTTTGGATTTGGTCAGGGTTTTTACTAGTTGTTTTAGAGACACTTAAGCCTGCACATTACACCTTGAGCCCACCACATGGCTCCTCCAGGGCCTCTTTGAGCCACCCAGGGGCAGAGAAAGGGCATCCCATGTATCTGCCACAGGGAGAACGAGAGGTCCCTGCCAGCGCCCTGTTGGGGACCATGTGATCAGCGATCCCTGCTGTGCCACGGGTCACGCTGTGCAGAGATGCGGCAGATACGGGCAGAGTCCAGCCCCGACCCGCTGGGACCTCTGTCATTTGATCCTAACATCACATTCTAGCATCATCTCTCTCTCTCTTCTCTCCTCTCTCTTCATTCTCTCTCTCTCTCTCTCTTTCAGTGCCCCTCCATATCGCTGACACCTGAGATGTCCACCTCTTGGGAATATGCCCTCTGCCTCCAGCCTCCCTGCCTTTGCAACACACTTGTCCCTGCAAGAGTGGCCTCGCCAGTGTGGGACAAAGAATCAGGAACCCTCTTCCATGAGTGAGGCAATTGCAGAGGGCAGAGTGGGGAGGTCGATTTCAGCTCCATCCAAGCCAGGTCTTGCCATCCGAGCTGCCCAGCAATGGGCCCACCTGCCTCCGATTCACCCACCTGGAGGCCAGGAATGCCTCCATTAGGAGGAAGTGGGGCCAGCCCGGAAAGTCTGCTTCCAGCTGTGGCCTCTCCTTATCTTATTGGGAGTCCTTCTGCCCCTGGCTTGTATTTTAGAGGTAGCCACATGCCTCAACAGAGCTCCTGCCATTTGCCCCCATTCTCACTCTTCAGGCCAGTGTCCTCTCCATGGCACGTGTCGCTTGCCCCCTGCCCCGGTGCTGTGGCGGGAACACGTTTCCTCTGAACCCGGTTGTGCCACAGGGCCGGGCTGGCTGGTTGCACCAGAACATGAAACAGGGAAGCCTCCGACAGCTCCTGTTGTTTCTGTGGACCCTTCACGCAGGCCTGTGATTCTAGATTTCATTTATCTAATGTTGTAGGATTCTATTACTGGATACGTTTAAGGATTCTAACACCTTAAGAGTCCACAGCTCTCGGTTTGTAGGATTCCCCGACTCTAGACAGCCCTGTACTTGCAAGTTTCTGGGGCCCACCCCGGCCCCCATACACATTCAAGAAATGTTTGTTGCATGATTCCCTGACTCTGGAATTCTGTATATTTCCCAATTTCCAGGAGTCCCTGAGTTTGTAATTGATCGCTTCATTCAGCATTGACAGAGACGGAGCTGCCCACTTTCTAATCAATCAGCTGTGGCAGACAGAGCTTAGGAGAGTCAGTATTTGGGATTGGGAGGTAGAGGGGGTGGCACGCCACAGAGCTGGGCCAGTTCCTTTGTAGCTCATTTCCTCTACTTAGATGAGGGCGATAGGACGGAGGCTTTGGGGTCAGCTTTTGCTGGGGCAGGGCTGAGTCCTTGATAGAGTGTGGCAGGAGTCAGCATGTACGACTCTAAATCACACACGCACCAACCCGCGGGGCACAGCTTGAATGCGTCTCCTGCCAGCACAGGGCCATGGGAAAGTTGCTAGGTACTCCCCACGCCCCTTGGGACTCTTGCAAAAGGAGATGGGAGGCTTCAGGGTCTCTAGCCCCTCCAGGGATGGAATCTCTGAGTGTTTGAAGGCAAAAGGGATTTTCATTGCTTTCTCCAGGGAAGAAACACAAGTGGCTTCTAGGTTGTCCTCTCCTTCTCCTGCACCAGAGGTGAGCTACACCCTGGACAGGTGGGATCTGGGTTGGCTTGAGGCTGTGCATCTATGAGTGAAGACAAGGTCTGACTCTGAGGAGTGATCCCCCAAGGCAAGAGTGATGGGGTTGGCATCTTGAGGACAACAAAGAGACTCTGTCCAACATTCTTGGGGAAGCCCTTGGAAGCAAGACGCTAGCCTGAAAATTAGAGCTATTTAATCACGGCCACACACAGAGAACATGCAAGGGGCTACAGGAATCCCAGACTGCTTTGGAAGGGAGGTTGGCCATGTGACTTCAAAGGTCCCTTTCTGTTGAAGGAGTCTATGATCACATTCAGGATGTCAGAGCAGGACGGGGTCTTCACTATAACTTAGGGCCACCTCCTTCACTGTACATATGGAGAAACTGAGGCCCCAAAGAGGAAATGACCCCCTGGGTGAGTTGATTGCAGAGGTGAGACAAGATGCCCATGATTTTGTCTCCGATCCCTGTGGACCTTTTGTTATTAGCCATCCATGGAGGTCAGAGATGTGACTCTCTTGGCCCCCAGATTAGAATGACTGTAAGTAACAGACCTTCAGAATGAGTAGGACCTGGGTTGGAAGACCAGCTGGACCACTTGGATGGGTGTACTCGGGCACGTTAATCATCCCAAGCCTCAGCTTCTCATGTATAAAATGGTAATAATAAGACCCACCTCAGAAACTTCCATGCCCCCTCTTCTCAAACTATTTGTGGTGAAACACTATTTTTTATTTTCAATCTTTTGCTGATCAGTAATACTTTCATGAAATAGAATAAAAGTTGTTACACCAATGCCAGCTGAAATGTCAATTTCTGTAAACTCAAACTGGTAACTAGTCAGGGGCTGGCTGGCACTGGGCCCTGGGATGCACTTGCAGTGGAGTTGACCTAGGGTGCTCAAAGAATTTCTTGAGTAAGTTCAAGGCAGAGGCGGGAATCAGCACGAATCACCACATTGTCATGTATGAAGCCCCTGCTCAGGGGCTGGTGGGCTACGTACATTATTTTGTGTGAGATCCCTCCTGCCTGCCTGGTGGCATGATGACCTCATTCTGCAGGCTTCTCTTGATTTCCATGTTCCTTCCCCTGAGAGAAATGCCCTGGATGATGATCAAATTGTATTCTCTGTTCTGTTGTGCTCTGGAGTTGGCCTCGGAAGGGTTATTCAGGTTGACACAATGAACATTTCCTGTTGCTGCTTGGGAAAATGCTTCTCTGGCCCTGGTGAGAAGCTCTGGTCCCCATCCAGAGCAGATGGCATGGGCCAGGCATCTCCCCCAGCTCCTCTGGCAAGGGGACCCGGCCTGCGGGAAGCTCCCGGACACTAGTCCCTTGGGTGGTTGGGCATAACACTCTTCAGGTTGGCAGGAGAAATGAGTCTGTACCTTGCTGTGCCATTCCGAGTGCATGCTGGAAAGGAGATTTATGGTGGCAATCTGGGGGAAGGGATAGTTTATCTTCTAAACGAAAACTTTGGGAAGCCTCTGCTTGGGACCCAGACCTCACAAGGATCTAATTAAAGGCCTATTAGTCAAACTAATTCCTGACATGACATCGGTTTGCATTAGACAAACATCTTTGACTTTTCAAACGCTCTCTTGGGAGCCAGGACTTGACTGTGTGACATCTATTGATACATAATCGGGGAAATGGCTGACAAGAAATTGGGCCATCTGATGCCAGGGGTTTTGAGTGCTGGAAAATCATGAGGGCTGGTTTTATTTGGTTGGCAGGTGTTCAGCCCATAAACCCCATGGGGCACCATTTCTCTGCAAGGTGATCCCTCTCATGGGTTTGTTGATTAAGTGAATAATTAAAGACCTAACAGGATTTTTGCTGGTGTCTGGGCCAGGCCATGCCATTGGTCCCTGGGTTCCTGTGACCAGGCCAGGACCCAGAACACAGTAGGTATTCAGGAGTGGGGCCGAAGGGAGGGTTTGATTATAGGAGCCTGGCCACAAGCAAATCAGCGCCGTCTGTATCCTTGCAAAGAGCAGAGGCCAGTGGAGCGGGTGTGTACATACAGTGACGCGGTGACCTAACCCTGGGGCAGGACAGGCATGGGCTGTGACAGTGTGTGTGTGTGGGGGGGGGGCGGGGGGAATGTCTATGCATGCTTCCAGAGGCAGAGGCTCTGCCTCATGCAGTTCTGTGTCTGAAAGATGAGATGTCTGCCTCAAGCATCAAGGATCTGGACGTTGTTCAAGTGATGCTGGCCCATTTGTACCTCCTCATTTCCCATCTCCCTCATTCCATAATAGGCACCTGTGTATGAGGCCTGGGGTCAGAGTCAGGACCCAGTTGTGACCAGGATCAGGACTCATGCTCTAAAAGGATTAGGATTCAGCCTGCAGGTAAGCCCAGTCTGAGTTGGGCCTAGGGCTTAATCTATAACTAGGTTCAGGGCTTACTTTCCTATCCAAGATTATGGCTGAGTCAGTAAGAGGATGAGGGCTCCATCAAGAGCCAGGGTCAGGGCTCACTCTGCAGTCAGGGTCAGGAGCACAGTCTGTTTTCCCTTCTGAAAGGTCTTGGAGGCAGGAACCCGTTCCTGACCATCTCTTGTTTCATACTCTTGCTGCACAGCAACCTCTCAGATAGTGTTTATTAAATTGAACTCTGCTGATTTGAATCAAGACCGATCACAGTCTTTAAGGATTGTCCTGTGGCAAACACAGACTCGGGCATTTCCTGAGTGACCCCATCTGGCGCTCTGTCCCATAGCCTTTCTAGGTGGTAAGCTTCTCACTATTG
The DNA here is from genome assembly GCF_002201575.2 of Neomonachus schauinslandi. Classification (NCBI taxonomy): domain Eukaryota; kingdom Metazoa; phylum Chordata; class Mammalia; order Carnivora; family Phocidae; genus Neomonachus; species Neomonachus schauinslandi. Next base: position 36,698,626 of record NC_058406.1, read on the forward strand.
GAGGTATGCAAGCCCAGTCCCACATCAAGCTGAGGGAACAGGGGATTGTGGTCTCAGCAGGGATGAGCCACAGTTCAGAGATTCAGACCATGGGCATCCGGCTCTGGGACACCAACCGTTAGGGCAAAGAATCCGCAGAAGCAGCAGCTGCCCAATCCCCAGCTGGGGGCCAAGCCCCAGCTTCCGATTGTTCCCCATGTCTTCAGCTCGTTGGGGTCAGCCTCATCCATCAGCGATGCTGCTTGTCATTGGCCCTCTGACAGGCCTCTGGCCGCCAGGGTCTGCTGCTTGGTGAAAGCCCTTATTAAAATTAATCTCATTTTTACGACGGCACCATCTATCTTCTGTCCAGTGGGAACTCAGGGGTCACTGTATTTTTGTTTACTGTCAGCCTACTTCCTCTGGCCATAAATTGCTTTCCTTCCCAGCTGAGCTGGAGCCCTAGAGAATAACGCTTTTCTCTTTCTTTCTTTCTTTTTTTTAAAAGTCAGCCCTGCTTGGGTTGCCTCATTTCTCTCGCCTCCGCCGCTGCCCTCCATCTGCTCTCTATTTAGGGAGTCTGACTAGTTCAGTTTTTCCTGTCTCTAGGTGGCAGCCACCCACACTCTGTCTTCCGTTCCTCTCTTCTTGTCCAGAGAGTACAGCGTTTCTGCAAGTCTAAGAGATAGAGGCTAAGCATCTGTCAAAGGCAGAGCCTTGTGCTAAGGCCACCAGGGAGCACAATCTAGTAGGAGAGACTGAGAGGGTACACACGTGGTTCTGCCTAGGGTGCTCTTTCTCCTAGAGAACTCCTACTCACCCTTCAAAACCCAGTTCTCATTGGGCCTGCTCTGGAAAGCCTATCCTGATCCTCTTCCAAGATTGAGTTACTTGCCATGTTCTCTGTGTTGGCACAGAGGACTTCTTATTATAGCATTCCCATGCTCTTTTATAATTATCTGTTTATGTACCGTTCCTTCAAAGTGGGGAAAATTTCTGTATTAGTTTCTTAGGGAAGCCATAACAAAGTACCACAAACTGGGTGGCTTGAAACAACAGAAATTTCTTCTGTCCCAGTTCTAGGGGCTGGGAAGTCTGAAATCAAAGTGTTGGCAGGGCCGCGGTCTCTCTGAGGCTTCTAGGAGAAAACCTTTCCTTGCCTCTTTCAGCTTCTGGTAGTCCCAGGCATTCTTGGCTCGTGGCAGCCTATCTTCAGTCTCGGTCTCTGCTGTTCCATGGTGTTCTTCCTGTGTGTCCCTGTCTCTGTGTTTCTTCTCCTCTTATAAGGACACCAGTATATCAGATTAGGGGCCCACCCTACACCACCATGACCTCATCTTAACTAATTTCATCTGCAATGACTCTGTTTCCGAATATGGTCATATTCTGAGGCCCTGGGGGTTAGGGCTCTGACTTGTCTTTTCTGGGGGACACAATTCAGCGCATAACAATCTCTTATTCATTACATTCCCAGCATTCTAGCCCAACCCTTGGGTTGTAGTAGGTGCTCAGGAGACTATATCACATAATTCACGCTTTCTTAAATGAATATATAAAATATATAAATAAATAAAATAAATAAAATACAAGGTCGCAAAATATGTAAGCCCTAGTGAGAGAAAGGGGTGTTCCATGTACCAAGTGGAAGAGAGACGAATTCCCCCTGGGGGCTGCTGGGAGGGCATTTCCACGGGGCTTTGAGGAATAAGTAGAAGTTCAGCTGATGCAAAACCTAGAAGAATGCAACAAAGGAACAAAGTCATGGACGTAGAGTAAGGACTATTCCCTGGACCCGAGGGGTCAGCAGAAGCTCGGCAGGTAGACTCTTCTGCAGTCCTATGGCTAGGAGCAGCAAAACCAGCACCGTAACCCAAGTTTCGGTGGGTTTCTAGGTTTTCTCCAGTATTGTGTCTCTCGCTTGCGTTAAAAATCAAGTTCCCTTCCTGGTCCCTGAAAGACCTGGGGTCTTTCTTGGGGGTAAGATCGTGTCTCAAATAGGCAAATCACGGGTGTTTCTCTTTGAGACTTGTTGAATTTATGTTCTTATTGTGGGTCTGTGGGCCTCTGCGGATTCCCAAGCTGGAAGCCCATTCTTCAGACTGGCACGTGGAGGCAGACCGCGCTGCCGGGTCCGGTCCCTTCCAGTGGCTACCGGGTATCGGGAGCAGACAGACCACAGAGACCTGCTACCTCCCTGCCCTCCCAAAGTGCCTCACACGGAACAATTCCTCCCGCATTTAAAAAACAAAACCAACCATGTATGCACAGGACTGTGGTCGGCATGGACAGAACACCCTTCACCTTTTCCTCGTGAAAGCCTTGCGGGTCGTTATCCCCACCCACGAAGCCGCGCATCAGCGTGTGTGAAGGAAAGAGCGGGACCCAAACGACTCCAGGGCGGACACACTGGGCTTCCATCTGGGCTTCCCTGTTCACTGACCCAGGCCTGTGCTTCTGCGTCACGAGCTGTGGGGGAGGAGTCTGGGGGCACCGCCCCGGGGGGTTCTGGGAGCAGTAAAGGAGCTAACCCGTGGGACGCGCCGGGCAGCGCCTGCGCAGAGCTGGCCGGAGAGGAGTGGCCGCCGCGGTGGGTGCTGGGAGCTTGGCCGGCGGCAGGAGGAGAGAACGGGATATCACGATGGGAACCGTCGGCTGCGGGCCTTCTGAGAAGTCCCCTGTAAGGGAAGGCTGCTTCATGAAAGGAGCTATTAAGAAGGAGCCAGGGGACAGGGTCTCCAAGCAGCATCTTCACGAACAAAGGCCTTAGGGCCGCAAGGTGAGGGTGCTCGGTCTTGGAGGGACCTGGACTCAGGAATCAATCACTGGACACCAACGAGACGAGGCAAAAAGTATCACTTTACGCCGATTCTGTGTATTTATGTCAGTCTTGCTTATCTTTTTTTTTTCTTTCTTTATATGTTCTGATAACTGAGTTTAATTTTTCCTCTTTATATTCTTATAACTGAGTTTGATTTAATCTTTTAAAATGTGCTGTTATTTGAATCTAAAAAATGGCAATAAATCAGGCTGGGGAGAGTCAGAGGATTCTCAGAGGACAGCTTCTTCGTCACCATCCTCCATGCGAGCAGACCTTGCCAACTGCTTGGTCCCCCTTCCTCCATCGGCACGGAGCCCCTGGCCAGGCCTGGTGTCCCGCCGCCTCCCTCCCCCGGAGCCTGGCAGCAGCTCCTCGTAGGAATGGGGCGGCCCGTCCCTTCTCCCTCTTGTCCCCGTGCTGAACTGCTCTGCTACTTCGGGACAGCAGATTGGCATTCGGGGGCCCCCCAGGATGTGACCCAACCTCTCTTTCCAAACCTCTTTCCCACCCCTGCCTTGAACGGATACTTCCCTCTCGCCAAACTGGACAGCTTGTGTGGGAAAAGAAAGGAAAAACCATTAGGCCCCGAGTGCAAAACCACAGTTAAAAAAATGTCCATGTGTCTATAAAGTTTGTGATTCTTTCTTTTACCATGTTTCCTGACATGACTTCCCAGCCCTCCCCACGTTCTATCTACTGCCCCCACACCTTGGTCCAGCCCAGCTCCTCCACCTTGCCAGAGAAATGTGTGTCTGCACAAAGCTCCTGCCACCCTTCACTTTCCCATTCCTTTTGTCCTGTATCATTTTCTGCCTTGTATTATGCTTCCTTTTTCTATGTTTCCTCTACTGGGCTCTGAATTCTTTGAAGGAATAAGCCATTTGCCGTTCATTCATTCATTCATTCATGCTATTGAACGGTCAACATGGTGGGCCTTTCCTGGGTTATGATGATACCAAGATGAACGAGATGGGTCCTTGCCTTCAGAGAGTTCAACTCTCAGTTGAAAAGTTAAATTAAAAAGCCAGTGGTTGTTAGCCTCTGGGGGTCTTTAACCCATTGAGATTTCAGTGAATGCCCTCACCAGCGAGAGTGTGCACGCAAAATATTGTCTACCCCTCCAGGTGTTTCCAGACCTCCCAGAGCCACGGGGCAGGTTCAGGAGCTCCGGATGTAAGGGAACAGAGATGAACAGAACACCTACTGTGTGCCTGTTCCTGTAGAAGGTGCTTTAGCTGTTGTGTCTCTCCATCACCACACCCCCAGCCTCCCTTGCTGCCTGGCAGGGGCCTGGCACACCCAGAGACTCGGGATGAGCAAACCTGTGCCTGTCTGAGGGGCATGGCTCACCCAGAGCATTCGACCACTGCTCGGGCCACTCCAGCCTTCTTGTCCCTGCCCTGCTGAGGGATGGAGGGGCAGAGTGGAGGCTGTTCTCAAAGGCAATGGTTTTGTGTTTCTCTAAGAAAGACTTTCCTGTTTTAGACTTGTCACTGGAACAGAATGGCCTCTGGCCAGCTAGCCTCACTTTGGGAGGCAACTGTATTTGGGAGTTAAAATGTCACAGGCTTATCACATGAGAGCCTCCATCTGGGCCCCCCTGGCATTTATGCCTGTGTCTGCTCATTACAGCACTGGAGCGACTGGAGTGGGTGAGAAAAGTCGCTCAGACTCACCCTTTCAGGCCTGGAAGTAAGGAGAAGGGACAGCTCAGAGAGTGGGGAAGAGAAGACTCTAGTCTCCAGGGGCTGCTGTCTGGAGGTCTCCCCATGGCGGCATAGATGCCAGACCTTCATCCTTGAATGAGGCCATCTTGGGGTGTGTTTGCATGAAAGAACAATCTAGAAGTCTCTTCTTAGTTGCTTTTTCTTTTTTCTCCCTCCAGCAGAAGATTTGTGGTATCTGGGGAAAAAAAAAAAAAGAAAAACTATTAGGTCTTGAATGCAAAACCACAGGACTTTTAAAAAAAGTGTTTATTTTTCTGCAAAGTTTGTTTTTCTTCCAATGGGAGCCAAGACGCTCTCTGATGCCGGCCTCTGCTGGCAGCTGGGAGCAGTGGAAAAGATTGCTCTGGATGGAAGAAGTTTGCTGACTGGGGAACAGCAGGCCCAAGTGGACCGGGGGTCTGACTCACACGTCTTCCTGCGAGTGGCTCATGTGTGGGACCAGAGGTTGTGTCTGAGGGGAAGGGGACCAGGGGAGACCATGTGGGCAACCCATGGCCTGTCTTCACTGGAACAAGAGCTTTCTGGACTTCAGGGCAAAAATGATGGCTGCCGGTTCCTGAGTCCCTGCTGTGTGCCAAGCACGGAGCTAGGTGCTTTCCATTTATATCATTTGCTCCTCACTGGAACTGGGAAGTTGTTACTATTACTCTTTCAGAACTTGAGGCCGGAGAATATAAGTAACCATCCCCCAGGGGCTAGGTGACAGCTAGGATTTGAACCTGGGTCTGGTCCAATCCCCATGCCTGTGCTCTGAAGTTCTGTTCTGTAGTGTCTCTCAAATAACCTTGGGCAAGTTACTTAAGCTTTCTGTACCTCAGTTTTCCAATCTGTACAATGAGTATATTGGGATTTTGGGGAAGGTTCAGAGAAAGATTTCTGCAGAGCACTTAGAGTTGCATCTTCCATGTAATCATTATGTGTTTGCTGGACTAATAGTAGTGGTTATTATTCCATTGCTCACAGGCTTGTGCTTGGCAACTTGGTGTTGGAGGACAGGAAGGAGAAGGAGACGCCCCTGTCCTCAGTGGGTGCACAGTCTGGTTGCACGGCAGGCCCCACCCTGGGGTGTTGCCTCACCTGGTGAAGTCCTGAGTGCCTAGTCCTCCCTGATGGAGACGTCTGGCCATCAGCGCCTTCCTTCACGGACATGTCTTGCCTGCCCAATAGGGGCTAGGCGTCCTGTCATTGCGGGTTCACAGGGGAGGGTCGCGTGAAGTTGCTGCTCTGGGGGCGTACGTGGCTCATTGGGAAGAACAGATGGTCAGCAGAGGATGACCACACAGTGTGGTCAGCACTGTGATAAAGGGACACACTGTGATCGTGTCTACCCCGCCCTCACGCCCATACTGCATTCCACTTTGGCTCTGACCTCAGCTGTTTTCTCTTCTTAGAATTCCTCTCCACCCTTCCTTTTCCCTGGGGACCCCCTCCATTTCTCAGGACTGACTCAGCTGCACGCTTGGGGTTGGTGACCCCCTCTGCTGTCCGTGCTCCTCGTGCTTCTCCCTAGCAGCCCGAATCTCCATCACAGCCTTGCCCTGGTCTACTCCTGGGCCATTCCTTGTACAGTGGGGACCAGGGTGCCTCACCCTGGACTTAGCATGTGCTCAGGGAGTCTTCGCTGAGCTTTTAGGACTCTGATCTGTTCCCCTCAAGCCTGTCAGTCATGCCAAAGGAACTGCCAGCTCTGATTGGAGGCAGGAGGGAAGGGTTGGGTGGGCCCTAGCTGTTGCAGCAAGCCTGGGCATAGAGGATACTTCTCGGAGGCTGACGAACGGAGGTCAGAGACCAAGCTCATCAACACTTTCACCGATGCCTTGAGCGACTTATTTAACCTCACTTTCCACATCTGTAAAAGAGGTAACGATAGTACCTACTTCATAGGCTCGCCAGGAACTTAAATGAGATTATAAATAGAAAGCTCTTAGCACAGGGTGTCTGGCACATGGTCAGAGCCCAATAAATGTCAGTTGTTGTCGCCATGGTTACCATGGCAACGATAAGACCGGCCAACCGCTGCTGGCCTGGTTGAGCTGTGGCCGCGGTCAACTAGTTTATCTGTTGAAGACTGATTTCCCGCAGAAGTGTTAAGAGAGCCACTGAGGTGTCACCCTCCCTGCTGGAGGAGAGACATGTGTGTCACTAGACCATAGTCACATTTTAAACATAGAGCTCCTGTGTGGGGCTCCTCCTCCGAGAAGCTTTCCCTGACCACGCCAGCACGGCTCTTGTCTCTCCTCTTTGAGCTCTCACGGCACGTAGCATCTGAGCTGCCCATTTAGCACTTGATTACAGACTGTCTGGTTTGCTCTCTAATTGCTTTCTCTGTGTATGGGCTTGTCTGCCTGGCGAAATCACAAGATCTGTAAGAATAATTATTGCATCTCATTTATGGCTCTCAAACACCTAGCTCCACACTGTCTGCATAGTAGGGATTTAATAAATGATATGCTGATTTGACCTGCTTAAAAACGTTGTGTGTTCACCTGTCGTAAGAGAAACACTAAAAGGAGAAACATGGATAAAAGATAGAATTCACAGAAACAGAAATGTAAATGGCCGAGAATATGAAAAAAAATGCTCAATCTGGCTTATTAGAAATCAAGGCAATGGCGGTGAAATTGAAATCCCATTTTCCTTATTCAGAGGCACTCATTTAAAAATTATAAAAGCGCTGGGGAGGTAGGTGGGGGGATCTCTCTCAGACGTCATTAGTGGGAGGGCAATGCCATTCTTTTGGTGGTAATTTGCAGTATGCAGCAAGAGTCTAAAAAAGCCCATGCCCTCTGACTCAGTAATTCTACCTTAAGTAATACTTCCCAGGAAATACTAAGCGATACAGACAGGACTCATGTGCAAAGGTGGTCATCATACTGTTATTTTTAATAGTGAATTTTGAAGAATGGGCTAAATAACAGCATAGTAAGGCTCAATAAAATAAGGTTTTATTGAAAAGATGTCAACCTCTCTCATGAAAACGATGAAGATTAAAATATGATAATATTTTTAACTACGAAAATTTAAAAAGTAAAAAATTTGATAAAACACAACCAAGTAAAACAGGCTTAAAGATACTGTTGAGATAGCCATCATCAATAATTTTGCAAAAGCAAAATTTAAAAATCTTTGTGCAAATTAAAAAAAATGCACATACCTTTTGACCTAGAAATTCTACCTCCAGGAAACTAATCCCTAGATATGCCCGCACTGATATGCATAGATATTTGCACAAGGTTATTTACTATGGCCTTGTCTGTAATAGCAAAAAAACTGAAACCAATTGAAATGCAAATCAGGAGAAGACTAAAGAATGAGGTAGAGCTTAGTTGTGCATAAGGAAAGCATATCAACGTATGTTAAGTGGGAAAAAAGAACAAGGTGTACAGGAAGATCTATAAGCTATATTACTAAGTAAATAGTCACGATTAGTACATATAACATGCTTCAATTTGTGTAGAACAATAGGGAGTTTGAGACAAAGATATAGATATTAATAGAGACTTCTGGGAGAGGTAGTGTATGCAGTATTTAAAAACATAAATTCAGGGGGCGCCTGGGTGGCTCAGTCGTTAAGCGTCTGCCTTCGGCTCAGGTCATGATCTCAGGGTCCTGGGATCGAGTCCCGCATCGGGCTCCCCGCTCTGCGGGAAGCCTGCTTCTCCCTCTCTCACTCCCCCTGCTTGTGTTCCTTCTCTCGCTGTGTCTCTCTCTGTCAAATAAATAAATAAAATATTTTTAAAAAAACATAAATTCAGTAGCCAGATTATTTGAGTTCAGTTCCTGGCTCTGCCACTTTTGAGCTGTGTGACCATGTGTGAGTCATTTAACCTCTCTGCTTCAGTTTTTTCATCTTTTTAAAAAATATTTATTTATTTATTTGAGAGAGAGAGAGAGGGAGCACAGTAGGGAGGGGCAGAGGGAGAGGGAGAGGGAAAGAGAGAATCCTAAGCAGGCTCGATCCCAGGACCCTGAGATCACGACCGAGCCGAAATCGAGAGTTGGAGGCTTAACTGACCAAGCCACCCAGGTGCCCGCAGTTTCTTCATCTTTAGAGCACTCTATGTGTGAGCTATTCTTACTATTTTTTAAACAAAAAAGTAAAGTTTTGAGGGTGGTTACCTTTGGGCAGTGAACCCAGGGGTCTAATTTTCATTGTATAACTTTTGGAGTTGCTCATTATCAGGGCACATGACTTTTTATCCATGGACATGCTGCAGCAGCAGGACACAGACGGCATAATCGACCTGGGTCATTTGATGAGAGGTGAACAAAAGGACTTTTATGACCATGTAGGCAGCGCTGAGGGGGCAGCACTCCAGCACCAACACCTGCAGGGAGCTTGGGCACCTCGAGGCCCGCAGGGCCAAGAGGAGGGCTTGGTTAGCCAGAGCTGGAGAGCCAGCTGTGGGGAGAGAGCTTCTGACAGGGGCTGTGGCTCTGGGCAAGTAGGAGGCAGCCAACCTGCTCCAGCCCCAGCAGGAAGGGACCCAAGGGGATCGAAATGGATCTCCTGCTATGCCTCCCATTGGCAGGACCCGCCAGATGGCGGAGGGCAAAGTAGCAGGTGCAGGCATCCCTACCCATCAGCGCACTGAGGCCTGGGGCAGGGAGAAGAGGGGAGGAGAGCGCATCTGGACAGATCCCAGCCCCTGGAGTAGTACATATGACCCCTACCTTCAAGGGTGTGAGAATGAAAGAAGTTAATACATGGAAACTCCTGGAACATAGTAACTGTTTAATAAATGTAAATAACCACCAGTACTAGCATTATTTTCTAAATGCCTAATAAGACATCCCACACAGGCAGATTATTTCCATAAGAATTTATAAAAATGATGTTTTTGAAGAATTTTTAATGACATGGGAAAAATTCTTATGGTATGACATTAAGTGAAAAAAAATACAAAATTGTATATTGGGAATGATTTCAACTTTGTGGAAATAAACCACAGGCAAGCAAACCATACTGGTACAGGATAGGGAGACCAGGAAGATAGCTGAAAGTGTCCATCATGGTTGTTCCTGAGTGGTGGGACTGGGGGGAATTTAAAAATGTTCTTCTTCATACTTGCTATATTTCAGTAATTTTCTAAAACGAGCATGTTTGCTTTAACAAACAAACAAAAAAGGAACATTTAAGAAAGCATGAAACAACCAATACCTCAGTGGCTCTTCACGGATAAATACTATCTGTGCTTTAACAAGCTGATGCCAGGTTCTGCCACTATTCAAAGAGGTAAGTGACTCAGCAAGGGTTGGCCTGGGGAAGAAATGACCGAGCTGGGATTCGGATTGAGGACCCTGATTCCCCAGGCTGCTCGCTGAAAGACCTCGCCATGTCATTGCCTCCTTAGACGATATGTCCAAACTTTCACGGACGCTGTCCACCATTCCAGCCTCCCTTCTGGCCACTCTGACTGCTCCTTCCCCTTATGGTCTAGGGATGCCCTCCCCCAGGCTGTCAGCCCTGCCACACTAGCCCTGACGAAGGGATTCCCTCTGTGGGGAATCTCTCTCTCACCTTGTGACCTGGCTTACATGTCTTCCTTCTTCCAGACCCAAGCCCAATGTCACCTGCCATAAGGAGCCCTCTCTGACCTCCAGTGGCTGCGTTAAGGTGCCTCTCCTGGGTTTCTGCAGCCCCCGTGCCTAACCTCTGCACTCAACTCCCTCTTTAAAAACTATTATTATTATTATCATAATTGGTGTTGTTTTGTTTAAAGTACAGTTGACCCTTGAACAGCACAGGGGTTGGGGGTGTGGACCCCCCATGTGGTAAAAACTCTGCATGTCATTTTGACGCCCCTCAAACTTAATACCACTAATAACCTGCTATTGACTGAAAGTCTTACTGATCATATAAACCATAGATCAACACATATTTTGTATGTTGTGTGTATTATATACTGTATTCTTACAATAAAATAGAGAAAAATGTTATTAAGAAAATCATAAGGAAGAGAGAACACATTTATAGTACTGTACTGTATTTATGAAAAAAATCTGCATATAAGTAGATCTGTGCATTTCACTCTGTGTTGCTCAAGGGTCACCTGTATTCCCTTTTCTTCCATCAAACTAGAAGTTGATGTCTGCTGGCTGGATTGGGCCTGCAGATTCTTAACTTACATAGTGTGAAAGATGATTACATTGTCAACATTTAAATATTGGGGGATCTTGCATAAATATCTTATTTTTGGCTTCTCTTTAAAACTGTTTGCAACACTGGGTGCACACTCGTGAGTGGCCCCATTGGAAGGAGCTGTAGAGCCTGTTTCCTTTTTCTTTTTTAAAAGATACTGTTTATTTATTGGTCAGAGAGAGAGAGAGAGAGTGAGCACAAGCAGGGGGAGCAGCAGGCAGAGGGAGAAGCAGACTCCCCGCTGAGCAAGGAGCCCGATGCGGGACTCGATTCCAGGACCCTGGGATCATGCCCCGAGACAAAGGCAGACGCTTCACTGATTGAACCCCCCCCCGGCGTCCCTAGAGCCTGTTTCCTTTAGGTGAGGACAGTTGGCCGTCATCTTCACGACTCCCTGCTGTCCTACACCAAGCTAGCTGCACTGACTGATGCACCGGCCTGGCTCCCGAGATAGAGAGCCCGTTTTGAGCTTAGTGTCTGAAACAACAACCATTTGCCTATCTCATGATTCCGTGAGTCTACACTTTGGTCTGGGCGCATCTGAGCGGTTGCTCTGCTGGTGTCAGTCGTCTGTGGGTGGCTGGTTGTTGGATGGAGTAATGAAGCGACACGATTCTCATCATCCAGCAGGCTAGCCTGAGCTGCGTCATACAGGGTGGTAGCAGGGTTCCCAAGAGCAGAAAGAGGGCCGGGCTCCATGTCCACATGCTTTTCAAGCCAGGTGCTGTCAACTCAAGTACTCGTGTTCCATTGGCCAAAGCAGATCACTGGGGGGCAAGCCAGAGTCGAGGGCTAGAGAAACGGACTCTGTTCCTGGATCGGAAGAGCTGCAAAGTGACCTTGCAAAGATGTAGGCATGCAGAGATGAAAAGAATGCTCATTTTTGCAATCTCCCACGAGCGAGGACCTTGTCTTATTTACTGCCACTCGTGGCAAAACACAGACCCTGACCTGTGGGAGGATAATCACTAAATGTTTGTTTCATTAAATGGAAATGAATGCAAATGAGTCTATTTTTCTCTGGCTTTGGGATCTCTTCTCAACAGACTCTTCTAAGGCTTCATTCGCTTACCTTGCTGCTCTAGGGGCCCCCGGCGCTGTGGAGAAGCAGGGTGGCTGGGGCCTCTCAGGACCCCAAAGACAAAGGCGCTAGCTGGGGGCCTGCTTCGGGTTAAGGCGCTGAATTATGTGGAGCGAGAAGCCGCGGTTGGATCTGTGGCCATTCTCAGCACGTGCCAATGAAGCCACAGCGGAAATGCTAGCTTATTGGAGTGGTCCCCTGTGATTTTGAAATTGTGGTATGAAGGTCATCTAAAAGGCGATCTTCGTTTTGGGTGGGGAAGTGGGAGAAACCTCTTGCGGCTGGGCCACGCCGGCCGTGTAGTCCTGCACTTGGCCCCGGCCTGGCTCTGGCCTGCAGCCGAGACCACAGCCACCTTCAGGCAGTGCTGGACAGAGAGGTGTGCGAGATGACAAAGGGGCTCAGCCCTGCTAATGTGGGATGCCTCGGACTCCCGCTCACGAGACGGCCAGCTAGCGAGCCCTGGGCCAGTGAGTTGTCGTGCCGGCCACTACCTTGCTGTCCCTCTGCCCTCGGCCTCCTGCAGTGACGTGGGAGGGGGATGGGTGCAGTGCATCCCAGGCACCCCTCCAACGCTCGAGAGGTCGTCTGCGTATACCTATGCCCCCTGCATCCAGTCCAGGATGCTCACAGGCCCCAGTCCAAATCCCCACTCTCCTCTGGCTTTCTCATCTGCTCCCATGATTCAGTTACTCACCTCCTTTAAGCCGTTGCTCAAATGTCACCTTCTCAGTGAGACCTGCCCTGACCACCCTGTTTAAAATGGTCCTCCACTCCCCTTCACTACCATCCTCCTCAGCCTGCTCTCCTTTCTCTTTTGCATCATCCTTGTGATCTTCTATGCATCCTCTACTTCACTTATGTGGCGCTTGCTGTTGTGCGGGTCTCCCTCTCAGAGAATGCAGGTGCCACTGGGTGGAGATCTTTGATCCACTGACAGAGCAGTGCCTAGAACAGTGCCTGGCGCATCAGTAAATTTCACAAATGTGGTGAATGACTTAGTGAACCTCTGTGACATCAGTGGTAATGACCCTGAAGTCCTTTTCTTCACTCTAAGGCTCCCTGCCGCTCCCTCGAGGGCCTGGGTACTCACTGGAGAAGAATGTCAAGAAAGCCTCAGCCTGAGTTCTGCTGGAGCCGTGGCTGAGGTAGCCCAGGATAGCAGGACTAGTTGTGTCTTGACTCCAGCGCTTCTTAGCTGAGTGACCTTGGGTAAGCTATGTACCCTCGCTAAGCTTCAGTTCCTTCCCTGACATATGGGAGTCAATAATTATAACTACTTCTTAGGACTGTAAGGATTTAATGAGATACGGTACTGTGTTTGACAATGGAAAGTGCTCAATAAATGTTTTGGCTATCAAAATTACTGCTGGCACTCCTGGGTATTTACCCCAAAGATACAAATGTAGGGATCCGAAGGGGCACATGCACCCCAATGTTTAGAGCAGTCATGTCCACAATAGCCAAACTATGGAAAGAGCCTAGATGTCCATCAACAGATGAATGGATAAAGAAGATGTGGTATATATATACAATGGAATATTATGCAGCCATCAAAAAAATGAAATCTTGTCATTTGAGAGGGTATTATGCTAAGCAAAATAAGTCAATCAGAGAAAGATAAGTATCATATGACCTCACCGACATGAGGATTTTGAGAAACAAGACAGAGGATCATAGGGGAAGGGAGGGAAAAATGAAACAAGACGAAACCAGAGAGGAAGACAAACCATAAGAGACTCTTAATCTCAGGAAACAAACTGAGGGTTGCTGGAGTGGAGGGGGGTGGGAAGGAGGGGGTGGCTGGGTGATGGACATTAGGGAGGGTATGTGCTATGGTGAGCACTGTGAATTGTGTAAGACTGATGAATCACAGACCTGTACCCCTGAAACAAATAATACATTATATGTTAATAAAAAATTTAAAAAAATTACTGCTGGCATTCATGCAGTATTTTGCATTTCCTAAAGAGTTTATAGATACATAATTTTAGTTAATTTTAACTATACGTGTTTGAGGAAGAACGGGAATCTCCATTATACGTAGGAGGATACTGAGATTTAGAGACAAATAGGGACTTACTTCATGTCACAGAGTTGATGAGTGACAGAGCCCAGAGCCAAACCTGGGACATATCTTACCATAGGCCCAGCCCAACACTCGCTGCTTCACATTTCTATCTTTTATGAACTAAAAGAAGAAGGATTTTTTTGGAGGGGAGGGTTGTGGTTTGTTTGTTTTTAAGTGACAGTGCTGAATTAATCTTGAATTAAGGCTGTCCTCTGCTCTGAGACACATCACATCTGTTGAAGGGGGTGCATTACTGAATCAACAAGCTTTCAATGAAGATCTAAAGACCATCTGGGTGCCCAGCCGGGTGCTGGGGTCAGGGTGGAGATGAGAGAAGGTGGGGGTGAGGGGAGGTCCCACAAGGTGAACCTTATTTGGGGATAGCCCCTCATCCTTCAAAGCCCAGCACAAACCAACCCTAGGAATCAGTTCTCGGGTGGGAAAAAGAGGGAGCTAGGTCCTGTGGAATATCTAGTACGTGTCAGGCATTTACATATGTCATCATATTCAGTCCTTAAAGGAACCTTTGGCAAATTTCCCATTTTACTGATGAAGAATCTGAGGATATAGAGTTTAAGGGACTTGCCCAAGGTCACAGCTAGGATGTGGTAGAACCAGTTATGTGCCAGGTCTGCCTGATGCCAACCCATGCTCTCCATCTTCTACTGACAAAGATCCCCTCAGTAGGCGCGGGGAATCCGCTAAACATTGCCACATATCTTATTCTTTTTCACTCGCTTCCCCTGAAGGCAAAACTCCTTGAGGACAGGGACTATGTTGTTTGTCTCGGTAACTCCCCTGCCCAGCACTGGGCTGGGATTTTCCTTATGAATAGTGCTTTTGTATCTTGTTTAAGAAACCTTTCCCTGCTCCCAGTTCATTGGGTATGTTCTCCTTTGTTATATTCTCGGAGCTTTATAGTTTTCTGTTTCACTTTAAATCTAAAATTCATTTTAAATTGATTTTGTATGATGTGAAGAAGAGATTAGTTTTAATTTTTTCCCATATTTTAAACATTTGACTGAGTCCTGTCTATGAAAAAGTCTATTCTTTTGTTCAATGTCCTGGGGTGCCATTTTTGCCTTTGATCAAGCACTCATTAAAGCTTGAGCTTATTTCTGATATTTTTTTCCCATCAATCTATTAATCTATCCTAGCCAGTACCAACTTGCTTTAATTACTATATCTTGCTAGAGCTTTATGGTAAGTTTTTATAGCTGGTAGAATAAGTTTTCCCATCTTCTTTCTTTCAGGAGTGTCTTGGCTATTCTCGCCTTCTTGCATTTCTATATAAATTTTAGAATCAGCTTGTCAGTTATCATTAGCCTATCATTGAGATTATGATTGAAATTCATTGAATCTATAGATCAAATGGAGGAGAACTGACATCATTGAAATATTGAGTCTTTCAATCTATGAATTTGAACTATCCCTCCATTTCTTTAGTGCTTCTTTAATTTCGCTCAATAATGTTTTGTAGTTTTTGATACAGAGATCGCACATGCTTTTGATTGTTTTTATTCTTACTTACATTTTTTTTAGTGCTGTTGTAGTTGCCATCTTTAAATTGTCTGGTATAGATTTATAGAAATAAAATGGAATTAAAATTTTTTTTTATTCTTGGGGCGGTGGGTAGAGAGAGAGATTCTTAAGCAGGTTCCATGCCCAGTGTGGAGCCCGGCATGAGGCTCAGTCTTACAACCCTGAGATCATGGTCTGAGCCGAAATGAAGAGTCAGACACTTAACCGACTGAGCCATGCAGGTGCCCCAGAAATAAAATGGAATTTTAGATTATTGATCTTATATCTATCAACCTTGGTAAAATTTTACCTTAAAGTCTGCATGGTCTGATATTAATATAGCGACACCAGCTTTTAAAAAATTAGTTTGTATGTTATAACTTTTTCTATGCTTTTGTTTTCAATCTTGCTGTATAATTGTATTTTAGGTATATTTCTTATAGGCAACATATAGTTGGATTCATTTTCAGTGTAGCCTGGCAATTTTTAAATCTATTAATTTGAAGCCATTAGTTCATTTATATTTTAATGTAACTACTAAAATATTTGGGTTTAAATCTACATCTTACCATTTGTTTTCTATTTGTCCTGCCTGTTCTATGTTTCTTTTTCTCCCTCTTTTCTTGCTTTTTTTCTGGATTTATTGAGCATCTTTATTATATAATTTATCTCCTTAATTAGCTTGGTTATTTTACCTTCGTTTACTCTCCTTTAAGTGATTTACCTAGAGTTTTAAAAATGTGCTGCTAACTATCAAACATTATATGGTCTTTAAATTCGTACTTTTATTTCTTCCTGAAAATGGAATCTTAGAGCACTTTAACTGCATTTACCCTTTCTCAAATTTAATGCTGTTATTTTCATGTGTCTTAATAACCTGTATTTCTAAACCACACAAGACGTTACTGTTATCATTTTATACCATCCATATTCCTATGTATTTACCCATATATTCAGTCTTTTTGTTGTTCTTCATTTCTTCCTGCCTATCCAAGCTTCCATCTGGGATCATTTTCTTTCAGGATTTCCCTTAATATTTCTTCTACTTCAGATTTGCCAGCGATAAGTTCTCTCATTTAAAAAAATCATCTAAAAAATGTCTTTATTTTGCCTTCATTTTTGAAGACCATATGCCCTGGAGTCAAATTCTAGATCAGATTATTTTCTTTTAGCTGTTTACCGTTACCACTTCATTGTCTTGTGGTTTCCACCGCTTCAGTTGAGAAGTAAACTATTAAATCGCTGCTCCTTTGGTGGTGATATGTCTTTCTTATCTGGTTGTTTTTAAGAGTTTTCTTTATTATTCTGTATTATTAACTGTAATATGGTGTAGTTTACCTTGAATTAATCCTGCTTTGGTTTCGTAAAGTTTATTGATTCTGTGGCTTGCTTCTGTCTTTTCTCTATCTGGGACACTAATTGTAGGCCTGTCTTACATTCTTTTTGTATTTTACATCCCTCTGTCTCTCTGTATATCATTCTAGCAATTTTCTTTGAACCTATCTTCTAGCTCATTCATTCCATCTCCAGCTAGATCTAACATGCCATTAAACTGATGCACTAAGTTCTTAATTTCAGAGATTTCATTTTCAGTTCTAGAATTTCCAATTAATTCTTTTTCATTGTTTTATTTTTTCCATTGCCATTCTCCACCTTGCTTTATAATTCCTTGAACATATTAAGCATGGTTTTATTAAAGTCCATATCTAATTAACACAATTAGCTGGCTCTCCTGTGGGTCTGTTTCTATCGCTTCATTTCTTTTAATTCACATAGTCTCATGTGCCTGGTTATTTTGGATTGTGTTCTGAATATTTTATGTAAAAAACCATAGAGATAAGTTGTGTGCTGGGCTGATACGATCTTTGACCAGAGGAGATGTACCTTTGCCTCCTGCAGGTGTCTATGGCTCTGACTATGGCTCTTCTGGATCACATTTATCCAGTCAGTGATTAAGATCATTTAAAGCTGGGCTACCATCCCTATTAGTGCAATGTATTTTCTGTTCTCCCTATCTCCTGGGGTGTAGCCCATTAGGGTCTCAACCAAAAGCCTTCTTGGCAGACTCTGGGCTCCCAGTTTTGTCCCCTTAGTTTTATGAGTCTGTTGAGAGTTCTGTTCAGTATCTCAGCTTCTCAACTGCCTCTCTTGGGATCAGCAGATACATCCAGGGGAAAAACCAGCTCAAATGCTAAGCACAGCTGTCTGAGTTTCCTTCGTCTTTCAGTTTGTTCCCCATAACTCTTCACTGCCTTGTTGGCTTGCCAATGCCTTCAAACAGATGTGTTTTGTTATTATTGTTTGGCTTTTCTAGTTGTTCTTATCGGGGAGTTTGGTCTGAATTAACTAGTCTGCCAGTACCAGAAACCATATTGAATTATGAATAATAGCAATGGTGATAAAATTATGATGACCCCGATGATGAGCTGATAAATGTCTAAAACCATCTCTCAAAATCGTGTGTATATAAAATAAATTTTATAGATATAGAGAATGTGTAGCACACAATTTACAAATAATAACAAAATATAAAACATATTTTATTATTAACTCCATATAGCCAATTAATTCTTACAGGATGCTATTTTTGATTTCGTATTTGTAGTCAACCTATGGTTGCAACTGATAAATGAGCACAGTTCCGACATAGATGTTGGTTAATCATTTTGTTTATATTAACAAGATGAAAGTAAAACAAGAATGATGTATGTCAGAACTTTACTCTGTCATCAATGATGTGAACAGATTCTTTGCCTAGTCGCATAATAGTTTTTGAGTACTGGAAGAGTATTGCCTCATTTTTTTGTGTTATAGACACAATTTTTAAGTTTAATTTGCATCATGAATATTTTCTCCATCACTAAATCTAGATAATCAAGAAAATAATAAATCAAGCGCAGATTTGTAGCTTTGCCAATTTCTGAGGTGTGAATATTCCCCTCATGGCCGGTTCTAAGCTACCAAGATGACATCACTCAACACAGAATTGAATTGGGAAGGGATACACGATAGCACATCACATGTAGTATTTCCACCATACAGAAACAATCGATGTAAATAACCTCAAGAGAACAGATAATCATAGTAAAATGTAAATAGAAAATGGTGGGCTTTGAGTATTATAATTTTTTAAATATAATTTCTTTAATTGTAAGTTTATATATTTTCATTTTTAAACAATAATTTAATTTTTTTAAAGATTTTATTTATGTATTTGAGAGTGAGTCTGTGTACAAGTGGGGGGAGGGGCAGAGGGAGAGCAGACTCCCCGCTGAGCAGGGAACCCCATGCAGATGAGCAGATGCTTAACTGACTGAGCCACCCAGGGGCCCCCAAAATACTTTAGTTCCTAGTGGCAGCTGTTTTCAACAACCCGCTCATACAATTCCTGAAAACGTAATAATCCTTTCACAAGACAGTACGAGCTGATCCCAACACACCACTTGAGCACCCAGTCCCTGTACTTCCTCTGTGTCGGGCGCCACACCAAATTCTGTACATGCATTATCTCATTTTTTCCAAAGATTAATTAATTTATTTGAAGGGAGGAGGGGCAGAGGGCGAGGGAAAGAGAGAATCCCAAGCGGACTCTGCACTGAATGCGGGGCCGGATATGGGGCTCGATCTCACAGCCCTGAGATCCCGACCTGAGCTGAGACCAAGAATCGGATGCTTGATTGACTGAGCCGCCCAGGCGCCCTGTGTCTCATTTAGTCACAACAATGATATGAGGAAAGTTTAGTTATGCCCTGTCTTTGAAGGTGTACACTCTGAGACTCAGAGAAGTTAAACACTTTGTCCAAGGACAAAACTTGGGTCCAGATCTGTCTGACTTGATCCCTGATGATGATGGTAAAATCAACAATAATACTAGTAATAATAATGGTGACAAACAACATTTAATGAATACTAGCTCCGTGGCAGTATTTACCCACATGAGCTCTTGTAATCCACTAAATTCTTTGAACTATCACCTGTGTTCTCTTGACTCCATGCAGCCAGCACTTCAGGGAAATAGGACATTCCGGCAGGAGACAGCACTCAGAGGACGGACTGGGGACCAGGAGTCAGCGGCGGTCAGACGGCAGGGACGGCTCAGTCTCCCTTGCATAGTCTCAGCTCCTCTCTGGGTGGTCTGCGGGGAATCTCTGGGGCTCTCTACCACTGCCATCCCATCTGCGTGCCTGCTGAAACCCACTGGTGGGCTCTTCTGGATGGCAGGTCTGACCACCACCCAGAAGAAGCATTTTCTCTCCGGCAGGGCTGTCCCAAGAAGAGTGGGTGCCTGGGAAGGGTAGCGAGATCTCTGGCCCGGGAGGTGAGAGCGGAGGCAAGAGCCCTTGCAGGGAGGCGGTGACTCTGGTCTTTCCTTCTCACCCCACACCCCCACGCAATTTTTCTGCTAATCCTGTTGGCTCTGCCTTGAGGGGTCTAGACCCTGACCATTTCTCACCAGCTTCCTATTACCTCCCCGGTTCCAGCCACCACCGGCTCTTGCTGAGACTGGGCCAGGCAGTCTCCACCTCAAAGAGCTAATTCATTTCACAGCACTCCTCTGCTCAAAGCCTCCACTACTCCTCCATCCCACCTGGAGTGGACCTGGCTCCTCTTCCCACCGTGTCTCACCCCTGGGTCCCTCTCCTGGGCCCCACCATCCTGCTTGCTGCTCCACAGACCCTCCCGCCTCTTTCCTCTAGACGTTCCCAGCTCGCTTGTTCAGGGCCGCCCCCTGGGTCTTCGCTGGCCGCCCCATTCCAAATCCCCAGCCCCTCTCTCCTCCCCCGCTCCCTGCTCTGTGTTTATTCACAGCGCATAGCTCTGCCTCACTGGCCATCAGTCCACGCCATTATTTTGTCTATTGTCTTTGTCCTCCCGCTAGAAAGTAAGCTCCATGAGGGTATGCTTTCTGTCTCCTGTCAGCTGCGGTGTCCCCAGCAGCAGGAAGAGGACCTTGGTGTTCAGTGAGGGCTCACTAGATGGAGGCTCATCTGCCTGGTTTTCAAATCGAGTCTGATCCTATGAAAACTGCAATGGCCTTTGGCTCCAAGAAAGTGGGGATCCATGTCTCCTTCTCTTCCTCCTCTCCGGCCCAGCCAGAATGCCTGATGCATCTCCTCACCGTCCCTCAATCGCCAACCACCACAGCAGCCCCCCAAATTGTTCCTCACTCCACCAGCCCCGGACCCAGTGCCCCCCACCCTAGGCCTTCCACGTGGCTCCTTGTCCTCCGGGGGCCCCACTGAGCTGTGACCCACTCCCAGCCAGAGGTCCAGGGACCACAGCTGTCTGGGAAGGCGGTGAGTAGACAGGTTTGCGTGACAGGCCCTGGGATTTGTTCTAAGTCAGTGTGGAACCAGGCCATGCCTTTCGTTTGGGGTCCCAGAGATGTGCTTCTCCCACAGCAGGACTCCTGCCTGGCTGGGCCGTCCTGGCCCCACCTGTCCCGCCTGCCCTGCCCCACTCCGCTGCTCCGTGGCTCTGCTCTTCTCTCTCCCCCGGCCTCCTCTCGCCTCTCTCTGATCATCTTCCTGCTTCTTGTCAGTCCGGCTCACTCCCTCTTATTCTCTCTCCCCAACTTCCTGCCTCTCGGCCATCCTCATCCCTACATCAAGGCCTTGGCTGCCCTCTGCTTGCCTCTTTTCCTCTCCGTCTGTCTCTCTTTCTGTCTTGTCCTGTCTCTGAGACTCTCCACCCCACTATGTCTTTGCTCTTAAATGTTTTCTCTCTCCCCTTTTGTCCTAGTCTCTGGGTGGAATCGGAGGAGAGCCCGGGAAGGTTCCCTCCCAGCACCCAGGAGCTCTGTCGCCCCTCGGCACCTGCACGGCCTCTGCCCACTGGAATGTGCTCGGGCTGAGGCCCGGGGTGGAGGAAATCCATTTGTTATTTCTGATGGAGACAGCCCCTTCCCAGGAGGCCTCGGGCCCCCTCAGCTCCCCCTTGCCTGCCCATGAACTCTGGGAGCACCTGAGGGAGAGCTGCTTGCCAGGAAGAGGGTTCCACGCGGGAGCAGCTTTCCAAGGAAAACATTGCCTTGATAAATCATGTGTTGGGAGGGAGCTGGTTCCACACGCCATAAATTGCCAACCTGACCTCCCCCGCAGGGCCCCGCGGCCCCCAAGTTGAGGTTGTCCTGCAGGGCCAAGCCAGCAGTTGGTGCAGCTGGAGTTGGTGCCAAGACAGGAGGCTGGGAGGCCTGGGTGCGAGTGAAGCTCCAGGGGCCTGGCGGCGAGGCCAAGAGTCCGGGGCAGAGGCAGTCAGGGTAGGCCAGGCACGGGGACTGGAGCAGGCTCCAGGTTTGTCTAGTGTGTTTGTAGCTAGCACCTCTTTGTTCTCAAATCAAGGGGGGCTTCTGAACCCCGTTTTAGGTCAAGAGGCATTAAGATTCAGACAGGGGGATGACTGTGAAGGGTCCACAGCAACTTAGGGAGAAAATGGAGTATGTATGACTCGGGATCCCATCTCTGCTCCCCCGCCACCCACTCTTCATGGTCAGAGGAGATTCCTGAAGGAGAAAGGCATTAGCTTGGGCCTGAATGGCAAGTGACATCATTCATTCATTAACCGGACATGTACTATGTCTCTATTCTGTGCTAGGTGTTCAGCAGCCACAGGGATAAGTCCTGTATGTCAAAGAAACTCACAGTCTTAGGGTCAACACTCCCAAGGTAAGAAGTGATAGAACCATCTAGAAAGTACCCATGGGAACTGGGAAAACCTAAAGAAAAATCCAGGGAAATCTAAGGACCCTTTATGGATGGGAGGAGAGCAGTTAGGGAAGGCTTCCTGGAGGAAGTGGTCTGCGAACTTCCCTTGGAGGAAGGTACTACAGGCAGGGTGGCGTGGAGATTTGCATTTAGATCTGGAGTATATGGAATGGACTGGCAGGGGAGGGGCTGATTAGGAAGATTCCGGGACGTGGTGTAGTGATTAGGGTGGACTGGAATCCTGCCTCAGCTACAGAGCAGTGGTGGGCCGTGCGAGTTGCTCTGTGTCTCGGGTTCTTGGTCTTTACAAAGAGACTGTCACAGCACTAACCTCTTAGAGCTGCCCCTAAGATGAGATGAGCTCACACAAAGGCCGACGGTGGGTGTGAACACTACACGGGGTGTGAATCTTAGTCCATGGTCCAGGTGTGCATGACAGAGTGCATCCCTGTGTGGCCTTGACAGGAACGGAGCGCTTGAGTCCCCTCCTCACTGAGCTGGTAGGAAATGTGACCTTTGTCGCTCTCGTGTGCCAGGGCTGGGGAGTGGGGGGCGGGGGCTGCTCTGGTTGTCAGTCAGCTGCGTTAGAGCTGTCCCTTGCCCCTGCCACATGGCCCCTGGTGGCTCTGAGTGGCTGCCCTGCCTGCCTTCCACTGCACAGGCTCACCTGGGCCATCCTCGTCCTCTCCGCTTGGGGGCGTCCTAGCTTTGGCTCTGGGTCTCCGCACAGCCCAGGTCTGGAAAGTCCTGCCCCTTGCCCCTCGCTGGGGCTTCCAGGTCAGTCTGTGTCATTTCTCTGTCTCAGCTTCTCTGCACAGCCCTGTTTCTCTTGGGAAAAGAAGAACGATGGACCCTTGCTGGCCAGACTTTTTCTGCCCTGCCATACACCTCCCCTGGGGCAATGAGTGTGGAGCTGTTCCCCGCTGGAGGAAGAAGGAACCTCGGGAGGAGGAATAAAACATCCCAATTGTCTTAACATACCACCTGATGTCATCATTGCCATCTCAGTCCCAAGAGAGAAAGTAACGGCACCGGAGGAGGGGGACACAGTCCATAAGCACAGTCTAATGGCCGAACTGAACAGTCTGTATGGGGGCAGGGGTGTGGGGTCAGGAGGGTGGCGGGGAAGCAACCCATTCTGGGAGAAGGGGGACGGGGATTAGGGGGCATCCAAGGGGAGGTCAGCCTTTCCCCTCCACCGCCCCTCAGGGCTAGTCTGGATGGGGAGCACCTCCCCTGCCCAGCTTCCTCCAGGAAGCTCTTCCTGTGAGCCACTGCCTCAGGGAGCACCAGCAGCGAAGACCCCTCCCCAGCACGAGGCCAGGGCAGAGACTGCCTCTGTCCCAGCTGTGGGGTAGGACAGACACAGGTGAGTGCCAGGGCACGCTCAGACACACAGACACAGGACGCAGTTCATACACACACTCATATTCCTGTGTGCACGTGGAGACGGCCAGATGCACACTGGGGTGGGAGGCTCACAGAGGTGCACACAGCACCCTCCACACTTACCCACATTCCCACACCCACCACACCCCTGTTCACAAACATGTGAACATGTGCCACTCACAGTCTGCTCTCCTGCATACAAGCACACCCACGCAGACATACACTTGAGTTCATCCGAACACAGATCCTTGCATACATGGCCGTCCATAAGCGTAATACACACACACACACACACACACACTCATGCACACACTTAATCAACAAATATTTACTGATCGCCTAGTCATGGGCGAGGCCTGATGCTAGGCCCGGAGAACAGGGCAGCGTCCTGCAGGGAGTGCGTTCGGGGGCTCAGGCTGCCGTAACATAGGACTGCAGACGGAGAGAGGCTTACACAGAAGAAATCTGTTTTCTCACAATTCTGGAGGTGGAAAGTCCGAAATCAAGGTGTTGGCAGGGCTGCTTTTCTGAGGCCTCTCCTCTGGGCTTGTGGATGGCCGTCTTCGCTCTGTCCTCACGTGGTCTTCCCTCCGGACGGGGCTGTGTCCTCATCACCTCTTCCTATGAGGACACCGGTCATTTTGGATTAGGGCTCATCCTAGTAACCTCATTTTAACTTAATTATCTCTTTGAGGAGATGCCATCTCCAAATATAGTCACATTCTAAGGTACAGGAGTTTAGGACTTCAACATATGATTTTTGAAGGCACACAATTGAGTCCATAACAGGGAAATTCCCTCTAATGGGGAAGATAGACACCACAAACAGAAATATAAAGTGATTCACCTCTGATAAGGGCTATGAACAAGCAGAAAGGGGCTGAGATAGAGACAGAGACGGGCAGAGAGCGCCTTTAGACAGAGTGGTCGCTTAGGAATCTGTAGGCACAGGCCACCGCCCTGTCCTGGGCTGAGCGCACTCAGCAGGGGCCGAGTCTGTTCCAGTCCGTATTCCTGGGCCCGGCCTAGAGTGGGGCTCAGCAAGTGTGCTGCGGGTGGACGGATGGGTAAGTATGGGTCTCTTCAGTTGCAGAGCCCCTGCTCTTGTGTAGGAAAGACTTGAGGGAGAGGCAGACAGGAAACATTCCGTGCCTGAGTTCCTGGGTGGTCACAGGGTGTGGACGGCCTGGCAGGAGCCCAGAGCCTGAGCCTGACAGAAAAGTGGGAGGCATAGAAGAATGGAACCCCTGAGGGCTGCCCTGAATGCCAGTCCCAGGTCTGCTGTGTGACTTTGGGCAAGTTACCTAACCTTTCTGAGCCAGTTTCCTCATCCATAAAATGGGGGATAAATGGTAGCTACCTCACAGAATTGCTGGGAGGATTAAATGAGATCATGCGTGTAAAATGCTTAGCATGTTGCCTAGCACATAATTAACGAGTAATAAATGCTACCTAACATTGCCACAATTGCTGGTATTCCTTCTGGAAAACAAACATGCCACATACCCGAGTCATTCTTGGCTCCACCTCTCCCCTACCACACACACATCTACCAACCGTTAAGCTTTTGTTGATTCTGCCTCCTATGTGAGGCCGTGCCCCTCCTCCATCCCCCTTGGAGACAGCCTCAACTTCTCTCACCCAGACATCCCACCAGCCTCCTCCTTGACTTCCCAGCCTCCAGGCTTTCACTCAACAGTCCAGCCCCCACACTGGCCTCCAGAGAAACTCTCCAAACTACAAATCTGATCAGATGACTTCCAGGCTTAAAATCCTCCAGAGCTCAGCCTTACCCACATAATAAAGGACATTCAAGGCCTTTAGGCTCTGGCCTCAAATTCTAGCCCCAGTCAACATGCACCATACCCCACTGGATATATGGGGCTACTTCTCAGGCCCCAGATATCTCAGGCTTGTTCAGACTTCTGGGCCTTTGCATATACTGTTCCCTCATCTTAGAAGACTCCTCCCATCTTTTCTATCCTGACAACTCTTACTAAGCTTCCTTCAAGATTGAGCTCAAGGGACAGGAAGGCTGGAGTTAACTAACCCCGCTGTGGGGCTCAAGGGAAGTCGGGACCTCTCTGCCACATTGCCCTCATGCGTGTGTTAAGAGCAGGAGTTTGCCTTGTGCTTTTGGATGTCCCTGGCACCTCATGGGGCCTGGCTTCGTAGTGCTTAGGACATTCTTTGAATGACTGAATGAAG
The DNA here is from genome assembly GCF_002201575.2 of Neomonachus schauinslandi. Lineage (NCBI taxonomy): Eukaryota > Metazoa > Chordata > Mammalia > Carnivora > Phocidae > Neomonachus > Neomonachus schauinslandi. Next base: position 36,724,266 of record NC_058406.1, read on the forward strand.
GCCTGACCCTGTGAGGTACAGACTGTTCTCTTAGTTTTACAGACAATTAAACCAGAGTTTAAAAAAGCTGAGCAATCCACCCAGCTTATATTACCAGGCTGCACCATATTCAAAGCCCTTTCTACACACACTTTTCTCTGTCTGGAATTCTCCCACTTTTCTCTTTCCCAGCTCATTCTTTAGACAAAGCTTTGATAACACTGCCTATGGGAAGCCCTCCAGGTTCTTTCTTCTAGGCTCACCCAGTGCTGCTTCTCTCATAACATTTAGAGTAGATTGTTTCTCCCCTTGGACTGTGAACGCTTCTTCTGGGTGCTCCGGGCCCCTGTCTATATAAACAATTTGAGTCATCCAAAATCAGTATGTCAGCACCATTCTGGAGACCGTACAAAAGAAATACCATGTTGTTAATGGAAGTTATCCATTTGCCATGCTGCTCTAGCGGGACCAGGGCCTGGCTATAGAGCCCCAGGACAAACCCACAGAAATGAATCCTGGAGCTCTTGGGGGATCTGGTCAACCCTGGGCATGAGGTAGACGGTGGAAAGAGCCCTGCAGGGGACGAGTGGACCAGAGCCTATGCAAGTCTCAATCTGGTCTCAGAGAGTCTCACCTTTATGGCACTACCAGCCCTGAGCAGTGCCAGGCATTGGAGAGGGACCTAGAAAAATTTGAGAAAAGTACTCCAAAATGTAGGCTTGCCTGGAGAGTCAGACAGAAGCAGGGGGCCTGCTTGCCCAGGACAAAAAGCCTTATTTCGCAGGGGCTGTATCTATTCTGTTCACAACTGGGACAATTATCTATCCTGTCTATCCTGTTAGCCATGGGACCACTCATACTGCCTGGGTGGTTTTCACAGCCCAAACCGAGTGTGAGTCTATGGAGTAATGAAGCTACTTAAAGTGTGTGTGGCATTGACAGAAGAATAGTCTCTAGATTAAGGGAGGTCAGCATTGGCTATTTTCTGTGATCAGTCCACATCTAGAATTAGATGTTCAGTGGTGAGTTCCGTGTTTGAAAAGGAACAGGGAGTGACTGGACCATGTTTAGCTATCAGAAGAGTCATTATATAGAAAGAAGAGCAAAATTAGTATTATGAGACCCCAGAGGGCAGAGCCAGGGTCATGGATGCAAGTGGGGAAATTTCAGCTAGATTTTAGAAAGTACATTCTCGTCATTCTAGCTCTTCAGAAATGGACTAGGGCTGCCTGGGGAGACCGTGAGGTCTCTGCGCCTAGAAGTGTGCAGACAGTGGGTGGATGCACCACCCTCTGGGAGGCTCTGGGGCAGATTCTTGCCCTGGGAGTGGTTTAGTTGAACTCCCTTTCCAACCCTAAGCTTTGAGACTAAATCTTCTTTGAGAATCTCTCTTGTGCTGGCTATCATGGGGTGGGGGTGAAAAGAGAAGAGAGATGGGGCCCCAGCCCCCAAGGTGCATGTGTCATGATGGGGGGCAGTAGAAGTTCCTCCCACTTCTCAGAGGAAGGAACCGTCTTGCACCATGACCACAATTATGTCTTCAAAGGCCAACAATTTGGACCCTCAAAGCAGTGCTATCCAGTAGAACTTCATACAATGATGGATATATTTTATATCTGTGCTATCCAATGTGGTGGCCCTTGAAACATGGCTGGGAGACTGAATTTTTGATTGACCAGCTCTGTGTGGTGAATGCCTACTCTAGTGGGCAGCACTGTTCCAGAGAGTTACAACAGGCAGCTCCATGACCCTGAAGACCCTTTGTTTCCTTCCCTCATCACATCAGTAACACTGAGAGGGAAGTCTCTAGACTGGGAGTCAGAGCACCTGGCTTCAGTACCGGATAGACCAGCTTGCTGTGTGACTTTGGATAAATCTCTCACCTCCTTGGGCTAGAGCTTCATTAAAATGAGGAGTCAAACTATAGTAGGGCCTTCTTTCTCTCTCTTTCTTTCTTTCCTTTCTTTCCTTCCTTCCTTCCTTCCTTCCTTCCTTCCTTCCTTCCTTCCTTC